>NC_067400.1:288732398-289059898 GCF_016432865.1 Antechinus flavipes | reverse complement strand
CCAGAGATCAGAGTTATGAGATGGTGATTTACTACAATCTAAGGAGAAAAAGAGCCTGTTTTCATAATTAAAGTTTCTTGAATTCTAGTCTGATTCATTATCAACTTGGAGAACTGCTATCTCTACACAAAACAATGAGAAAAAAAAAGCTTTCAAGCAAGCAAGTAGCAATCATTTACTGAGAGCCTGTTGCATATTATCTTACAACTGGGTGGTACAGTGGATACATTTCTGGGCTTGGAGTCAGAGGCTCATCTGAATTCAAATCTGACTTCAGATACTTACTGTATGACTAAGTAAACTCTGTTTGCCTCAGTTTCCTCATCTAAAAATTGAACTAGAGAAGGAAAAGAGAAACCACTCTAGTATCCCTGCCAAAATCCCAAATGGGGTCATGAAGTGTAGAATACAAATGAAAAAAATGTTGACATTGAGTTAGTCACTTGGGACAGAAATTTTAAAATAGAATATATCCTATCCTCAAAGAGCTTACATTATATAGGAGAAAACATGCATATGTAAAATATGGATAGGAATAAGGACAGAGCCTGTGACTTCAATAGCATAAGGAGTTTCCAAGTAAGGAACTCTTTCTACAGATATAAATTAATGCCTTCTTATTTATGGCCTTAGAGAGTAAACTGAGAGGCTCCTTAGCATTAAGAGGTTAAATGGCTGGCCCAGGGTGACAAGACTTGAAGCCAGGTATAATTGCTTTCTATTGTACTTTTTAATATATTATGTCATACACACAAATATCATAAATATACTTCATATATAAATTGATATATTAAAATATATATTGAAAATATGTTCCTGCATATAAATTTTATATATTCATAAGTCTGAACAATTTTGGTGAGAGGATTGCTAGAACATGGGAAGATAATAAAAGGTCTCATAAATGCAAGTGGCGTTTGACCTGTGTTTTGAAGAAAACAGTATTTTAAGAAGTAGAGGTAAAAAAAAAATCATATATTCTAGACATGAAAAATATTACATACTATAATTATTACATTGCTTGGGAAATCTTTTTCTAATGGGGAGTGCTTTCCTGATCAGGATGATATATGCTGTTGTTAACATTAATTATTCAACATTTATTAAACCAGGTAGTACATAATAACTGTATTTGCATGCATGTCTAAACCTTTTTTTGAAGGTGCTTAAGCCAGAGTGCTTTGTCCAAAGGATTAAAAATTTTGATTGCTTATACTTCACAAAATATCTTGGGGTTTAAGGATTAGATTTTTCTTCGTTATTTTATCACGAAAAAAACTGGGACAATTAACTTTTTTGTTTCACGTAGTTTTCATTTATGATTTATTGAAATATAGCTCTGAAAATCAGGCTTTAATAAAGTCCATTGGGATTAAAATGAAACTACTTGACCATGCCTTGAACCCCAAATTCCTTTGGCTCTCACTGATTGGCCAATAATAGCTCCCAATCCAAGCCTCCTGTGCTCATTGTTTGGGTTTTGATGGCTCAGAGTGATTGTAAAGAGCAAATTTGGGGGGGACTAGAAACTCTGTGAATCTTCCTCTTCCTGATTATTTCTTTTGGGAAGGCAAAGTAGGTCATCTTTTACTTCCATTCTTACCTAGCCTTTAAGTACTGAATGGATGTTACTTCAGAGAAGCTGAGCTTTGAGAAAGATCTTAGCTTAAAAAGAACAAGTTCTCCCACTGCATCCAGGACCATTATTTTGACCTATGTTATTACTAGACTCCCATCACTTTGAAGGAGAGAGTGAGGTTGATGACTTGCACAGCTCTGAATCACTTAAATTCAATTCATTTGTAGGTCAAGACCTCATTCTCCTGAGATCATTGATCCTCTTTAAGAACAAAGGATGAACAACAACAGATTATTTTCTAATTAGAAAAACCATGGGAGTCCTTGGCAAAGACATACTTGGGATCTGACTATTCCCAAAAGTCACGGAATGTAGGCTTAGCAACCAAAAAGTAAAACTGCCCTCGTCAAATCAAGGGAAATCATGGGAAAGCAACAGAAACGGATGTTGAGATTTTGCTTAGAAACTTGGTAGTATCACTAGAATTTGCTCTATGTGTTTAAATGAGCTAGTCTAATCTTGGTTACATATATAATCCAAGGCATTTTATTATTTCTTTCTCTTTGATTATTTAAAAAAATGTATGATCCAATTGTACATATCAACTCAGAAGTGAAATCTTTCATGAAGAACTGAATCAGGTATTTTAAGAAGAAAGGAAAAAGAGAAAGGATAGAAGGAAGGAAGGGAGAAAAAGGAAAGAAAGAAAGAGAAAAAGGAAAGAAAAAAGTAAGAAAGAAAAGTGTGTGTGTGTATGTGTGTGTGTATGAATACACACACACACAAATACACACTTTATCTTTCTTACTTTTAGGGGAAAGGGTTGAGGAAGTACAGTATGTATAAAGATTGATTTCCTTTGAGAAAAGGAATCAAATGGAAGAGAGTAAATGAATTAGGCCATATAGAAACATCAGATTTTGAAATGAATTCAAATAAAAAGAGGATTGTTGAGTCCTCTTCTTGAATAAGCTTCTTTTCAATTGCTCTCTACATCATAAAGTGGAGTAAGATACACATAGTAATGATGTGTGTCTGACCCAAGCTGACACAAGTGAATGAGACATTTGTAGAGAAACTCAATACCCACCTACCTCACCAAGCTCTTACTCTGGTTTTGGTGCCAGTGTAGACTGTAAACAAACCCCAAGCAATTTGTGCCAGATTCTCATAAAGCTGCATTGTGTCCTTAAATGCTGTTCCCCGCTTCAACAAGGTATAAAAGTTTAAAGCAAATCACAGAAATAACATATTGTGATTGTTGATAACATTTGGGTTCCTAGGAAACCCTGAGTGCCAATTTACATGAGAAATTGTTATAAATTGAGTATAAATTTTGTATTTCAGAGTCAAATCATCAAGAACGTATTAATCACCTACTATGTGCCAAGCACTGTTCTATAATAGAGAGATATTATAGATAAGTGAATGGAGAGCTGGACTTGGAGTCAGAAAGACCTGGGTGCAAATTCTGCCTTTGTATGAGCATGGACAACTTTCTCAGTGCTCCAGACAAATCTCTAAAATCACAAATTTCAGAAGAGTTTTTGATCTGCACTGATAGAGGAAGTTTTCTTACCTATGTTATTTAAATAAATAAAACTACAGGTTCAAACAAAAAAAAATAGTTCTACATTTACAGATAACATTATGGTTATAAAATCAAAGATCTATAGAATGGCAGTGAGGTGGCCCAGTGGATAGAGTGCTGGGCTTAAAGTCAGGAAGACTCATCTTCCAGAATTCAAATCCAATCTCATATACTTACCAGCTGTGTGACTCTGGGCAAGTCACTTAATCCTATTTACCTCAGCTTCCTCACCTGTAAAATGAACTGGGGAAAGAAATGGAAAATCATTGCAATATCTTTGCCAAGAAAAGTTCTTGAAAAGTCAGACATTGTACAATAACAATGCAGAATGGCACAGTTAAATATTTCTGAAGATGAGAGAATGTTCTTAAATGACTAGACAGACTGATGTGATGGATCACAATCCTCTTCACCTCTCCCCTTTAGCATCTGCTTCCTTCAAAATATAATTCATGTAAAACTTCTCATAAAGGGATTTTCCTGTTCCTTATTGCTCACACATTATCCCTGATTTTATTGTTCTTTCCCTCTTGAAAATGACATGTAAAATTTTATGTATACTTTGTATTTACTTATTTGTGAATATGTTGTCCCCTTCTCCTTAACACTGTTCCTCCCCTTCTCCTACTAGTAGCCTCTTGGATGAAGTAGGCTCAATACATACTTGCTGAATTGATTGGAATTAAAGTATTGTATTTAGTCCTGAGCCAAGTAATTTGAGGAAGGATGCTGACCAACTGAAGTATGTTCATATTTTTGAATCAGGATAGTAAAAGACTGGAGACTAGGCTGTATAAGATTGGTTGAAGAAAGAGTAGATTTTTAACTTGGAAAAACAAATGACTTCAGGAAGAGGGGTGAATATGGTACCATTTTCAAGCATTTGAAAGATTGTCAAGTCCTGCTTGAAACTAGAGGATAATAAAGCTAAGAGCAGTTTGCAATAAATATAAGAAAAAAATAGTAAGTAGAGAGGGTACAGCCATTAGGATTTTTGACCAGGGTGGGAGGAATTTGCAATGCTGACCATATTTGCCTTAATTAAGGACTTACTACTTTGTCCCAAAGTCTGCTTCCTCTACCCTGTGCAGGTGCATTGTTGTATGCCATGTTGTATTCCTGGACATGACAGGAAATAAAATAACTTCTATTAGAATTGTCTTAGGAAGATTCTGAAGATCACTTGGCAAGATAAGGTCCTATACACTGAAGTCCTTTCACAAGCTGAATTGCCAACTATTCAAACTCTTTTGCAGAGAGTGCAGCTTGGATTGGTTATGTTGTTTGAATGTTAAAAGTATATTTGCCTAAAAAACTATTTTATGGAGAATTCACACAAGGCAAATGTTCACACAGAGGTCAGGAGAAGCAATAAAAAGACATTTTTAAGATCTCTGAAGAATTTTGGAATCAATTGTAAGATACGGGAGACATTGGCACAAGACCACTCAGCAAACATCAAGGAAGCTACTGTACTATATGATCAAAGCAGAAATGAAGTAGCTCAAAAGAAATGTGAGAATAAAACCCCACTCAGTAACCAACCAAACAGCTTCCTCTATCTTGTGGGCCAGTGAGAGCCATAGATTCCAGTCATGGCTACAGGTTAATCATAAGTGCCCTTCTTCTCATTTGCAGGGCAGAAAGCTTCCAGTGTCCTTGCCACCCTTCCCAGATGGCTTCTGATACTCTCCCCACTCCCTCTACCCAAGAAATGGTCATCCTTAGAACATATAGAAATAATGGTGTTCTATCATAGGCTGCTCACCTTGCATGAGTGACTGATGGAGCAAGCTAGCTCTACCCGAATTTGTAGAATGTGCAAAAATGTCCACAAATTGTCCTAATTAGAGAGGTTAAAAAGCAGAAAGAGTTAATTAGGAAGATAATCGATTCCCCAATGAGAAGTTTTCAAGTGGAGGCTGAATGAGGTTTTTGGGAGGATGTTGGGAGGATTTATGTTCAAGTCTGACCTGGACTAAAAGCCCTTTAAAATCCCTTCTAATGATGATGCCATGAAAAAGCCATGAAAAAGGTCAGAGTCAGGAGGCCCTAGTTCTAATTTTACCATTAGATCACTGGTTAAGTTATTTTATCTCTCTGGGTCTCTTTTTATTCATCTGTGAAATGAATTTTTTTTTAAAATTTTTGTCTTTGCATTCTCAGTGCCTGGATGAAAAGCATTTTTTAAATGCATGCAATCCTTTTAAACATATTTCTATATTTGTCATGTTATGCAAAAAAAAAATAAGAGCAAAAAGGAAAAAGGAAACCATGAGAAAGAAAACAAATAAACAAAAAAAGGTGAGAATACTATGCTTTGATCCACATTCAGAGTTCTCTCTCTGAATGTGGATGGCATTTTCCATCTCAACTCTATTGGAATTGCTTTGAGTCACCACATTGTTGAGAAAAGCCAGGTCCATCACAGTTGATTTAACAACAGGATTAAAAACAGATTTAATAACAGGATAAAAAAATAAGCAAGGATACATTTTAAATTTTAACCTGCATTACTTTCCGAAGTCTTATCAATGAAACAGTAAATCAAGCCCCAATTTCCTGATTTCTGAAGTATAATTATTCACAATGACATTTTAACAATCAATTCTGAACTAGCTCCAGGTCTATGACTTACATAGGTCTGGGAAGTCACAAAGATGGTGAATGGAATAATAGAGTGAATCCATTTTCAACTCCTTAGGGTATGGTTGATTTGATTAAAGTTCTCAGAGCAAGAGGCTTAACTTCTAGCAGACATGGTTGGTCTCTGGAGGTCTAGTCTGAGGCCAGATATAACAGATGGCTGGAAGGAAAATGGTCTGAGAAACTGAGACTGTATGGTCTCAAGAAGGATCCAGCTGAGAAGCTTAGCTCCTCACAGGCATGGTTTCTGCCCAGTTCCTAGACAGAAGGGATAGGTGCATATACATTGGACTATAGGGTATTATTAGTCTGTCCAGATCTTCTTATTGATAACACAGAGAATAGCTAAAGAGCTAGGCAATATAACATAGGGAGTGTCCTGAAGTGCTGTAGCCCTTCATCTCCTCCTTGGGGAAAGAAGGGACATTATGGTGTTTATTTTGCTACCTGGTCTATTGAAACTTGGCAGTTTAAATTAGAGTTCTGCTAATTATTACCTATGTGACCTTGGTCATTCACTCTTCCTAGACCTCAGTACTTTATCCATAAAATGAGAGAGTCTAACTTAATAACCACTTAGGTCCCTTCCAAATTAAAATCTATAATCCTATCTTTCCGCACAGTTAATTTTTGAAAGGTATTAGTATGACACTATACTTTCTGGGTTTGTGGTTATTTATTAATCTTAGGGAATATAAAATATAGGTTAAATTTAACTCAAGTGTTTTCATGAATTATAGTCACTATTAAGGCTATAGAGTTCTGTAAGAATAAAAAATAGCTCTTTGATAACTGGGAGGTAACCAAAATACCAGAGAAATTTGCCAAAAATAGTGCTTGGTGAAATTGCCAGAAGATTGGCTTTCATTAAATGCATAAATTTTCTGGAGTTTTTGATTGAAAACACTACCCTCCCACAATGCTGAAATTCAGGCCAAATACCACATCCAGGGATGAGGCAAATTTGATCTTTTCTTCTTTTGGAATAAATACAACTGATACTGAGTTTTTTCCTCCTGTTTTGGTGAATTCTTCAAAATGAATCATTGCTTTATTTAACATTCTCTGTCTTCAGAAATGCTTTTGCTAAAAATCTTATATCATAAAAGGTCTTTAGAAAAATAGCTGCTCAATAAATAATTCACTTTAATAAGTTATACTGAGAATGAATTTATTAACATAAATGGATGACAGCTATATTTCATCGCACAGTTTTCCTATTACGTCTATAATAAATGAATGGTTTGATTCACTCAGGTCTAAGTATGGCACAATGTTGTTGTTGTTGAATCATTTTAGATGTGTCTCACTCTCTGTGACCCCATTTGGATTTTTTTTTGGGCAAATAATCAGGAGTGATTTGTCTTTTCCTTCTCCAGCTCATTTTATAGGTGAGGAAACTGAGGCAAACAAGGTAAAGTGATTTGCTTAAGGTCACATATCTAGTGTTTGAAGCTGGATTTGAATTGAGATCCTCTTGACTCCAGAGATGACACACCATCTATTATCCACTCTAGTTGAATTTTCCCTTATAGATAACAATCATCTTTTCCCTGTTTGTTTCAAATATCGATGTTTGTGAGTTGATTAGGGAAAAAGAATGTCTGTAGTTTTGTCAATCTTGTTGCTATATTGCTGTAGATACTTTGGCAATATTTTATTTTAAAATTTTGCATTAATTTGCATTAGAAATTTTGACTGTCTCTAACTGATTTAGGTGTCAAGATCATATTTATATCACAGAATTTGGTGGGATCCCTTCTTTTTCTATTTTCACAGTTTGTATAATATTATATCATTCTTTGAATGTTTCATAGTCTCTAAGTACATTATCATATCTTTGCAAAAATCCTTTTTGCCTATGATTCTTGGATTTCCCTTTCCTTACTTGTTGATCTGTTCTTTTATATTGATAAAAGTATTTGAAGACATAAAATTTTCCCCAAGGATGACTTTGGCTGCATATTTCAATGAGTTAACTTATTGTCATTATTAACTTTAATAAAATTATTATTTCTACAATATGTTTTTACCCATCTATTCTTTAGGATTAAGCTAGTTTTTAATTTTAATAATTTATTAAACAACCCTTTACTGAATATAATTTCATAGTATTTTGCTTTTTAAAAGATGAGTTTGATATTTTTCTGCATATTTTGGGAAGTTATGCTCAATATGCTATTCATAATTGAGAAATATACATATTCCTTTCTACTCCCATTCAATAATTTTGAGAAATCTATTATATTTAATTTTTCTAACATTCTACATAAGTTCTCAAATTCTTTAACATTTATTTTTGGTTAAATTTTTCTGGGCCTGAAAGAAGGTACATTGAGGCCCCACTCCCCACTATTAGTTTACCATTTGTTTCTCCCTGTAATTCACTTAACTTTTCTTTTAAGTATATGTTTTGTATTGACATTAATTCATTGTATATGATACCTTTAAGAACAATGTAATTACTCTGTTTATAGTTTTTCATTTTTGTTTTTGTTGTTTCCATGTATGAGATCAGAATTGATATCTCCGCCTTTTAAAATTTCAATCATTATGGATTTTGTTGCAGTCCCTTATTTTAACTTTGTGTGAATATTTTTTCCAAGTATGTTTCTTGTTAACTGAATGTCAGATGTGTGTGATGTGGTTAGGGGAAAAATCTGTTTGTCTCACTCACTTTCACAGTTATAATAGTTAATTTTGTATATCCCTCTATATCATTCTGCTGTATTTTTCCTTCTCTTTGTTTCCTGCTCCCTTTTTTATAAAGAAGAATAGTGAGAAAGATGTGTGCTCAGCAATCTGTGTGCTATAGGTTTGATGCAGTCTGTTTCTCCTGCCCTGACCCTATTTTCTTTTCCTTACTCAAAAGCCCAATCACATATTCTTTTATTCTTTTTTCTCTTCCTTCCTTTATTCCTTCCTTCCTTCTTTCCTTTATTCCTTCCTTCCTTTTCATTCTTCCTTCCTTTTTTACCTTCCTTCCTTCCTTTTCAAACTTCAGTGCACTTTTGGAAGGAACGCCTGGATCAAACTTTGTTCTGTTTTTTATTGTAGTTCCGTTTGAGTCAATTGATTTTTTATTGGGGGTTATGATTGCAGAATTTCAGAATCAGGTCATACTGGTATCTGCAAGCTTTCACCTAAGCCTAAATCTTATCCAGTGAAAGCCTGAATGTTGTACCTCTGGTCTGAGTTCTACAAGTTTCTGATATGGCTTTAGTTTTGAGCAACCCCCAAATCACTTTCTCTTTGTTTGAGTTCTAGAAGACTATTGGACTGTGGATCCACTGAAAAGATCTATCTAAAGTGTGCCAAACTTAATTAGAAATGGCAGCCACTAAACCACACATAAGGATCCCTGCAGATCACATATTGACTTTGAAAAGCACATAATAACATTATCTGTGTTATATTATGTTTTTATTTTGTTAAATATTTCTCAATTGCATTTTAATATAGTTGAGGCTCCAATCAAGTATGTTGCAGATCACATAAGTAAGTTATTTTAATCCCCATATTCTACAAGATCAAAACTACAGGACTTCAGGCTTCCCTTTTGTCTGGGATTGCTGCCCTTATGATTCTGGGATAGGCTTCAGATAAACCTAGAGCTGTGTCTGAAACCCAGCTCAGGTCTTATGGTAGCTCCATATCTTCTATTTGTTTCTCTACTTTCTCAATCACAGCCTAAGACCCTTGCCTACTTCTTGCCCTGGATTGCCACCCTTAGGGAGAAGCCCCTACCTTAGTCCAAATTGAATCTGTGACCTAGCACAGGATAGTGAATAAGAGAGATACTAATTGGCATCTATTCCTGTTCTTTGCACAAGATCAGACTCCTCTGTGCTTAATGTGGTGCATCTTTTTGCCTTGGGAAAGTCCCTTATTCTGCTTCTTAAATCTTAGCTAGATCCCTGTATGGGACTAGATACCATTCCCTACTATCTCTTTGTCTTACAATTTTGAGCCTGCCTGGGAAAATCACTGTAATTTTCTCTTGGATTTCCTTATGAATGAGGACTCATTCTGGTGTATTTTCTAAATCTTTATGGAGAAGTTTATGGGGAGAGCGTAGTTGTTCTACTTCCTTCTACTCTACCATACTGGCTGATCTCCTGAATGGCCTGGTCTTTCTAGTCTTGTTCTCTTCTTGCATTCTAGCAATGATTTCTTAGTATCTCATATTTCCTCCCCATCGTATACACACATTCAAATAAATTGCTCAGGGAATAAATTCTAGTTCTAGACCTGGTCACAAATGTCTTTGTATAATTTCCTCCTGAGAAAGGATTTGCTTGAGGAATTAAGAGCAAACATTTATAGATATGGTAAGATATATGGGAGTAAGTAGTTACCTTGACAATTTGCTGGGAGGTTGATATTTAAACTTCATTAGAACATAAAATGGTTAAGTATTATATTAATTGAAATATTGCTAATTAGACACTGTCTACACAACTCATACATGTTTGCTGGTAAAATGATTAGGCTTGGCCAATCCTATTGTTGGCATTCATTTCTCTTATAGCCCTGGAACAATTTCTGGGGATTCTTCTCCATCTTTCAATCTGCCCCTGCTCCAGCCTGAAGTCAATTGTTATTAGCTTTTCTGGCTCCTCAGATAAAAAAGGGATACCTCATCATCTCAAAATGCCAGCCATTTAGCCCTGAATGATATTTAGACAAAGTAGACACCAAAGTCGCCATATTGTAGAACAAAACCAGGAAAGGAAATTGTGAGAATGAGCCATAGAGTGATCTCTATAACTTACTTCAACCTTACTATAGTAACATTATCATGTAATTATTGCTTGTTTTTCATTCTCAAAGAGGACCATGACATCAGGAGGGAGATGTTATGACTTGCAAGTAAATTGGATTTAAGTGAGGGAAGACTGTGCAAAGTCATCTGCCTCACTTCCCCCTCATGAGCCATCTGGGTCTAGTGAGATATGGATCAGAATGACTGAAGATGGCCCTGAATGCAGTGGGAAGCCTTAGACTTTTTAAGCTAAGGTCTTTACCTGGTCTTATTTTGTCTGGGGCAACACCCGTTCAAGTGAGGGAAGGAATAACCTCACTTCAACTTTACCGTAACCTTTGAGTTGTATGGATCTTGACAAACATCTAGTCTAAGTCTCTTCATTTTGTTTTATTTTATTTCATTTTACATTTCCAATTTTTACTTTTCTGTACCTCTCCCCATGGAAAAAATTAAAAGCCTTATAACAAATACTCACAAACAAAATAAATTCTCAAAAAGATCATATCCAAAAATATGTCTCATTGAACCTTGAGCCATCATGCTGTGTGCCTGTTAGAAGGGGCATAGAAAGGTTCATTATTGACCCTCTGAGCCATTCATTTTTACTGAAAGAGAAAAGAAGTCTTAGAAAAGTGAAGTGAGTTCCCAGACCACATGGTAAATAAATAACAGACCTGGAATTAGAATTTAGTTTTTCTGTCTGTCTAATGTTCTTTTTTTATATTTCTTCCTAGCCAATTATTTAAAACTTTTTGTTTGTTTTTGGCATTTGAGTAAGCATTTTCACTGATGAGAAAGGTGAGTAAATGCTAAAATGGTGTGAAGGATGCTATAAGATGGAATTTTGAGTGCTGGGTGCTGTTCCCATTTGGCAGTATGTACAGTCAAGTTACTTTGATCCTGTATGTCTCATGTTCCCTGTGCAGTGGGAACCTGATACAACTGTTTTGAGACTTAGCTAATAGTGGTCCATGACATAGATCCTAAGTGAGGGTGAGGAATAAACCCCCCAAATATCTCCCCATTCTATTAGACAGTGCTGAGACTAAGAATGCCAAGAGACAAAGTTATGGCTCTCCAAACAAAACCCCAAAGCAGTGGTTCCCAGTCCTGTAGTTGACAGGTCTGAGGACTTAGATTACTTTTGTGGTTCAGTCGAATCCCCAATGTGCTGTGTTCCCAGGGAAGATAACCAATAACAACAGCCCCAGTATCCCTGTGCTAGTTACTAAATGGGCTTCCTCACAAGTGGGGCTCCTGAAGGAATCTCACAATTTCCTGTCGATTTGTCCCTGAAGGGACAAGCTCAGAAAGTTGTTTCCATTGCAGCTGAATTAATTCCTAGGGACTAGGGGTGGGGTAATGGTGGGGAGGGAACATTCTCTGTTTGTCCCTTTAGTTTTTCTTCCTCTCTTTCAATACATGTAGTTTCACTCCTGTCTCTTTTGACTTCTATCAGTTGGAAGGCCAAATAACTCTTAAAGTCCACAATGAAATTCGGATCAAAATTTTGAGTTCCACCTGTTTTGGGAACTGGGGTGGAAAGTTTCTTAAAGCTTTTCTGGCGGCCCAGCAAAGCAAGCACTGCTGGAGCACAAAATAAACATGGGGAAACAACAGCCAAAAGCATGGATGAAGTCTTCTGATCTAAGTCTTCCCCATTAACACCCCTCCCAATATGGTTTACATCCTTTATTCTCCAAATTTATTATCTGATTATACTGGAATTTTAAGAAAATATAGTTTTCTGAAAAAGGCTTTCTCTTAACTAAACTCCCAGCATTCAGTGAGTCACTTGGGATGGATATTTGGTTTTTGGCAAGAAGGGTTTTTTTGAATTTAATTTTTTTTATGACAACATTTTGAAATACATTCAGTTTGATCAGACACTGGTGCTCTGAGAATCCAAGCCACCAGTCTCCTGATTTTAAAATAGCAAATTTTTGTCTCCCAAATGCAGAAATCCATATTCAAAGAGCATTAGAAACTAAACCCCCCAATTCTTTCCATTCACCTTAACATTTCTGTACCCTAATTTTTATTCTTATAGTATACACATATACATATACATACATTTGTATTCCATATTATATATATATATATGTGTGTGTGTGTGTGTGTGTGTGTGTGTGTATATATATACATAATTTATTCCTAAAGTCTTAGTGTAATGGTAAAATTTTAAAACTTTAGGACTTTAAATTTAAAACCCTAACTTTAAAACTTAAAACTTTGCAAAGATTTTCAGAATATTTTCTCTTTTTTTGTGTGTCTGTGGGAATGGGGGAGGGTGGAGGGCATGTGTGACTATAGAGGAGAGAAAGAAGGAAGAAAGGAAGATGAAGAGGAAGGAGAAGAGGGAGGAGAGGGAAGGAGGAAAAGGGAGACAGAGACAGAAACTATAGCCTCAAAGATTTCATAGCATGAGAAGAATTTGAAATCTGAAAGACCCTAACCAATGTTCATATTGGTTTAAGGAATATAATCCAATTCATCTAAATCTTTTCAAACTTCTTACTGTTTAACCATTTTATTAGGCAGTAAGGATGCAAAAATTAAAATGAAAGTTCTTGCTTTTAAAGAATTTGCCTAATAATGGAAGAAAAGAACAGGAAAATGCATTCATAAATAAATAAATGCAAAACATATTCAAACTAATTTCAAGGAGGGGAGAGATAACTAATGATTGAGGGACTTAGAGAGGAACAAACTCCCTTAAGAGAAGGTTCTTGAAAAGCACCCCAAAAGCCATGTATTTATTTCAAGGAGCAAAGGGGAGAATGGAGAACACTTAGGTCTTGAAGAATGGTTTACGAAAATGAACAGAGATGGCAACTGGAATGCCATGTATGAGAAGCTGCAAATAAGCCTCTTTGTCTGGAATGTTGAAAGCATGAAGGAAGATAATGTTTTTGTATTTGAATAATGCAGCCTAGAGAGAGATGGAGTGGGGCCTGATTATGATGGCCTTCAAATGTCAAGCAGAAGAGTTTGAAGTTTATATTAAAGGTGATTTAAAAGGAAATATCTGGAGAAAATGCTTTTTCTCCCCTGTGATTTCATTAACTTTGGGAGCTCCTGCTAAATAACTTCTCCTAATGAAGATTGGCACCTTCACTAAATTTTTTATCTTAGTAAGTGACCTGGGTATGGGACACTAAGAGGTAAAGTTACTTCTTAAGAATTACACAATTAGTGTGTGTCAAAGGTGAGACATGAATCCAGGACTTCTGATTCCAAGGCTGACTTTTTATCCAGTTCCCTCATCTTGCTTCAATTGGTACTTGGAGAATGAACATCAGTTTGGCAGTAGGATGGAAGATGGATTGGAGATGGAAGAAATCTGAAGCAGACCAAGTAGGAGGCTATTGTAAAAGTCTACATGAGAGCAGATGATGACATGAATGGGTCAGTTATGGAACAAGTGAAAGGAAGGGGATGGGAGTCATAGACATTATGGTTTGGGTGTTCTTGCCTGATGAGTACCCAACATTCTCTTCTTGCATGCGTTAAAG
Organism: Antechinus flavipes; assembly: GCF_016432865.1. NCBI lineage: Eukaryota > Metazoa > Chordata > Mammalia > Dasyuromorphia > Dasyuridae > Antechinus > Antechinus flavipes. The sequence continues at coordinate 289,045,799 of NC_067400.1, read as the reverse complement.
CATATCTTTTCCCATGTTTGAAAGAAGTGAACCAGAGACTAATTAGTGCTGGAATGTTTCACTGGCTGAACTCTAGAGGGCTTCCCACTTTAATTAAATAAGCCTGGTCTTTTATTGTGGGATCTGAAATGCTTGATATAAGTGTAACCGTCCTGTCATCTGGGTTCTCTCAGCTGTCAGGGCAGTGAGCCAGTGGTTCTTACACCCAGCATTGCATACCTCTTTGCTACTTACTGGGCTTTCATACATGTCTATCCTAGCCTATCACTCATATGGCTTCTCCCCTACCAACTAGTTTCTCTCAATCTTTCCAGAGGAGGTTTTATTCCAGGAAATATTTACCCTCATCCCTCATTCTTACCTTTACTCAAGGTAAAGTTAAATTTGGAGTTTAATTATGTTAAGTAAAAGTACAATAAAATTAAATGCAATAGATATTTCATTAAAAAAAAAAAAACACAACCTCCCCTTCAGTCCAGGTTATACCCTCCAGACTTCAGTTGCTTCCTTTTTAGAGTCTTAGGGGCAGCTATAGATAGAACACTGAGCTTGAAGTTCAAACCTCGACCAGTCATTTAACCCTGTTTTCCTCAGTTTTTGCATCTATCATATAAGCTGGAGAAAGAAATGGCAAGCCATTCCTATATTTTTACCAAGAAAAATTCGAATTGTGTCATAAAGAGTCAGCTATTCTGGAAAACTAGGCACAGCCTGGGAGTGGGAAAAAGCTAGTCCAACATTTCACTGTCTTTTAAAGAAACCTTCATCTCCCAGCAAAGCAGGAATAGGGCATAAACAATTTAAAAAGATGCCTACACTAAGGCTGGGGAACATTGTAGAATCTTCTGATGATTTTCAAGGACAGAGCAACATGGATACACAGAGAATAGGGTTCTGGTACCAGATTTTTGGTACTTTTTCAGAGCATGAACTCTTTTGGACTTAAATTTTGCATGTCTTCCTCTAATAAGGATTACTGCTTAAAAAGGATACTGCTTAAAAATATTATGGCTAACACCTCCCTGAGCCCAAGGAGTATTGCATGACTATAATGTCCTTCCTGGTTATCATTGAATTTCTTCCTTCTTCAAATAATACCTACTCTGTAAGTCTACTGAGCCACCATAGGAGGACAAAGGGCAGTAGAAATTATGTGAGAATATAGAACTAAGGAGCTACAAGCTCCCTTGATTAATGTTGAGGAGGTACTAGGAGTAGAATTCTCTAGTGGGAGCAGCTTTTTGATCCAGGTAACTAAGAGATGAAATGGAATGGAAAAACATTGATTTAGTGCTAAATGCCAAGTACTGTTAAACACTATGGACACAAACAGAAAACCAAGCTAACTTTTACTTTCAAGTATGAGAGGTATGTGGGAAGATGGTACTCAAATATATAAGGACATGAAACATGATTACAATACTGAATCTCTGACGGGTACACCAGATTGACTGGAAGGGATTTTCTAGACCATAGTTCTTTAATAGATATGCATGCATGTGGGGCTAGGTTAAAGCTTTCTGAATTAATCAGATTACACAAACCTACTTTGGTATATCAGATAGACAGCATTGCCTAAAACCTGAATCTTTCAGCATGTTTCAATCTTCTTTTGATTCCAAACAGTTAAAAGACAGCTCAATGTAGTTTGTAAGTTAGATGGAGATAGAGATACTAAAAAGAATATTGAAGTGAGTAGCTGCAAATTAGGGGAGGAATTTATTCCTAATTTCACTACTATTTCAAAATTCTGGGGCTTGGAAGAGAGGAGAAATAGAAGAGATGGATTCTAGCTTTTTTTTTTCTTTCCCCAAGTCCAATTACTTTGGGGAAGATTCAAATCCTCAACTCCTCTTTGTTTGCTGTATTAAAATTATATCAAATTTTTGAGAGAAAGCATGGCTCAGTGCAAAGAATACTAGTCTGAATTAGTCTGGTCTAGAAAACCCAAATTTTCCTATTTGAGGAAATTTCTATTCTGCCAGTTGTGTGACCCCAATCAAGGTATCTGACCTCATGATGTCTCAATTTTATATTTTGTAAAATAAATGGAGGTGAATAATAACACTTGGATTACTTATGTTTGAAGTTGTTGAGTAGAAAATGCTTAAAATGCTGTATAACATGTATAAATGTGAACTACTTCTATTCTTACAGCTCTCTTGGAAATATTGGGTCAAAACAGTGTTTGGGGAGAATTCAAGTGGTTTTAGCCCACAAAATTTTCTCCTAGAACATCTTACTAGTTGATCTCCCAGTAGATGGTTAAACCTCTCCAATTATTATTCTAAATGAGTCATCTCAAGGAAAAATAGGACAGGAAAAATATGGACATTTTATTTTGTTTCCTTTTTCAGAGTCATCTCCCTTTATTAAAAAAAGTTTTATTGATGCTTTTTTATTTTAATAGTATTGATGCTTCTTATTCATTGACATTCTCTGATAAATCTCTCCTTTGTTAGAAACAGTCTTAAGCAAGACCAAATCAACATCTAGACACTGTCTTAAGTGATATGGTAGGTAGAGAAATGAATAGAGTGTTAAACCTGGAGTCAAGAAGACTCACATTACTGAGTTCAGATCTGGCCTTACAACACTTACTAAGCTGTAAGACTCTGGGCCTTGTTTGCCTCAGTTTCCTCATCTATCAAATGAACTGAAGAAGGAAATAGCAAACCACTCTAGTATCTTTGCCAAGAAAACCCCAAGTGGAGTCACAAGGAATCAGACAGGATTGAAATGACTGAAGTACAACAAAGTCATCATCTTTCCCATTTTACTATCAGTCTAATGAATTCAGGCTTAGTCATTGAATTGATCAGATTTCTGAAGTCTTTCAGTGTTGTTTTATTTTCTATTATTGTAGGCATTATGGAAGTGGTTCTCTCCAGTTCTGGTTATTTTATTATGCTTCAGTTCACAAGATTTTCTCTGGTTTCTTTAATGTCAGAATTTCTTATGGCTCAATAATATTTTACCACATTCACATACCATGACATAATAAGTCATTTCCCTAATCAATTGGTACCCACTCTTTTTGTAGTCTTTTGCTACCACAAAAAAAAGTATTACTATAAATATTTTTGCTTATAAGGTCATAAGCCCAGTCTTTGACCTCTTTAGTGTACAACTTTAATGATAGAATTGCTGAGTCACAAGAGCTATACACTTTAGTGACTTAACTCTTATTTTTAATTCAAAATAGGGTGATATGGCATTAATTGCCTAGTCTTTAGTTTCTTCATTCTTTATATCATATATGTATTTCTACTTGATTAATCTGCTTAAAATATTATCATAACCATTTCATTCAAAACCACAGACTATAAAGACTATAAGACTATAAAACAAAATCTGGACTCCTTAGGTTGAAAATTCAAGGCTGTCCACAAAATCTAATTACAAATTAGTTTCCCAGCTTTATCTCCCTATATTCCCTTACATGAAATATCACTGGGAGAGATCAAAGATCAAACAAATTAGAAGACTTGGATAAATTGTGACCTGGAAAACCAAAATGGCAGAGAAAAGTCAGGAAGTTGCCTGAATTCCCCTTGATTTCCCTCAAAACAACTTTAAATTAACCTCAAAACAAATTTTGGAGTGATAGAACCCAGAAAAAAATGGGGTGAAACAATCTTCCATCCCAAGATAACTTAGAAGGACTGAAGGAAAGGTCTGTCCCACTTGGATAAAAAGGGAACAACAGCCCAAAATAGGTGGCGTCTGGGCAAGCCAGTAAGAGGCCCTTAGCTCCAACATAGATCAGCAACTGAGGCCCCAGAATCCTAGATAAGCAGTGTAGCAGCACAGTGAGAAGTCTTTGCATCCCCTGCCCTAGAGGAGCAAGAGAGCCATTAATCCTGAGGGCCCAAGGACAATGAGCCAGAGAACAGACCCCTGGCTCCTATGGCAAAAAGCTTAAGACTTTGCCTCCTATACACTAGGGGCAAAGCTTACCTTTAAAAGTCATAAAATAGGCTGGAAAATTAGCAGCAATCAAAAAAAGAAAGCCCCAACCATAGAAAATCACCATAGTGACAGGGAAAATCAAAACATAAATTCAGAAGAAAACGACAGCATCAAAATGCCTACATGTGAAGTATCAAAGAGAAATATAAATTGATTGGTCTTGGGTCCAAAACATTGTACTGGAAGAGATCAGAAGGGATTTTAAAAATCAAATGAGAAAGGTAAGGATAAAAGACTGGAAAAAGAAATGAGTTATTTAAGAGAATCGGGGGAAAGAATCAACAATTTGGTAAAGGAAATATAAGAATGGAAAAATTTATTTAAAAATTCACTGAAGAAAACAACTCCTTAAAAAGTAGAATTGGCCAAATGAAAACAAAAGTAAGTTACAAAAGCTCATTACAGAAAATAATTCCTTAAAAATTAGAATTGGACAGATAGAAGCAAATGACTCTATGAGATATCAAAAATCAAATAAACAAAATCAAAAGAATGAAAAAATAAAAGAAAATGTAAAATACCTCATTAGAAAAACAACTGACCTGGAAAGTAGATTAAGGAGAGAGAATTTAAGAATGATTGGACTATCTGAAGGTTATTTCAAAAAGAACCTGTATGGCATCTTTCAAGAAATTATTAAAGAAAAAAACATCTGTCTCTCCCAGAACCAGAGGATAAAATCATAATTGAAAGAATCTACCTGTCACATCCTGAAAGAGATTCTCCAAATGAAAACTTCCAGGTATTTCTTTTTTTCAAATTTTTACAAATTTTGAAATTTGTAGCCAAATTTCAGAGCTCCTATATCGAAGAGAAAATATTGCAAGCAGCCAAAAAGAAACAATTTCAAATATCATGGACCCATAGTCAGCTTATCACAAGATTTAGAAGTTTCTACAGTAAAGAATTAGAGGGATATTCTAGAAGATAAAGGAGCCTGGATAATAACCAAGCATTAACTGCTCAGTGAAACCAAGCATAATCATTCTGGGGGGTAGGATGGGAAAGGATGGGCATTCATTGACATAGGAGACTTTCAAGTATTTCTAATGAAAATATCAGAGATGAATAGCAATTTGACTTTCAAATACAAGGCTCAAAAGAAGCATAAAAATGTACAGGAAAAAGTAAGGAAAAAAAACACAGGTTATTCAAAAAGGTTAAATTGTTTGTATTCCTATATAGGAAAATGATACTTTTCCGCCCCTTTTTTCCCCATTTCATTTAATATTTTATTTGCCCCAGTTATCCCATGTAAAAACAATTTTCAATATTTGTTTTTAAAACCGAATTCTAAAATCTCTTGCTCCTTTCCTATCTCCATCATTGAGTCACACAAAACACATTTTCATATTAGATACTTGTAATTCTTTAGAATTTTAACTCTATTAGGGCATTTAGAAGGAATGTACAGACAGAAGGTGTAGTTATGAATTGACTTTGATGGGATGATATTTTTTAAAAAGTTAAGGGGAGTGAGAAATAGGATTTCACTGGGAGAAGAGGGAAGTGAAAGGCAATAATGAGACAACATACCAAAACATATGGGATATAGCCAACGCAGTTCTCTCAAAGGGAACACCCTGTTTGATTCCACATCTATGTTTTCAGTTTGTGCCTGAAAACATTAGAAACAAGAGTTGACATCATTGAAGGCTTTTCTAGAGAATTGTGCTATGAGTAGTAGCTTAGAATTCAAAGCTAGTTTCTCCAGTGGGATTAGGAAGTTGATTCCTGAGCACTAAGATAATAGTACAAAATGCTTGTTAACTGCATACATCTGTGAAAGCTGCCCTCTCTATCAGAATGTAGATGCCCAATCAGCCATATTCCACCATATCTGGTCATTATGATGGGCAGAAATAGCCATGTTCTTTCAAAGGTAAGCATATAGAATATTGGCCTAGATAAATCAGAAAAGCAACTATTTAGGGAAGCATGTTAACTTTCAGGGATTTTTCTCTTTCTCTCTTTTTTTTACAATGGTAAATTATTTACAGATTGTAGCTAAAATGGGATGTACTTCCTGACGCCTCCCTCTCTTTGAAGTGGTAGACATCGCTTATGTTGAGATTACAAAAGAACATTCCAACTAAAGAGAGTCCTGTGGTGTAATAGGTAAGGTATGAACTAGGGATAAGGAGAAAACTGAGTTCAGGTTCCATCTTTCACACCAGCTAAATAAGTGACCATAAGCAAGGCATTTAAACTTTTTAGGATATAAGTAATCCTAAGTGTGAGCTGTTTCTCTAGTTTATTGTCATTTGCAACATACTCATTCTGAAGACTGGAAAAGACAGGATGTTTGGCTTATCTTTACAATCCATGGTTATTTTCCTGTTTCCTCTCTGTTCATGTGTGATTACAAATATGCAACAATGAAACATATGGCTCTATAGCTTAAATGTAACTGATTATTATAAGACTCGCTAGAAGATATCTGGATACTTCAGGGGCAACCATGAGAAGAGACTGATAACTTGGGTAAATTAATATATGTAAGTGGCCTTTACTACTCCTAATAACTAGAATTTTAGAGTTCAGAGGAATTTAGCAATTAGCTACAATTAATTTAATTTGCACATATTTTAATGTGCATATTCTTCTAATAAATCAGAAATACTTATTTGATTGTTATAAAAGTTTGCCATGTTTAGATTGTTTTATTATTCTGGATTTTCCCTTAAAGCTGCTTCCTTAATATGAGGAAGAGAATAGAGAGATGGCAGAACTAAGAAGTGCCATCTCTGGTAGGGGTAGGATTCAAGACCAGTTAAATGTATACTCCCCAGAGTATGCTGGTGAACATGTATAAATATGGAAGGATCCTAGCATTGGAAGGAGCCAGACAGTCAATAAAGATTTATTAAACACCTTTCCTGGTTCTCAGTTTGTCTGAGGCATCACTCATTCAGTGATTAAGGCTAGGTAAAAAATGAGAAAAAGAATGGCTTCTTTTACGGAGTCAAAACAAAACAAAACAAAAACCTGTAAGGGGAAGATCCTCAGGGTTACTGGCTTAAACAGAAGCCACTGCTATTTACACTCACCCTCTGCCATCAGACCCAAAACAATGGGTTTGGGGCCCAAACAATGACTAAATTATGTTTGGGCTAAGACCTTTGCTGGCTGATCAATGAGAGTTAGAATGATTTGAGATTAAAGTATGATCTTTAAAATAGAAATCTAGCCCATCTATCCCCAAGATATCTTTCTGAGTGTCAGAAATTAAAATCTATATTCCTTTGGGCAGAGGAACTTCAGATAAGGGTATGATTCCTTATGTGGATTGTGGGAGAGGAAGGAGGGAAAGAAGGAAGGAAGGAGGAAAAGAAGGAAGGAATGAAGGAAGGAAGGGAAGGAGGAAGAAAGGAAAAAAGGAAGGAAGAAAGGAAGGAAGGAAGGAAAGAGAAGGAATCACATTGCTCAATTGGAATTGGTCATTTGGGTCCTCAATGGGGCAGCTATTACTATTTCTTGTTTATCCTTTGTTCTCTAAGACCATGACATCAGGAAAGTAATGTCATGACTTGTAAGTGAATTGGAATAAATCACAAAATTAGTCATATCTAGTCACACATACACACACATACACACACAATAATCTTGGGGTTTACTAGCTAGATTTATTTTTTAAGGCAACCTTAAACCTAAATCATTCTGGCTGTCACTGACTGGCCCACAATAGGTCCCATCCCAAGCCTCACTTGGTCATTGGTGGGGCTCTGATGGCTCAAAATGAATATAAATAGTAAAAGTTTCTGCTTTGACCAGAAACTCTGAGGGTTTTCCCTCCCTGATTTATTCTTTTCCAGGTAGTTACAAAAGGCCTCCCTTTGCCTCATTTCTTCCCTCAGCTTAATTACTGAATGGATGTTGTCTCTGACAAACTGAGACCTGGGAAAGATCTTAGCTTAAAAGGGTTAAGGTCTCTTGCTGCATCTGGGACCATCTCGAATTGTACTGATCTATATCAAGGCATTGGAACCAGATGGCTCCAGAGGAGAGAGTGAGGGTGATGACTTTGTTCATACATAGTTGTTCGCATATTGTTTTCCCCTAAATAAAATTTTATCTCCCTGAAATTGGAGTCCATTTTCACCTTTATTTGTGTCTCCAGGGCTTATCATAGTGCCTGGTACAAAGTAGACATTTAATAAACATAATAGCCCTACCTCACTTAAATCCAGTTCACTTGCATGTCATGATATCTCCTTCCTGATGGAGGACTGGTCGTAGTTCTCTTGAGAGAACTGACAAACAATAACAATTCTGAATCTGTTATGTGTTAGGCATTGTGCTAAGTGCTGAGCATATGAAGAAAAGTAAAGCGTTTTTGCATTCAAAGAGCTCACAGTTTAATGGAGAAGAAAACCTAATTTCCTCATTTTATAGATAAGCATACAAAGCTCAGGGTTATACAAGTTACAAATATCAAAAATGCAGCTTGTGATTTCATGGGGGTAGAGAGTACCTGGAATCTGTAACTTGGTAGAAAAATCTCTTTTTGTAGAGGAAGATATGGCACCTTGCTCAGAGTCAGAGAATTAGTTAATGCTATGACATCATCTAATGTCAAAGCCTTTTTTTAGCAGTCTTTGCAGCTGGGTCTTCCTGATTCCAAATCCAGTTGAATATTTTCTATACCTCCCAGAGAAACTGGATTAAAATGAACAATAAGAACAACTTATAAGGGGCAAGAAATCAAGAAAGACAAAGATGCAAGTATCCTTGGTGTGATAGTGAAGTTATAGGCTGATTGACTATAATTGCATGAATATGTGAATACATGCACAATAGTGTGTGTATATATATGAATATGTGCATATATATATATTATTTTTACATATTTATCTATAGATAACTAAGTAGCTACCTAGAGAGAGAGAGACAACATCTTTTGGCTCCAAATATTTTCCTAGCTGTTCCCCTTGCTTGGGATATTGTCCCTTCTCCTCGCTGTCTATTGGCTTCCCTTCCTTTAAATTCTAAATAATATCCCACTTTCTATAGGTAGCCTTTCCCAAACCCTCTTAATTCTAGTGCCTTTTTCTCCGTTGATTATGACTTACTTATCTTTATAAAGCTTGTTTGTAAACAACTGTTTTCATATTGTTTCCCCTCTGATATCTTGAACTCCTCAAAGTGAGGAACTATTTTTTGGGAGAAGGGAAATAAAGACCATTTGTCTTGGGGTGTGCAATCTGGGTAGAAATGTGCTTCACTTACACAGCATCAGTCCTTATCTAACTGCCTTGTCCAGGGAAGCTCCTACTGTAGATTCTGACTGAAATCTGTACTTCTGGCTATTACTGGACCCAATTCAGATGTAGTTTCTACTACTAACTCCCACCTTTCCTGTTCCTCTTCTGTATTCCCTTCCTTTCCCGACTACTCTTGGAGGAATAGAGTTTGCTAGTCAGTCACATTTCAATCCCACAAATCACAGAGTCCAGATTAACTCCTAGGGAATAAAGGAGGGGGAAAGGAATGGCCATTTCTTCTGTGTCCAGTTATGAAAGAGATCTTCCTAAAATGCATGTTTGATTTTGTTATACCTCACTATTTAATAAACTCCAATGGCTCACTTATCATATTCAGGATCAAATATAAAGCGCCTCATTACCAATTCCCTTCCTACTTTTCCAATTTTCTTATACTTTACTTTCCTCCTATGTGTTTAAATGACACTAGCTTCTTTGATATTCTTTTTTCTCCAGACTCCAGCCATTTTCTCTGGCTGTCCCTCCTGCCTGGAGTTCTCTTCTTTCTTAGCTCTGCCTCCTGGCTTCATTCAAGTCTCAGATAAAATGTTCTCACTGTTAGTCTTTCCTGATACACCTTAATATTAATGCTTTATCTCTGAGTCACCTCTAAACTATCCTGTATATGTCTTGTTCATACATAGTTGTTTGCATGTTGTCTTCTCCCAATTAAAATTTTATCTCCTTGAAATTAGAGGCTGTTTTTGCCTTTATTTGTGTCTCCAGGACTTATCATAGTGCCTGGTACATAACAGGCATTTAATAAACATAATAGGCTTGTTGATTTGATCATCAGGCATTCATCTCCAATATTCTCATGTCTTTGGCAATGCCAAGAAAAATACAACACTTACAGGAACCCTATGAGGCAGATAGAGCAAGTAGTATTTAACGTTTTTTACAGATGTGGAAAGAGACTGAATATTTGGTGACTGTCCTCTATGGTCACATGGTTAATAAGGTCCTGGTCTGGGATTGAGAAAAAGATTTCCTATTCCAAGCATTGTCTTTTTTTGTGGAAGAAGTTAGGGGGGACATAAATGAATATCTTCAGAGGCTAAGGAATGATATTCCATTTCAAAAGTCATGGGAAATTATGATAAAACACAAAGTTATTTTGTATTTTTAATAGTCATAGAATCTTTATTAAGCCAAGGGTCAGCAGATGATAGCCTAGGGGACAAATTTAGCTATCTACAAATGATGAGGTCCTGGATCACTAAGTAGGATTGGCAGAAAAAGTCTGAAGTGCTGATAACATTACTCCCCAAGGCAAACAGGGAAGGGAACTAATGGGAATCAGTTCTACCTTACAGTTCCACTCTGGTAGAGGTCTTGGGTAACCCCACCTTATTGTTTCCAATCAGAAGTTATGTCAAACCCCTGAAGTTAAATTTCCCCTATAAATCTATTCATGGCCTATTCAATCTTTGCTGACTTCCTTTTGGTTTTCCCACCATGGTGTTTCACCTCTGTGATGTCTTTCTTTCCCTCCTTCTCTCCATACCCAATATTGTCTTTTTCCTTCTTATAGCTGACTAACTCTTTTAGGATATTAAACTGTTCTGTGGATTTAGCCTGCCAGTCAATGGTCTACACCTACCTCATGGCATATTCCCTTTCTCCTGTTTAATTGTCAATTCCACTAGGGAATTTGTCTTTCCCATTGTTAATTGTTAAAACCTCTAACTATATACACTCTTCTAAATTAATTTATATTTACTACTCCTGGTGTCTATTTTACTTTTTCATTTTGTCTGTAACCTCTTATCATAAATAAACTTACCTTTTGACAAAGGGGAAAGGCCATTGTGAATTCATCATACAACTGAACCTCTTCATTTGGTGCCTACACCAATCTCATCATTTAGTGCCAATGACTGACACTCAAGCCTCATTGGTAAAATGAACTAGAAAAAGAAATGGCAAACAATTCTTTTTTTCTTTGCTAAAAAAAAAAAAAATCCATGAAGAGTTGGACATGAGTGAACAACAACAAAAACATTATTTGCTAACTCAAACTCCTAAAAATAGTATAGTCTAGATATTCAGTAATCATCTCTTTTTGGACAATTCAGATTTTAGAGATGAATTAAGGCCACAGAAGAAACTTTGTGGGGTGGACTCTTGGCTGAACATCTTTACTACTACTCACCTAGCTAGGTATTCTGCCCTCTGTAGAATTCTGGCAGAAACAGATGCCAGTTCTTTATGGGTCTATGTGTGTGCACATTAATCTAGGGGTGTGATATGAATATGTTCCTCTTGTGTATCCTTGCCAATAAGTATCCTTAATCAACAAGTGGTGAATGAGGGCTCCTTTCTTGACAATCTTGAATAAAAACATTAGTAGCTGACATAGTTGACTTGGTTATCACATTGCTGGCTCAGTCAAATGAACACAAAAAAGATAAATATAAAATTCTGGGTCCATGAGTCTAGGGTGGGGGAGAGAATCCTCTCTCAGGACATATCTCCTGCATTAGTCACTCTCTCTTTCTCTCTTTCACTTGATTCTTAGGTGAAATAATTCAACTTTACACTTCTTTCTTTCTTGAAAAAGACTCCTTATCATATTTCTGATTATGTCTAGCCAGGCCTCACTTACTATTCATCACCTTCACTCCTACACTGCCATTGAACAAAAGTGGAGAAAACACTCAGCCATTCTGACTGGGTCCATAACAAATGTATATTTACATAATCCCAACTGGTCCTCTATGGTTGTTAGGCAATGTTATCATACCTCCCTTATCAATTCACTATCCCACTCTTTACAACTATTCTTCCAGCCCTTTTCACTCTGCTCAAACCTCCCATAGCTTCCTATAGACCCCCACTCTCTCAGCTAAGATTTTTGTTTCATGTTTGACAGGAAATATTGAGGCCATTTGTCATGAACTTCCTCTTCTTCTCTGTTTCTCATCTGTTATCACTTATGGGTCTGTGTCTCTTCCTTTATCCCTGTCTCATGTGATGAAGTGGCCTCTGTCCAAGACTGATCCTTCTACTTGTTTAAGCAATCCCATTCCATCCCATCTCCTCCAACAGATTGTTCCCTGTATCATCTCCACTCTTTCTCTAATTTTCAATATCTTCATGTCTACTGGTTTATTTTCTATCATCTATAAAAATGCCCATGTCTATCCCATCCCGAAAACACCCTCACTTCATTCTTCCATCCCTCCTAACTATTGTCCTATGTCTCTTTTTCCCTTTGTAACTAAACTCCTTGAAAAGGCTACCTAAAATTGGTGCCTCCACTTTCTCTTTTCTCACACTTCTTAACTTTCTGTAATCTGGCTCTGACCTTATTCCACTGAAATAACTTTCTCCAAAGTTAGGATTGGTCCTTTTCTCCAATTAGAACACAAATCCAATGGCCTTTTTTCAGTCTCCATTCTCTCTGACCTCTCTGCACTCTTCGACACTGTTAATCACTCTCTTCTCCCTAATACTCTCTAGGTTTCTAGGCTACAACTCTCTCCTGGTTCTCCTCCTACCTATCTGACTGCTCCTTCTCAGTTTCCTTTGCTAAAGCTATTCCAGATCACACCCTCCAATCCTATGTGTCCCTCAGGGTTTGTCCTTAGCCCTCTTCTCTCTATATACTATACTCTCTCTATACTTCATATTTCATGAGCTCTCATAAATGTCATTACCATCTATAGTCTATAGATTCTCAAAAATATTTATACTGCCCTAACTTCTCTCATGATCTCCAATATTGCATCTCCAAATGCCTCTCAACTGGATATCCAATAGGTATATTAACATTAACATATCCAAAACAGAATTCATTATCTCTCTCCTTAAACTCTCATTGCTGCTTCTTCCCCTCTCCTATGTTTTCTATTACTTTAGTGGTCAACACTATCTTCCCAGTCTGTCCACTCAAAAACTAGGAGTGATCTTGGATTACTTACTATCTCCTCTCTGTCCTCATATCCAATAGGTTGTTGAGATCTGTTGATTTCAGCTTTACAATGTCTCTTGAATCAGTCTTCTCTTCTCTGACCCTGTCAGCACTCTAGGGCACACCCTCATCACCTAATTCTAGACTATTGTAGTAGCTTGCTTGTGGGTCTGCTTGCCTCACTTCCTTCTTCACTCAAATCCACCTTCTATTTGGCCACTGATTTGGCCTGAAGTTCAAGGCCAATCATATTAATTTTACCACTCCTATACCCAGTAAATTCCAGTAGATCCCCATTGTCTCTAGGATCAAGTACAAAACACTCTGTTTGGCTTTCACAGCCCTTTATAACTTAGCCCCCTCCTATCCTTCCAATATTCTCCTGCCACATATTATTTGTTCCAATGAAACTGTACAAAACAAACACTACATTTAATAACTCCAGTTATCACATCTGGTCTTCCCCCATGAATAGAATGCTGTCCTTCTTCTACTCTGACCACTGAACTCTCTGTCTTCTTTCAAGCCCCAAATAAAATCCCACCTTCTAGAGGAAATCTTCTTCACTCCTCTTGATTCCAGCACTTTTTCTTTGTTAATCATTTCCTATTTATCCAATACATTGCTTGCTCTCTATATATATTTGTTTGCATTTTTTTTCTCTCCTTTTGGATTGTAAGCTCCTTGAGGGAGAGAGCTAATTCTTGCCTTTTTTTTGTATCCCTAGCATTTAGCACAGTTCCTGGCCCAAAGTAGGCACTTAATATATGTTCACTTATTGATTAACAATATTTAATGAAAACAAGTTCTGGGGATTTTAGTAAATATTGGGAAAGGAGTAGAAGCAGCAGCAATAGCACAATGTCTGGCTCTCATGATCAAGGCCTGACCCAGAACCCTATGACAGCTTGGGATAGGTTATAATATGATAGGATACGATAGCTGGGATACATTGGTTGCATCAGCACTACTTGCCCAATACAATACCATAGAGAATGAACAACAATATTAAGCTAGAGCTGATTGCCCAATACTATCATCTAGGAACCATAGAGAATGAACAACAATATTAAGCTAGAGCTGACAGATCCTGAACTTTGGGAGTAAAGGAAATACCCAACGAATTGTGACACTATGCATCTCTCCAAGAAATGACTAAGGCTTTCATGACTAAATGGTTCTCTCCTACAACAATACCTCTTATTTTTCATCTATTACTCACTACTATTTCTAAGACTTATTATGTCCCATTCTCTTTTTTCTCTCATTGTCTCTGTACTAATCAATTACTGCTTGCATAACAGAAAAGTATCTCCAACATTTGCTTTCTACTCTCTCATTCGCATCTTCCTAAACTGTATCTTATTCACGTCCCATTACAATCTAACTCACTCTTTCTACTGTGCCCTTTTGAATTCCTGTTCCATAGTGAATAAGCTCCCATGGAGACATGACTTTCTCCTAAGGAAACTATATCCTTTATCTTCCTCTCTACCATTGGTTCTAACTTCACCCATACTCTTTTGCACACTGATCCTAGCAAGGAAGTCATATTGTTGACTAATGAGGAAGTCCTCATTACTATGTTCTATTATCTAATAAATTCTATTATTCTCTACCATCTTTCAGCAAACTTTCATCCTCATCCTTTGATGTTACTAGCCTCAATATCTTCCTCTCAATCCAGATTATGGTGTGTGGTGTTTTTCTTCTTTTAAAATATAATATGATGGTTCTCTCTGGGAGAAAGCAGGTTTCTTGGGGAAGTTTTCTGGAGGCAGCCTTAGTATCAGTTCAGATCAATAATTACCCCAAATGCAGCAGGTACAGATTTTTTATTGCCTCCAATATAGCCCGGTTAGCTCAGAGGCCTATCTCTCTGCATGATTCCAAGAGCTCCCTCTGAATGTCTCCAAATGCAAAGGTTTGTCCTTCAGCCTCCAGCCAGCCAAGTGGAAAATGGAATGGATCTCTCTTGCCTCGGAGAGAGGGCTTCTGGCTCTCAATCTCCCAGAGTGCTCTGCGTCTGTCCCAGCGTGCTCCTCTCCAATCTAATTCAGCTTAACTCCAACTTAATCCACTTCTTATATATCATCTCCCAAAGGTTGACTTCTCCTTCCAGAGGCACACCTAAGGGAGGTGTGAATTCACAAAGTTACAAAGTTTGCTTTGTGAATCCCTCATACTTGTGAAGTCCAATGAGTACTGGTGTGAACACAAGCATTGTATCAATTAGTTCTACTTAGTACCTTGTTTCAGGTTCTGGCCCAAAACATCTCTTTGTAAGATCAGATCAATAATCTATCAACTCTAATGAATTAGCAGTTTGTAAAGATTCCAACAATGGTGGTTATCATACACTAGCCCTAAGATCGTTGTCCCTTCTTAAGGACTTTCTCCACTAGCTCAATATCTTCCTGTTCTCACTAATTCCTGTGTTTATATTAAGAGATTTTGATATCCATGTTAATGCTCCTTCAAATTCTTTAACCTTATAATTCCTCAGTATCCTTAAATCTCTTGACCCCTTTCACTTAACATCAGCTATCCTAGATCTCAGAATTACTCACAAATGTTTGGCTTCCCTAATTAAAAGATCTGACATTTCTCTATGTGACAATAATCTCCTGCCTCACCCCTCTTAAATTCATTTTCTTCCTCATAAATGTTTAATCATTTTTCCCTCTCAGTACTTTCTCAAATCATTATCCTTGTTCTAACTTCACTTTTCTTCCTCTCCAATTTTGAGCCTATAGCTAGCCAATTCAACACTATCTTATGTTTTATTCCAGAACCAAATCTCAGGCCTTAATTACTCCCAACATCTATTTCCTCCACTTTTAGTCATATGCTGCTGAATTTAGATGGAAGACATCACAGCATCACAAGACAGCAACCTAGTATATCAGTATCTTAGGAAGCATCTCTATCACTCTCTCTCTTTTTTTTTGTTTGTTTTTAATAACTTTTTATTGATAGAACCCATGCCAGGGTACTTTTTACAGCATTATCCCTTGTATTCACTTCTGTTCCGACTTTTCCCCTCCCTCCCTCCACCTCCTCCCCCAGATGGCAAAGCAGTCCTTTACATGTTGAATAGGTTACAGTATATCCTAGATACAATATATGTGTGCAGAACCGAACAGTTTTCTTGTTGCACAGGGAGAATTGAATTCAGAAGGTATAAATAACCCAGGAAGAAAAACAAAAATGCAAGCAGTTTATATTCATTTCCCAGTGTTCTTTCTTTGGGTGTAGCTGCTTCTGTCCATCCTTGATCAATTGAAACTGAATTAGCTCTCTTTATCGAAGAGATCCACTTCCATCAGAATACTTCCTCAAACAGTATCATTGTTGAGGTATATAATGATCTCCTGGTTCTGCTCATTTCATCTCATTCTCCCTTTATTTCTTTCTCTGTCTCTCTGTCTCTGTTTCTGTGTGTGTGCGTGTGCGTGTGTGTGTGTGTGTGTGTGTGTGTGTGTTTGTGTCTGTCTGTCTGTCACTCTATATATAAAGTGTATATGTGTATACATATATATAATTTTGTACTTTAAAAGAGAGAGAAGTCTGCATTTAGACAGAGTAATCTGTATTTCTTCATAGTCATAGTATTATATAATTTGCAAATAGGATATACAAATTTAGAGTCTTAGACTTTTTTTAAATAGGAGGGCAATTTAATTTAAAATGCTTAGCAACTATGTATACAAAAACACTGAAGTTCTTTACTTATAGCTTTCTACCTTAAAGTATCTGGTTTCTTTTCAAGAATATAATTTGTATGCATATGTGGAATAAACATTCATAATTACCTTTAGAAAATTCAATGAAGAAATCAACATTATACCTAGCCATATAAAAAATGCTTTAAATCATTATTGGTTAGACACTGAAAATTAAAACTTTAAGATATCATATTATACCTATTAGATTGGCAGAAATAATAGAAGGAGAAATAACAAATGTTGGAGGGGATGTGAAAAAAATGGAACATTAATACACTGTTAATATAACTGTGAATTGATTCAATTATTTTGGAGAATAATGTGAAATTACAACCCAACAGTTGTAAACTCTAGCAATATCACTATTAACTTTGTTTCCCAAAGTGATCTGGGAAAAAGCAAAAGAACCTACATGTTATAAGATATTTATAGCAACTTTCTTTGTGGTGGCAAAGAATTGGAAACTTGGGGGATGTCCACCAATTGGAAAATGATTAAACAAGTTGTGGTATATGATTGTGATGGAATACTATTGTACCTTAAGAAATTATATTTATAAATATATATATTTAATATTTATATATTTGTTAAATGGTGGCCTTCTCTAGTATGGGATGGGGAAGATGGGAAGGAGACACTTAGGAATTTAAAATGTAACAAAAATTAAATTAAATTTAAAAAAGAAAAGATGAAAAGAAAAGGAATCACATAACTATACATATTTGGTACATTATAAATTCATGGTATTCAACTTGGTATTCAACATGTATATCATCTTTTGGGTTGTTCATCTCTGTTATGTCTCCTGTGGGTTTCCTCCAAAAACTCTTCCAAACTTTCTATTTTCTGGAAAAGACCATCATTTTTCCAGTCTCTTTATTGTAAAATTTTTGCATTATCCTGCACTCCTCACTCTTTATCACCCAACTTATCCCATCACTTGCTACTTCCACCATCATGACATTTCTCACATTTCATCCTTTTCTCTAATCATAAGACTGTCACCTTAATTTGAGTCTTCCATCTTAGATTATTGCAACAGTTTACTAATTTGTCTCCTTACTTCAAGTCATTCCCCACTTCAGTCCATTCATTGCTGCCAATGATTTTCTTTAAGCATAAACCTAACCATGTTTCTTCCCTATTCAAACTTCTATGGATTCCTATTCCCTCTAGGATCAATTATAAACTCTTCTTTTAAAGCCTTCAAGATGTTAGAAACCTATCTCTCTAGCCTCATTATTGCTTCTTCTAAATTCTGTGATATAGTAATGTGGTATTCTCTCTGTTATTCACACATAATACTCCATCTCCCATCTTTATGGAAGGATACAGCTTTCTATTATTAACTGCATATGTCTATTTCAAAACTGAATTGTTCCTTTAAAAGGTTTTTCAATGACTTTTTGATATAAAAGAGTAAACTTTAAGAGGGTATAACTAAGCAAGCCTAGACCCTAATATTAAAAAAACATGACTAAAGAGCATATAGCTTGACCAGATTGTAAATAATGAATAGGATTTAAATACAAAAATCTTCTTTTAATACCTTCTCCCACTTTTCTCTATTGGAGAAAAATGTAGTTCTCTCCTTCTTTCTGCACTTGACTTTTCTTTTCCAAGAGGGTAGGGGAGGTATTTTTCTCTTCTCCTGTTGGTACATGGCCCTGATTGGGTCTAAGGCAGGAATCATGCACCTTCATCCTCCTTTAAGTAATGTTTTAATAGCTTTATTTCTTTTTTTTAATAACTTTTTATTGATAGAACCCATGCCAGGGTAATTTTTTACAACATTACCCCTTGTACTCACTTCTGTTCCGATTTTTCCCCTCCCTTCCTCCACCCCCTCCCCCAGATGGCAAGCAGTCCTTTACATGTTAAATAGGTTACAGTATATCCTAGATACAATATATGTTTGCAGAACCAAACAGTTCTCTTGTTGCACAGGGAGAATTGGATTCAGAAGGTATAAATAACCTGGGAAGAAAAACGAAAATGCAAGTAGTTTATATTCATTTCTCAGTGTTCTTTCTTTGGGTGTAGCTGCTTCTGTCCATCCTTGATCAATTGAAACTGAATTAGATCTCTTTATCAAAGAGATCCACTTCCATCAGAATACATCCTCATACAGTATCATTGTTGAGGTATATAATGATCTCCTGGTTCTGCTCATTTCACTTAGCATCAGTTCATGTAAATCTCACTAGTCCTCTCTGTATTCATCCTGCTGGTCATTTTTTACAGAACAATAATTGTTCATAATGTTCATATAATCTGCAATTGATGGGCATCCTTTCATTTTCCAGCTTCTAGCCACTACAAACAGGGCTGCCACAAACATTTTGGCACATACAGGTCCCTTTCCCTTCTTTAGTGTCTCTTTGGGGTATAAGCCCAGTAGAAATACTGCTGGATCAAAAGGTATGCACAGCTTGATAACTTTTTGAGCATAGTATCTTTAGTTCTTTATCACCTCCTTTAAAAATTAAATTGGAAGAAAACTTAAATATTAACAAACCTCTAGCTTTCTGAATAAAACTTTGTGTATCAAAATTAATATTTTCCTCAACAAAAATATATAATCAAAATTTGGTCTGGACTTACTATTTCATCTCTATGGAGGAATTTCTGTTATAGAAAGTACTACCATGTAGATTGGCAAATTGTTTTTGTTCTCTTCAGTGATCTACAATGATCCCTTTTACCCTAGGATCAGATATATCTTTGTCTGTCATTTAAAGCTTTTTATAACTTGGCTCTTCCTACTTTTCCGGATTTCTTGTATTTTATATTTCTCTGCCCTCTCTTCACAATCCAGTTACGATAGCTTATTTGCTGTTCTTAGAACACAAGTTGTCTTCTTTCTTCCTGCCTCTGTACTGATTGTCCCCCATTCCTGGAATTCTCTGTTCCCTTAGCTTTTCTTCTCAATTTTCCTGGTTTTCTTCAAATCTCACCTTCTGCATGATTCCTTTCTCTATCCCACCCACTTTCCATTATTAATGTTTTTCTCTTCTGAGATTACCTTATAGTTTTTCATAATTAAACTATTATTTACATGTTATCTTTCCCATTCCTTGATGGCAGGAATTGTTTTTTACTTTTAAAAATATCTTCAGTGCTTAGTACAATGTCCCAACACATAGTAAATGCATAATAAATATTTTGATCCTTGCTAACATACTTATTTCTCTGCCTCTGTTTCTGTCTCTGAATGTCTCTGTCTCTCTCTGTCTCTTTCTCTATTTCTGTCTGTCTCTGCTCCTCTCTCTCTGTTACTTGTTTGTTTTATGGAGTTGGACCCATCATACAAGTCTCTTCCAACAAAATTACCAAAGTGTAAAGATTATCAAGATTTATGGGGGA
The DNA here is from genome assembly GCF_016432865.1 of Antechinus flavipes. Taxonomy (NCBI): domain Eukaryota; kingdom Metazoa; phylum Chordata; class Mammalia; order Dasyuromorphia; family Dasyuridae; genus Antechinus; species Antechinus flavipes. The sequence goes on along the minus strand of NC_067400.1, from coordinate 289,025,553 downwards.
ATGAGCAGTCTTATTTAATTCAAGTGTAATATGAATCAAGAGTTTGGAAACTCCAAAAAAGAGAAAAATTCTAACCTAATCTTATTCTGCATAAGGAAAACTTGGTATCCAGAAGAAGAAAATCAGGCTCTGAAAGGATCACATATAAAGTATTATTTAAATTTTTTGTGCCACATTTTAGGCACAAAAGGAGGATGAGTAAAACGGTAGGAAAAAGCCATGATATAAGAGAATCAACGTCTTCAGGGCCTGAAGACATTGAAAAGTGATGAGTGAAGGGAGAGAGGAGAGCTGTATTCAAGTATTTCAAGGACTATCATATTGAAAAGAAACTTGGTATGCTTGTCTTGGCTCTTAGAGAGAAGAATCAGAAGGAAGTAATGAGAAGACAGGTTTTAGTTTAGCAAGGCATGAGAAACTATCCAAAAATGGAATAGAATGCCTCAGAAGGTGCCTCCATCATCATCCAAGGGAGGTCTTTAAATTGGGTACTACTTGTTGGATATGTTGTAAAAGGATTCATATAAAATGGCTTGATGAACTTTAAGATGCTTTCCAATTATAATATTCTGTTATTCTGTAATATGTTACAGATATAACATCAAAAGTGGGGAATTCTGAGAGATAATTAGCTTTTCTTGTTTTTTTTTCCTAGTTATTTCAATTGTATATGATTCTTCATGGCCTCGTTTGGGGTTTTCCTGGCAAGGATGCTGGAGTGTTTTGCTATTTTCTTCTCTAGCCCATTTGCAGAGAAGGAAACTGAGGCAAACAGGAGTAAGGGACTTACCGAGAGTTACACAGCTGGTAAGTGTCTGAGATCAGATTTGAACCCTGAAAGATGACTCTTTTTAACTTCAGGTCTGGTATTCTATCTACTGCACCATCTAATTTCCATAGATCTATTGAACTGTAGGGCACAAATTTAACTATACCTTCCTATTCTTGTATATTTGGCATTGGCAGCAGATGGATGTCCTAATGAAAAGTTAGTTCTGAATCATATGAATACAGCTTAAAGTTATTGCCTTGAGGATGAGATGCACATATTGGTCACATCTGTAAACTTCAAAACAGTTCCAATACATGTGGGTAAGGCACTATAAATGGCACCAGTTGTATTATATATGGTAGGATCATTATGTTCTGATGACTTAACATTGGATGCTATCCTCCAATTAGGAGTTAATTGCTGCTATTTCCATTTCCCTCTAGCAAAACACGTGCAAATTGAATGGATTTAGAAACCAGACATGTGAAAACAATTGAAAAGCAGTTTGCCAGAACTCCCTCACCTCGATGAAACATGGAGCAGTGCTGGCTCCATGCCCATCATTTATTCACTTGAGTACCAATAAGGAAGGTTCTGTGAGTGGTGGATTTTAGGGTTTTGTGAAGGAGCTTCTGCTTATACAGCAGAGACAGATTGGAATCCCATCTCATAAAAGCTCTGTAGGTCTATACATTCCTGCGTATGTTCAAAGGCAGATCAATTTATTCTTGTTGGTACTGCTGTGTCAAGGAATATTTTCCCAAAGCTATGTTAAAGTGCACACTGTGAGCAACTTCATCTTTATTGACTTGCTTTCTTTTTCAAATAGTTAATCAATTTGACCCCAATGAAGACTTAGCAAGCTTACTTTTATACTTTGTCCAAGTTCTCTATATTTAGTTAATGAATTTATGTGTTCATATTCTAACTTCTCTATGGAAATTAGGAGCTTCCTGGCCATGAACTTCAACTATGCATGCTATTTATCAATTCTTTGATCTCTGGAGTGAAGATTGATCTATCTTTGGCTAAAAAATGTCCACATGAAGGGGAGAGTCATGCTTGTCATCATATATTTATTTAGCCTTGATGTTTCAATGACTCTAGCACCTACTTCTTACCTTATTGGCTCCTTCTCATCAATTCCTCCATTCCCTAAATACAAACAAACACAAACACCCCCACATCCCTGAGTTTGATATTGTAGAGTGTTTGTATTAATAATAACTCATATTTATTTAGCATTTTAGGTTTACTAAGTAATTTATTCACATTAAATCTATAAGAAAGTAAGAACCATAAATTAAAACTATATTAGACTTTAGAATCTATTTCAACTTCTTTTTTGTTAAGTATAAGGAAACTGAGGCCCAGAAAAGGTGAATTAATTTTCTCAAGGCTACTGAAGTAATGAATGGAAGAGATGAAATTTGAAATTCAGCTCATTTCAAATCTAGTTCTCTTTTTATTAGATTTCACTTCTTCCAGAACTAGTCAAAATAGTACCATCTTCATCTTTACAAATGGGAGAATTGGTACTGGGAGATGTTAAGTGTTCTTCTTCAAATTAATGAGTAGCAAAGCTAAGACTTAAACCTCTTGGCTCCTAGTCTAATGCTTGTTCCATTGCTCCACCCTTCCCATCCCAGAAAATCTAAGTATATCTTGGATTCTGTAGCCCATTCCTCTCCCTGCTCTCTGTACACTGGGAGGGAACTACAGGGTGGCTAAAGATAAGGAATTTCCTGAAGTATTTATTAATAATGAAAAATTTTCAGGACATGAAATTAGTCTTAATTTGGTGAATGACTCATTGAAAACTTGAAAATTCAGAAGCCAGATCTGGAGAAACAATTCTATCTTTTGTTTGTAGCAGATGGCTTACAGCCAAACAAAGGTTTCTTCCAATCATATCATTTCTACTGTGTTTTTGTTTGCTTTTGGACTGGATCTGGGATTTCATTGCTATAAGGAGCTCCCAGTAAGCAAACTCCCTCTATTAATGTAGATCAGTTTCTTCTCTGAAACTTATAGCCTTAGAAAGTTGGCCAAGAGATTAAGTGCCTTATGCAGTCACAAAGCCAGGATGTCAGAAGCAGGACTTGAGTACTTTTGACTTCAAGGCTGACCCATTCTTTCTTCATTATCCTTTTCTGCCTCTCTGAATGTGATTACAGAATTCTGGTATAGTGTTAAAAACAAAATCCAGACAAGGTGTTGAAACAGAGTTTAAGAATCCTGTATTTGAACCAGAAATGTTGATCTTGATTAATGCTAAGGCACTGCTAATCCTGTTCCACTAATCTGACATAGTTTTCAAGGAATGAAAAAGAAATGTTGCACTTGATGTCCATTAGTGAGTCAGCAAGCAGTTGAGTGAGCTTTATTGTAGGCAAAATATTGTCCTTTGACAATAATTTCTAAGATACCTAAAGACACCAAAGATTCCATGAATAGTCACTCTATTTAAAACTCCAATCAAAATTTTTTTTCCTTTAGTAATCTGAACAAATCTATTTCCTTGATCCATGAGAAATTGGTCCTATATCATATCTTAAAGTATGAGTATTTTTTACTATACTATCAATTGATTTTTAGACATATAAAGAACTGAATTATTGCTAAAATATTCATTAACATTATAGATGAAGAAATAGATGAATATAATAGTTGTTTTAGTTCAAAAATATTCAGCACAGATGATGGTAGTTGTATAAGAAAATGTCAATGATTACTTTTGCAAACTTTTTCAATACTCCCTGTTCTTCCCTGTTTCTTAATCATAATTTTTACTTAGGATGAAAGATTAATAAATATGATTACTTAACATCTTCTCTCCCCCCCCCACCTTTTTTATTATAGCTTTTTATTTACAAGATGTATGCATGGGTAATTTTTCAGTATTGACAATTGCAAAATTTTTTGTTCCAATTTTTCCCCTACCCCTCTTAGATCACATATTCCTTTTATTATTATATGTCCTTATCACCTGCAGTAATTTGGAGTTTGTTTTTCTCATTCATTCTCTAGCTTTTCCTATTAGGTTTTTTCTTTCTTTCCTATATTGTAGTAGTAAAAGTAATTTTTCTAAACTTTTTCTACATTTAATGCTTTCTCTGTATGTGAGTCCAATAGTGTGCTCTTCAGGACTTCAAATAAGTATAGATTATGTATATCTAAGAGAATACTTATAACAAAATTGTTTTTCATAAGAGGAAAAAAAATGTAACTCTTACAGATGAACTAGGTTTAATTTCATTAACCTCTTTAATAATTTCTATAGTTTCTTTTATCTTTTCCCCAGGGAAACCCTGGACTATATCTCTCTGAGAGTGATCAAATTCCCTGAAAGCATCACGCTAACAAGTACATTAAACATAGAACAGGTTTATTTAAGACTATAAGGAACACAGATTGGTCTTGTATCTGGCTCCTTAACAAAGATATTGGGAAAGACTTTCCCACTAATCTATTTCCCTCCCCAGAGGTTTGGCTTATAGCCTCAGCAAACATGCAGCACCAATTTGTGCACTGATTTTATAGGTCCTGAGGCTGGTCCATTGCCATACCTTGGCCTCTTGCCTCCTTTCTTCAGAGGTCTGTATTTTCCACCAAGCCTTCAGTCGCAGGTGAATCTTTGTGAATTTATCAGTCAGCAGCAGTTCTCTTGCTCCAGGCTTTAGTTGATCTCATTTCCACATTCTCTTAACATGGCTGCCCATCTCTATAGCAGGACACCACATCTGCCTCATGTGGCATCTCTAGTTACAATAATCATGCATAGTCACAAACCCAAAAGGTTCTGTTTTATTGTCTTTTTGCACATCATTTTTTAGATGTTCATAGACAAGTGAATAGTGCAAAGAAGACTATCTTATAGACTCAGAGACCTAAAGAACCTACTTCAGAGGCTATCTACTCCAATCTCTTTACTTTACAGGTGGAGAAACTGAGACTCAGGGAAGCTAAGAGACTTGCCTATATTGACACTGCTACTAAGCATGAAAGGTTTAAACTTTATTCTTCTGACTTTATCTTATATACTTTCTCTTTTTCTTATACAATTTGCCCCAAACTCCTATAGGGGCATTCATGCTACATTAAAGAAGCTTATATATTGAATGATCTCTAAACAGTTCCCTACTAATAATTAGGATGGTTTGATAGTCCATAAGAATTATGAAAAGACCCCAGTCCTGCCCCACTTCCCTCTAGGAGCTTGACTCAGACAGAGACTACAATTCCTCCAATATTGTCTTCAAAGCCCTTTGTTTAACACCTTCTTGAAGGACTTAGTGTATTATACTGTATGATGTATTTATCTTCTTGTGTTTGAGATATATCTCTCTATTAGACTTAACTTCCATGGGGAACTTTATCTTATCTAAATATCTCCTGGCACTGTATTCTGTGTATAGCAGACATTTAATAAATATCACATGAATAAACTCACTTCAGTATGAAAAGGCAGTATATAGAGTCATGGATAGGGCACTTGACTTGAAGTTAGGAAGATCTGGATTCAAATGTGGCCTCAGATACTTAATAAACATGCAATCCTGGGAATATCACTTTAACTCTTCACTGTCTTCATTGCCTCATCTCTAAAATGAGAAGGTTGGACTCTAAAACTTCCTTCTAGTTCTAAATCTATGATCCTTTGTCCTAAACCCAGGTTAGGCACATTCTATCCAATTGGATCCCCCCTTCATTTGTTGTGATTCAAGAGTCAAAAAGCACCTCTCAATGGTTACATTGGCTAAGGAAGAATAGGGATAAATGCAATCATTTGGATCCAAATGACAAAATAACTAAAAAAAAAAAAAAATTAAAGAATAGATGAGGGAGTGTCAGTAATCCAGCCAACATACATTTCTTAGATGTCTACTATGTGTCAGGCACTGTGCTAGGTGCTGGGATCACAACAAAAGAAGGAGAACTATTCCTGCTCTAAAAGAAGTAGACAACATGCAAACAACTCTATACAAAACAAGATACATTTGGATAAATTGGGGAAAATCTCAGAGGAAAGGCACTAAGACCAAGGAAATGTAGGAAAAGTTTAACATGATCTAGTAGCTGAGACTTGAAGGAAGCTAAGAGAAGATGGCAATGAAGAGGAAGAATCCCAGGCATTAGGGAAAGCAAGTGGAAAGGCTCGGTTGGGAAATGGAGTGTTGTATGTGAAGAACAGCAAGAAAGTTAATATCACTGAATCATGGAGTTGGTGCAGGATAAGCCTAGAAAGATAAAAAGGGAGAGGTTATGAAAAGCTATAAGAGTAAAACAGAGGATTTTATATTTGATCCTTGTGGTAATAGAGTTTATTGAATGTGGTGATTAGACCTGCACCTTAGGGAAGATCAGTTCGACAGCTGAGTGAAAAATGGACTGATGTAGATAGAGAGTTGAGGCCAGAAGACCAACCTTCAGGATATTGCAATGGTCTAGGCAGTTAGGGAAGAGGGCCTGCATGAGAGACATTAGGAAGGTACAAATGACAGGGCTTGGCAATTAATTGGATTTAGGTGGGGTTTGGGGCTCAATGAGAGTAAGAATCATAAATACATTTCAACTGGAGGACTGAGAGCATAGTGCTACCCTGGATGATAATTGGTAAGTTAAAAAGGGGAAGGGCTTCAGAGAAAAGATAATGAGTTTAGTCTTGAATACATTGAGTGTAAGGTATCTACAGGTATTTAAATCTAGAGATGTAAGAATGGAAGTCAGCAGAGAGGTTAGGGTAGCACAAATGGATCTGCATGGAAATAATCACTGAATTAATGAAAACTGAGGAGATCATTAAGGGAAATAGCCCAGAAGGGGAAGAGAAGAGGATATAGAACAGAGCTGTGAGAGTCTCCCACAGTTAGCCAGCACAACCTAGATGGAGTTCTAACAAAGAAGACTGAGAAGGACTGATCTTGAAAGCAGGAGGAGAAGAGGACAGAGCAGTATCATGAAAGCTTTATTTCATCTGGTTGGAGCATAGCACCAAGAGGTCTCAAATTGCTTTCTCAGACCAAATAAGCCAATTAACTTTGTCTAGAGAAAAACAGTTCCATGGATACTGATTATTACTTATCCTGTTCAGTCATTTTGCAATACATAGTCAATACTGGTTAAAGGAACTCAACATCTGGAACTTAATAATAGGGCAATGATATCTTTTTAAACATAGAGAACATTCAATTTTGTATTTATTTTAATGTTGATAATAACAACTAATAAATTACATTGTATAGTACTTTAAGGTTTATAAAGTACTTTGCACACACCATCTCATTCATCTTTGCAACAATTGTATGTAGTTCAAGTGTTATTGTAACCATTTCACAGATGAGGAAAGTGAAACTCAGAAAGGTGGAGTAGACCAGTAAGTTCCTCAGCTACGATCTGAGCCCATGTTTCCTAGATCAAGTCCAGCTCTCCATATGCAAAGAATCCAAAAAAGTGGTGTCTAGGTTGATCAAACTATACAAAACAACAGCAGTGAAACTGGACAGAAATTGCTAAATGCTTCATCTTACTTTCCACAAGATCAAACTCTTGCTGAGAATACTAGTTTTGCTGTGATTTGTATAACTTTGAGCAAGAAAAGATTTCTTTGGTCTCTGGGAAGGGCACTGTTCCTATTAACGGAGTGGTACTATTGTCAAACTCCCAAGCTAGACCTCATCCTGGAGACTGTGCACCCACACAAACCCATCAGAAGCCTCTTTTCCAGCCAAAAGGAAAATCTGTCCACACTTTAGCGGTCTCATTTTGCCCAAGTGGAATTGTTTGAGGTTCAGTAAAGGAACATCTGACTTCCCAGGGTAGTTGGCTAGTTAAGGAAGTCTGCAGTCCTTGCAAATCTCTGTGATTTGATCAAGGAAGCTGGAAGTGGATTTAGTTTGGCATGTGAAGCTGCCGCATAAAAACATTTCAAGTATGTAACCTAGGCTTTCCCCCCTCCCAAAAAAGGGACTAATATGGAAATTCTAGGCTCTGAGAGACCCCTGCGGAAGTGCCTGGCATTACTATAGTATCATTCTTTGGACTCTGGATTCATATACAACTCAGGAATCAAACATGTAAGTTATGCATTCATTAAGGATTGTTTCTCTACCGAAAGTCTGAAGCTTCAATGGAAACACTGAAAGTGAATTGGGGTGGGCAGGAAGAGTTCTTGGTCTTGCAAGCTGTAAGGTCCAAGTTTAATTGGTTGGTTATATGCCAAATCCTTATGGTGTCTGGATTTCAGTTCTCCCCTTGTCAGTAAGTCTCAACCATGTGTTATTTGTGAACACTGACATCAAATACATAATACTAGGCTTTAGAGAGAAAAGGCAAATGAAAGAAACCCATCCAAAGATGGGAAATGAAGGAACTTTAAATAAAATAAATAGTTTGGGGAGGGAAGCTCAACCCGCTTGACCTATATAAATGGAGTTGTCCTCATTCACATGGAACAACATTATATTAGCTCCTGCTTATCTATTTCTATTCTTGCTTGACTCTGTCTATAAAGGGGATGTAAATATTACTCATTGACATATTGTGACAATATGTGACAAGCACATATTTCAGGAAAACTCACCCCCCAAAAAAGGGGGGGGGACATAGAAAGGAGTTGAAGCTATTTTAATTTTGTCATACTTGGAGACTAGGGAAAAAAGTGAACCCAAAATGAATTTACTGAAATCTAGCAAACTGAATGCATGAACATTAAACCCAACACCAGCTACATATCTAGCATGATACAAGAAGAGATACAAAGAAATAGAAGAGAGATTCTAGGTTAATTATGGATTCAATTCCAGATCCAAGCCAACAGCAAGTGATGTTCCAAGAATTCTGAGCAGTGTAGGGATCCCCAGAGCTTACCTCAGATTCAGCTCTCTACCAAGGCCAGCAGCTCCAGACATAAAATCAGTATTCAGAATTAGGAAATCACCAAGAGCATTCATGGACTTAGTTATCTACCCCAAAAGACTGTGTAGCAGAAGAGATTGGATGTACTATCAGAGGTGCAGGGATGATATATGCAGCTCTAACAGCTCCCAGCTACACCAGCAAATAAGTTACCTAGAACAGATTTTTTGGAAGAATGACAAAAATATACATATAAGGAATTATTATGAGGGCAGGAGTGCTCCAAAATGACTAACTCTAAAACTCCTTAAACTTATTGTCAAAATCAATTAGAACTAAAAGAAATGATCTAAGTTATAAAAAAAGTTATGATATGAATATCATAAAGCGAGATAATATTATAGAGGAAATGAGAGATAGAGAAAAGAATTGGAAAAGAAATGAGAGCTATGGAGGACAAAGTTGGAGAATTAACAGCTTAGCATGAGAAATATGAGACATATTTATAATTACACATCCCCTGAAATTACAAAGAACCAAATGGCAGTTAACAACTCTGTAAGACAACAAGAAATATTAATTCAAAATCAAAAGATTGAAAATATAAGACATATATCAAAAGCCATTGATTTGGAAGCCAAATGAAGGAAAGATAATTCAAGAATCATTGGACTGTCTGAAAGCCATGACTCAAAGAAAGAACCTTTAATCTTAAAAATTTTAACCTTAAAAATATTTTAAGAGATCTTAAAAGAAAACTTTCTAGATCTCTTAAAATCAGAAGAAAATTAAAAAAGACTCCACCAGTCACCATCTGAAAGAAACCTCAAAATGAATACTCCAAAGATTATAGCCTTTCCTTTTGCCTTCTCTTCCTTCCTTTTTCTTCCTTTTCTTGCTTTCTTTTATTTCACCAAGTTTTCATTCTCAAAAAAGGTTAAGACACTGGAACAATTACTTTATATTAATTTAATAACTAATGTTATAATAACTTAACAAGAATAACAGCTCTACATGAAATTAATTAGCTTGTTGTGGCATGTCTATTATGATATATATGCCACAGTGAAACAACTCAAGAAGTCAGAGAACTGATTTGAATAGAGGTTGATCTATTTAGATAATTTGGGTAAAAAATATGTAAAAATTTTCATTTTAACTAGTTATCTAGACTACTTGCTTAATATGCCTCATTCATTCTATATGAATTTTTAATATAAAATCTGGGGGGTGGGGAATTGGTGTACTTGGGCGAAAATTTTACTTATTGTGTGTGATACATTCACTTATTGAATGTAAGCTCCATGAAGGCAGGGACTTTGCCATTTTGTCTTTATATTCCTAGTACCTATCACAGTTCCTTGCACTGAATAGGTACTTAATAAATTCTTGTTGAATTAGATGAGAATAGAATCATTTGTTAAATTTGTTCTCATGAGGAATGACTGTTCTTATTTCTTTTTTCCTGTGAGCTGCACTTGTATATGGTTTTGAAGTAATGAAAACCTGGATTCAAATCTTGCTTCATATATACTAGTTATGTGACCCTGGGTCAATTATTCTACTTTTCTGAGCCTAGGTAAATTGAGGAGACAAGTATGTATAACAATTACCTCATAGCATTGTTGTGGAGATCAAATGAGATAATGTAGATGAAGTGCTTAGTAAACTTTAGAAGTGCTACATAAATGTCACTTATTATTATATCTTCTGACAGCTTTGGCACCAAGTGTAGTCTAATAACAGAGGTAAGTATTCCTCCTTCCCAGCCTCAACAGTTTCTTGGCTGCAAATTCTCCCTACTACTGTGACCACTGCTATCCTTGGAGGGCCATAGGTAATGATCTCTCTTCCAGCTCAGCTATAGCTTTGTGCGATGACCTAAGACTGCTTTCCCCAAGTCTAGTTCTCCTCAGTTTTATCCTTCCTGTTTTTCCATCTATGCTTTCCTTTCCAGTTTCACCTTTATTTTTCGTTCTCTAATTCCTTTCCTTGTGACCTTTACTTGATCCTTTTTACAAAGAGTTTACTGAGACTTTATAGAAATTTCCCTGGCTGCCATCCACCCACCCATACCCCATCCCAAAATTCACAGATTTAATACCATTTACACTTCTGAAGCTCTTTCATGATAACTGAAAAAATTATGAAGCAAAAGACTCAGTGGTGTCTATAAGAATAGGTTTATTTAGGAACTGACTCTGCCTCTTCTGTCCTTGCTGGAGCATGTTGTTGTTGAATCTGAGAAAAATAATTGAGTAGCACTAATAACACTACCAGCATTATTGTTCTCCTCAGTGTTTGGGGGGACCATTACATCTTCAGTATTTTAGAGTAGGGGAGGAAGCCTGGATGTTGTGTCAGAAAACCTGGATTTAAATCTCAGTTTTGCTAATGATTTTCGTTCAGCCACTAAACAGATGTTTAATGCTTTGCTTTTCTTATCTATAAAATTAAGAGTTTCTTTCTTTTTTTTTTTCTTTTGAGGAAGTTGAGATTAAGTGCCTTATCCAGAGTCATACAAGACACTTAGAGGCCAAATTTAAACTCAGGTCTTCCTGAGTCCAGAATCTGTTCTTGATCCATTTTACCACCTAGCTGCCCATAATATTAACTTTTTAACCAGGTGTCCTGAACTTGGGGTTCATGGATCTCAGTGAGCCCATGGATACAATTTAAGAGGTCTATGAACTGATGGTAAAAATAACATTTTTATTTTCATTAATCTAATTGAAATTTAGGATTTTCTTCAATTACTTAAGAATGTTATGCTGAAAAGAGATCCATAGGCTTCACCTGAATTGCCAAAAGAATACAGGATACAAAAAAGTAAAGAACTGGATTTCCCAAGGTCCTTTACAATCTCAAATTTTGTGATCCTACATCTGGATAAGAAGAATAAATCAGATCAATATTTCCTTCATTCTATTAACAATCAGAAAGTAGGTTTTAGCAACTACAAAGAAGGATCTATAGGGATTTTGATAAGAAAATTCCATGGTACACATTGATCTTTCACCATTGAGGAACTGCTTGAGAAACAAAAAGATAATATTTTAGCTCTACATATCCCACAATACAAAGCTACTAGGGACAGAAATTATCTTTCTCTTACCTTTGTCCCTATTCACTGTTTCAACCATGTTTATATGAGAATAATTAGTAATAGAATTGTTTAGAGACACATGTTTGTTCACTGTCCTTGTTAATTTTGCCTCCAAAGAATTTGTAGGGGTATAATTTAGGGATATGGTAAATGGAGAAATAAAAAAAGAAATTGTCTCATTTATTCTCTGCATTTGAGATTAATGCACACTTGCTATTAAATCTATAGTTCTAATTCAGTCTAGGTTGGTTTCACAGAATGTTCATGAACATTGGTCTCTTGTATCCTTTTGTGGACACAGATTTTTAGAATTGGAAGGGACCTTGGAAATAGAATTCTTCTCACTCTAATCCCCCTGAACCCCCCTTTTAAAGATGATGAAACTGAGGTCTAGAAAAATTAAGTCACTTGACCAAAGTCACACAGCTAAAATGTGTATGGAATGGGATTTGAACCTAGATATTCTTATCCAATGTGCTACCTCTGAATCAGATGAACTTATCTAAGAATTTTACCAAAGTGACTGAAGTGAATAGAGTTTCATGCTAAGCTGTAGATGGACAGGAGCAAATTTAAGAATCAGAGACAATTATTATCCCACTCAAATGCTACACCAAAATAATGATACTCAACCTATAGAATAATTATAGATGAATAAGAGTCAGTGAAAGTGATAATAATGGTTAACATTTATGTAAAACTTATTATGTGCCAAGCACTATACTAGGCACTTTATTTAATTTGAATATTATTATTTAATTAGCTCCTTACAACAATTGAGGAGGTATCATTTAATATCATTGTTTAATCATTACAGTTATGTCCAAATCTTCATGACCCCATTTTCAGTTTTCTAGGTAAAGATACTGGAAAGGTTTGCCATGTCCTTCTCCAACTCATTTTACAGATGAGGAAATTGAGGTAAATACAGTTAAGTGACTTTTCCAGGATCACACAGCTATTAAGTGTCTGAGATTAGATTTGAACTCAGGAAAATGAGTCTTCCTGACTCCTGACCCAGCATTCTATTCACTACACCACCTACCTGCCCAGGCATTATTATTATCCCCATTTTTCAGATGAGGAAACTGAAACAGAGATCCAGTGATTTGTCACGCAGCCATTGTTAGTGTGCTTATTTCATGTGTCATGATGTTGTCACCAGCAAAGGGTAAAGTGGTTTGGATATAATACAAATGGGCCTGATTCTCTCACTTAAAAATCAACTCTTAAGGGGTTGAAAAAATGCAATTAACTTTTTTCCCTTTTACTTTTATGTGTCTCTTGCATTTTCTCTTTTCAGCCAAAAGAGACAGTACTGAAATGTCATTAGAAAAAAAAAAGTTGATTTTGCAGTATTTCTCTGCCCTTGGGAACAGGAAATACCTAAAATTCTACTAGTAGGATGGTTCTTATGAAATTTCTTGTGTAATTTTTATAATGAAGGGGATTGAATATGTTCAGCTGAGGATTCAAACCTTGGGCCCTTTATCTGTCTTTATTCTTCAAGTCTTTTGATATTTTCCCAAAGTATTCCCTCTTCCATACTTCGGGGAATGACTTCAAGATCAAATAATGAGTGTGATTGAGACTATGCTGATTTTGGATTACATGCTCAACATGAATGTGAAAGACATTAAATTGAGGACACTTGAGAAGCAGCAAATTCCAACAATAATATCAACTGGCATAATGAAGAATCTGAGCAAGTGAGTTTTCATTTGCATTAAGGAGATAGTGACACATTTTTTCTTTTGAAAGTAGAAGTGTTGAGCACTTATTCTAATTAATGACAAGCTACTTACTGTTTCATAGGCTACCTGAAAGCTTTCTGGCTCATATATGGACTCCTCTATTCCCTTAGCTATGGAACCAATTAGGGAATGGAAGTCACAACAAGAATTGTGGATATCAAATGCCATGCTGAGATGAAAATTGAAAATATTCTTAGAACTCTAATTCTGCCATTCTTATGTTTTCTTTGCATCATGAAAAAGAAGCTGCCTTTTCTTTTTCTGTTTTGACAGTTATTTTACTGCTATTTTTGTCACTGACAATCATTTGTTAAGCACCTAGCAAGTGTTGGAGATACAAGACTGCCCTCAAGAAGCTTATAGTATTTTGGGGGGGTAGTGGGAGATATAATATGACAGGTACATAAATAAGTGATATAAAAATAAATTAATACTTTGATTACATATGTAGGTGTATTAGATATCTATCTCTATTTTTGTATATCTATATCTAGCTAACTATACTTATATAGCTATCTCTGTCTCTCTCTATATATATATCTTTGTAGCTATACCCTGTTGCTTCATTGCTCAGCTAAGTGGTTCTTACCCAATTTCTAGAAAGGACAGAAAGTGTCTTTCAATAGCATGAATGAATAGTTTCCTTTCAGACTATTAATGAGCTTGATTAAAAGATACTGGATGAGAACAAATCTGGGAAATTAACAAGGGAGGGGGTACTACCATTTGATGATGAGAATCCTGTGGAAATAAATAAAACAACTGAGTATATGAGTAAAACATCCATTCAAGGGTGTGTAGTGTGTTGGAAAGGTCATGAAACACAAGTCAGAATTCTTTGGACATACTGTCTACCAAGAAGTGCAGATTGTCTGGAGAGAAAGATGAGGCAAGGGTGTATTCAAGGGGAAGGGTCAAATGAAAGACAAAGCAAAATTGGCTGGACAGCCTTAAGGCGTGACTTCAAAATAATATGAGAGAAGAAACAATCCCTTATAGAAAATCTAAGTGATAGCCTATAGTCTTTTGCTTAGTAGTTTTTCTATTTCATGTAGCATCAGTCATTGCATAGGCTCTGATGTCTGTTTTTCTATTAGTGACTAGGCATGGGGAACTACTTTTGAGAAGGAAAGTTCTTATAAGTTTATATTAATTTCCAAAAAGATATCCAAAGCAAATCTTGCTAACATTCTTCTACTTTTTTTCTTTTTTTCAGAAGTTTTGGTAAGAAAATTATAATTGACCAAGTCCAGGATGTCAAGATGGTTGGGGACTCCAGACTATAATAAACTGAAAAATCAAAATATTCAGAGAAGATTTTGCTCATTATATTTAGTGTATTCCTAACAAAATAATAGTGAATGTGGTCAGTGAATATTTAATAAGCAGCTACCAGATAGGAGCAATACTTGCTAATTGATACTAAGAATTCAAAGGGGGAAAAACATGATTCTCTTATCCTCAAAGAGGTTATGATTTTATATTAGAACTGTAAAAATCTTTGAGAAACTGGAAGGTAAAATATGAAATGAGAAGATATATTTTATTCTATCAAAAAGAAATCAACATGCTAATGTATGAATAAAAGTATTTTCTGGATAATATTGCTTTGTATTTTGAGATGGATGCTATACATTTATAAAGGATTATTATCAGTAATTAATAATAATAACAATATTAAATGACTTGTTTGATGGAGGAAAAAAATCACTTGTATTAGCTCAAGAATTGTAACTAACATTCCATAAAGGAAGGAATTAGAAAATACTTATATTCCTACTTCAGATTCTTCTCCTGACTCCTGGACTTTCTTTACCATGCCCCAGATATCTTTTCATCCTGGAAACTCATATCAGCCCTATATGTCACACACTGGAAATTCACGTTGCAAATGCATAGTAAATATCAGAAATGGGATTTAATCCATTTTCTATGACTCTAGAGATATTCCTATTGTTACTACCTTGCTGCTGCTGCTGCTGCTGCTACTACTACTACTACTACTACTACTATTACTACTACTACTACTATTACTATAGCTGTTGCTGCTGCTGCTGCTGTTACAACTACTATTATTACTGATAATTATAACAACTAGAACTTAATAATATAGCACATACTATGTGTTGGGCCCTGTACTAAGTGCTTTACAAATATTATCTCATTTGATCTTCACAACCACCCTGGGACTATATAATATAGGACTAAACTATATGTGTACATATGCATGTATAATATATATATATATATGCATATATATGTGTGTGTATGTATGTATATATATATATATATATATATATATATATATATATATATACACACATGTAATGACCGCGTATTTAAAATCAGCTGGAGTCAGGAATTCAGGTTAAGGGAAAAATCTTCAATATTTATTGAAGTGAAGAGGTGAATAAATATTGTGATAGCAACATGGGCAAGAAAGATTGCTATAGCAATATGGGCAGCTGCGACAGGAAGCCAGATAACAGAGAGCGATCTGACCTGAGCAAACTGTTGCAAAGCAATACCAAAAGTCTCTCCTTCCCCTTCCTTTTCCACTCCCCTGCCTCCACCCACCAAAATCGTCATTTCCTATACAACACATCAGGACTTGCACAAAGAGTGGGCGGGGGCCATTCTTTCTCCAAGCTTATATATTAATAGATTATGGTTCAATTACTATTTAGCCTCATGTGCTTGGGACCTCAGTGCATCAAGTCAAGCCTCAGCCCATTACATATACATACATATATTTTATATATATATATATATATATATATATATATATATATATATATATATATACACATATATATATGTATATATATATACATACATATATATATATATATATATATATGTAGCTAGATGCAAAAATGCCTCTATTATCCTCTGGGATATTGGTTATCTTCTTGATCACTAAGAATAGATGACCTACTTGTTTAGTCATATTAGTCAGGTCCAACTCCTTGTGCTTTTGTTAGGGGTTCTCCTAGCAAAGGTACTGGAGTGGTTTGCTATTTCCTTCTCCAGCTCTTTTTACAAATGAAGAAACAAATGCAAATGAGGTTAAGTGACTTGCCCAATGGCACACAGCTAGTAAGTGTCTGAGGCTGAATTTTAAACTCTGGCTTTTCTGACTCCTAGCCTAGCACTCTATACACTACTCCATCTAACTGCCATTTATGAACCAGATCCCCTCTCTAAAACAGTATCATCCTCTTATCTGTAAATTATCTTTATCTGTAAAATAAGGGAAACTAGATAGAATTATCGTTAGGTCTCTTTTAACATAAAATTTGATTAGTTTTTTTTACCATGTGAAACACCTCAAGGAATATATAATTTATTCATTTAATTTTGAAAAAAGTAATTACAGAGCAGATGCTCTGGGCAAGACACTGCATATATAATCTAGGATCATCCCTCTCTGCTAAGGATGGACAGGGAGCTTTCGGTTCTGGGCCACTCTACATCAACTGTGCATACTAGCCAAGATGGAAGAGGAAAGCCAGGAACTTGCCTGAACTCTTCCTAGTTTCCCTCAGAAACAATGTTAAATCAAATCTGTAAACGGATTCTGGAGTGGTAAAACCCACAAAAAGACAGAATGAAACAATTTCTCAGGTTAAGATGACTGAGGACTTCAGAAAAGGTCTGTTTCACTTGGGTAAAATGGGAGGGCAGCCCAGCACAGCAGTGTCCAGGCAAGCATAGAAGGTTCTTAGTTACAGAATAGACCAGCAACCAAAGCCTCTTGATCATAATTCAGCAGGCCAGTGACACAGCCTGTGTCTCCATCCCCATTGCAGAAGGCAAATTGTGAGCTTCAGAATCCCAGCTTAACAGGTGGGACTAAATCAGGCCACCCTAGGTCAATAGGCAAGCCACAAACACTTTAAGTCCCAAAGTAGAAAGTCAAGGACCAAGGTCACTGGGCCCAGCATAAGAATCTTTGGAAAGTGCCAGCAATAGAGATCAACTTTAAAAGTTATGAAATAAGTTAAAATATGACTAAGAAACAGAAAAGAGCCCTAACTATACAAATATATTACAATGATAGGGAAGATCAAATCACAAATTGTCAAAATGCCTATATGTGAAGCCTCAAAGGGTAATTGAATTGTCTGAAACCCAAAATATCCTTTTGGAAGAGCTCAAAAAGAATTTTAAGAATTCAGAGAGGTTAAAGAATAACTGGGAAATGAAATAGAGTTATACAAGAGAATTATGAAAAAGAATCAACAACTTGGAAAAGGAACCATAAAAATTGACAGAAACAATTCCATAAAATATAGAATTGGCCAAATGAGGAAAAAAATGCACTGAAGAAAACAACTCCTTTAAAGGTAGAATTGGTCAAATGGAAAAAAAAAAGGTATAAAATAATTCCTCAAAAATTAGGATTGAGCAAATGGAAACTAATGACTTTGTGAGACATCAAGAATCAAACAAAATAAAAAGAATGATAAAACATAGGGAAAAAATGGGGAAAAGACTTGGAAAACAGATCCAGGAGAGATAATTTTTAAAAATCATTGGATTACTTGAAGGCCAAAATTAATTTTAAAAAGCCTAGACAATATCTTTCAAGAAATTATTACAGAAACTCCCTTATATCTAAAACTAGAGCATAAAATAGTCATTGAAAGAATTCACCAATCACTTCCTGAAAGAGATCCAAAAGGAAAATTCCAAGGAACATTGTAGCCAAATTCTGGAATTATCAGGTCAAGGGGAAAATATTGCAAGCTGCCACAAAGAAACAATTCAAAGATCAAGGAGCCATAATCAGGATTACACAGGATTTAGAAACTTCAACATTAAAGGATCAGAGGGCTTGGAACATGATATTCTGGAAAGCAAAGGATCTTGGATTGCAACCAAGAATCAACTACTCAGCAAAATCGAGCATAAAATTTTTGGAGAAAAGATAGACATTCAATGAAATAGGGGAACTTTAAACTTTACTGATGAAAAGAGCAGAACTCAAAAGAAAATTTGATCTTCAAAAATAGCACTCAAGAGAAGCATAAAAAGGAGAACAGGAAAGAAAAAAAATGTTATTAAATAAGAGTGAACTGTTTACATCTCTACATGGGAAGACAAAACTTAATACAAAATACATAATTTTTGAGTGCAGTTAGAAGGAGTATATTTAGACAGAGGGTGTGAAAAGGCAGAATAGGTTAAATTACATCATATAGAGAGGCACAAAAGACCTATTACAGTAGAGAGAAAGAAGGGATGGGGTGAGCACTATTTGAACCTTATTCTCATTGGATTTCACTCAAAGAGAGAATAACATATATACTCAGTTAGATATGGACATTTATCTTACCCTATAACAAAGTAGAAGGAGAAAGGAGAAAAAAAGGATCAAAGAGGAAACTGATAAAAGAGTGGCTAGAAGTAAGAGGGGGAAGGAGGAAAATAAAAAAGCATCTAATAGCAGATTAGATATGGTGGAGGACAGAAGGTGAGATAAAATACCACTTGTGATGAGGGACAGGATGAAAACATAAATAGGGGTAACAGTAGGATGGAGAAAAATATACAGTAATCATAAATGTGAATGTGAATGGAATGACCTCTCCCATAAAACAGAAACATTTAGCAAAGTGGATTACAAACCAGAATCCTGCATTATGTTGTTTACAAGAAACACATTTGAAGCAGAGAGATACAAAGTAAAGATAAAAGTCAGAAGCAGACTATATCAAGCTTCAGCTGAAGCAAAACAAAAATAAACACAAACAAACAAACAAGCAAACAAAAACAAAGCAGGTGTAGCAATCCTGATCTCAAAGCAAAAGCAAAATAAAAAATGAAAAACAAAACAAACAAACAAACAAACAAAGATCTCATTAAAAAAGATAAGGAAGGAAATCACATCTTGCTAAAAGGTACCACAATGAAGTATAGCAAATAAATGCCCCATGTGATACAGCATTTAAATTGTTAGAAGAGAAATTAAGGAAGAAATAAAATGCAAAAATATACTAGTGAGGGACTTTCAGAACTAAATAAGTCTAGCCACAAAATAAACAGGAAAGAAGTTAAGAAAGTGATTAGAATTTTAGAAAAGTTAGATATGATAGACCTTTGATGAAAACTGAATGGGAATAAAAAGGAATATATGGTATTTCTTAGTAGTTTATGGCACCTGGCATAAAAATCTCAATCAAATGCAGAAGAGCAAACATATTAAGTGTATCTTTTCCAGATCATGGTACAATCAAAATTGTGTGCAAAAAAGGACCATGGAAATAGAGTCTTAAAACCATTTGTAAAAAAAGTAATCTAATTCTAAGGAATGAGTGGCTCAAACAAGAAGTCATAGGAACAATCAATAATTTCATCAAAGAGAACAATGATAATGAGACAACATATCAAAACTTATGGAATGCAGTCAAAGCCTTTCTTAGGGCAAATTTTGTATCTCTAAATAATTACATGAATAGTATAAAGAGAGGACAAATTAGTGAATTGGGCATGCAATTTAAAAAGCTAAAAGAACAAATTAAAAACCCCCAATTAAATACAAAATAGAAATTCTGAAAATCAGAGGAGAAATTAATAAAATTGAATTTTTACAGCCAGTTTTCTGATAAAGGTCTAAACTGAATCAAACTTATAAGAATACATGATTGATAAATGCTCAAAGGATATGAATAGGCAGTTTTTAGCTGAAGAAATTAAAGTTATCTATAGTCATATAAAAAAATGCTCTAAATCATTATTGATTAGAGAAATGCAAATTAAGTCAACTCTGAGGTGCCACTTCAAACTTAAGCGATTGGTTAATATGACATAAAGAAAAAATGACAAATTTGGAAATGTGGGAAAATTGAAACACTAATGTAGAGGGCTGAAACTCTGAAAACGTGTACTTGAATCAGACAGCAGGGCACTTAATCTAATTATCTATTTGATGTGAGATAATGCATCTATAACCATAAATAATATGGTAATGTTATGGCTCTCCTCATGATTGGTGCTTGCTTGCTGAATGTGTGGTGGTAAGGTAATCATAGGCAAGGATTGGAGGTCTGAGGAAGAGAGGTCAGGGTCACTTGGTTGCAGAGGTTGGAGAC
Source organism: Antechinus flavipes (assembly GCF_016432865.1). Lineage (NCBI taxonomy): Eukaryota > Metazoa > Chordata > Mammalia > Dasyuromorphia > Dasyuridae > Antechinus > Antechinus flavipes. The sequence goes on along the minus strand of NC_067400.1, from coordinate 289,004,967 downwards.
TCTAGACTCCAGAATCCAGGATACACCTTTGGGAAGCCACATGACAGCTTGCCTGCTTCCTTCATTTCTCCCCCTGAAGACCAAGGACTTTGATTGATCCTGACTCTTACTGATCCTGAGGCCCTCCAGGGAGTGGATATTATATTTGGCACCCCAACATGGACTGAGGACCTGTATGAAGGTTGTTCATAATTTCAGTGAAGAAGTCCCTATGACCAGGAAGTAGGGTGAGTATTAAAATAGACAAGCAGGAAACTTTGTTAAGGGCTGAAATAGGGCAGCTACTAGGAAAAGACCCTCCCCCACCCCATCCCCACCCAAGGGAGCTCTATAGAGAGCATACTTAGGTTAATAAAGAGGCAAGGTTAGCTTGTAACTTGGGAGTAGATTGATGAACTCTTAGAAACATTAGAATGCACATCCCCTTAGTTCTCTAAGGAAGATGAAATAGAGGCAGATAATTGGAAACTAGTAGGAGAGCAACTAAGTGAATATTACAATGATAATATAATTGGCCTTAAAAAATTATGCAAGTTCTAAAAAAAAGAAAAGTTTTAAGGAGAACAGTCAGACAAAGAAGCATAAGGAGAAAGAGGAAGAGAAGGGGGAAGGTACTGAAATAAATCACCAAAAGGCACGGAGAGTTGAGTGAAAGTAAAGGATGTGGTAATTCTCACTCTCACAACTCAACTTTACCTCCACCTACACCCGAGCAGGTTCTTGACCCTTCCGTTCCTGGGTGGAGGGAAGAGGAGGAGAGGGAATAGTAGTGATATCACCAGCACCTCCCCGTTATGACTCGACTGCAAAAGACACTACTTAAAGTCAAAGAAGGGCAGAATACAGATGATTTGAGAATAGAAACTTATCATGTAATTGAACAGCTTAACTCTTCAGGTAAAGAAAAAAGAAGATACACTTCTTTTAATCTAGAAATTATCAAAGATCTGAAAAAGGCTTGAACTCTTTATGGGTCCTTTTTGGAATTGTATGTAGCTTAACACTTTGCATTCGTTAAGTGTTAGGAAGGTGACTGCTAGGAGAATGGGGATAATATAGAGTAGAAAATTAAGTGTGAATATTTGTTAAGAAGAGGGCTTGAAATGTTAGTAGTAAAGGCTTAAACTTTATGCAATTACCAACTCTGCCACCTTAACATCTTATGTTAAGATGTTATTAGAGAATTTGGCCTATGAAATTTTAATCCCTAATGATTGGAAATCTATAGCAAGTACATGTTTAGAACCTGGACAAAACTTGTTGTGGCTTTCTGAGTATAGTGAACTCTGTAGGATACAAGCTCAATAAAATAGGCAAACTGGAGTTAATACACCAATCACCTGTGACCAACTAACAGGTGTAGGTCTTTATACAGATACTTCAGCACAGATTAATTACTTCATAGCAGCATATGAGCAAATTGCTTCTGATGCTATCAAATCATGGGGCATCCTGCCAGGAAAGTAAGATAGAAGGGAAGCCTTCACAAACATAGAGAAAGGTCCAAATGAACCCTTTGCTGATTTTGTGGGACATCTGCAGACAGCTGTCATATAAACTATTGGTGAAAATGCAGCAACATAATCCAGAAATTATGATAAGGCAACTTGCTAAAGAAAATGCTAATGAGGTTTGTAGAAGAATTATACTAGGACTACACAAGGATGCTCCTTTAGAGGAGATCATAAGATGCTGTGCCAGAGTGGGCACAAATACTTTTATATCCAGGCTATGATGCAGACTTCCTAAGATCCAAACATGGGAAGAGAGGGACCCTTTTGGCAAGAGGCTTCCAGAAAGACTCATCACTGCTTTCAGTGTGGTAAAGCAGGGCATCTGAAAGCTCAACATTGACATAGAGATAGAGTGAGGAAACAGGGTAAGAGAATAAGACCCAAAACCCCATGTCCAAAATGCAACAGAGGCCTCCATTGGGCATCAGAATGTAGAATGATTCAGGGAAATGGGATGAGGGGCCCAGCCCCAGGGCCCAAGGCAAAAAACACTTGGGGTATGATGACAGCCGATGGTACAGAGAATCTTTAGAAGTTCAATATTCAGACATGACCAATCAGCCAAGAAGCAATCAGACGGGAGAAAGGGATTACACAATCAATCATTCAGGAAGCAAACTGATGGGGAAAAGGGATTACAATTGAGGAGAATAGAGTTTTATGCAGTTGGGACTACTGAGATATCACCTGGAGAGGTAAAATCTGTTCTCCAGTCTATGGATCCCTTACCTCCAGGCACAGTAGGCTTTGCAAAAAACACAAAATCTAAACTCTTGACATAAAGTTGCCTCCTCACTTCCTTATGATATCTTGTACTCTCTGCTTATTGGAGGAGAATGGTGATCTCAGATCACCCATCAAAGAATGTGTGAGAAGGAAAATGTGAAAAGGAAATGACCTTAGGGAGCAATGTCATCATGTTAAAGATGAGAAAATTGAGGCTTAAAGAGAATAAGTGGCTTCCCTAAAACTAGAAATGGAACTAAAACTCACAGGACTCTAGATTTAAGGTTGGAAAGGAGCTCAGAAATCAGTAGGTCCAACTACATCATTAAAAATGAGGGAACTATAACACAGACCATTCTATGCATAATGTCCTATTTGGGCTTCTTAGAATGGGATAGAATGCTCATAACATGATGTCACTAAAGAGGGCTACATGATATGAAATTTTTCTGGTAATTACATCTAATAAGTTGACAAATGTTATAGTCATATTTTGCAATTAGTTGACTTCTTTTGTGCTGTTTTTTCCATTTTTTTCTTCAACTAATTAAATTAAGAATTTTATCAATTGACCCCTGGATAACTATAATCCTTGAGGGCTTTTTTCCTGTTTCTCCTTATTCCCAGTTCTGCAACTCCCTGGTCAATCTAGCTTGTGCACTGATATAAAATTAATTTTGCTAAAGCCCCAGTTTACTCTTTTCACTGCTCAAAAATGTATATATTAAATAATTTTGAAACTATTTGCCAGGTATTTGAAGCACTCCATGATCTCATGCTAACCTACTTTTCTAGAGTTATTCTTTTACTAGTCTCCAGCATGAATCCTTATGTTCCAGCAAATCTGAACAAATTGGATAGGAACAAAATGTGAGATTTGTAAAAGAGTATCCTGTGCTATAAGCAATGATGAGTCATTAATTTTAGAAAAAAACATGATTTAACTTGCACAAAATAATGAAGAGCAAAATGAGCAGAACCAAGAGAACATTGTATACAATAACAACAATATTGTTTTAAGAACAACTTTGAGCAACTACGTCATTTTGATATTATAAATTCCTAATTTAACTATAAAGAACATTTGAAGGAAGACACCACCTGCATCCTGAGAATGAACTGATAAACTGAAGTGTACATAGAATGGTATTACATACACACACACACACACACACACGTGCACACACATATATGTATATGTATATATACATACATAGATGTATATATGTATGTATTTAAACATATATATGTAAGTACATGTATATTTATGTCTAATGGTAGTCATCTCTAGGGTGGAGTGAAAGATGAAAAAGGAAAAAAAGGAGGGGAAAAATACATAATAACATATATTCAAAAGGAAACAGCGAGTTATATAAGACAAATTTGCAATTTCATGTGCAATCATCATTTTTTATATGACTATGTTACAGAAGTTTTTGTTTTATTTCATAAATTTAAAATAAAATAAATAATTTTTAAAAGAGCTCTGGGTTGATAATGAAAAGACTTGGGACTACATTGCAGCTCTTCTACTTAAAACCACTATGTCATCGAGTAAATCTTTTAATCTTTCTGGTCCCCAGCTCTGTCATCTGTAAAATTAAGGATTGTACTCAATGACTTCCAAGGTCCCTAATAGCCCAAATTTACAATTCCTGTGGTGATTTTTCTATAGTGTATTTATTGAAAACAGACCAAATCCTTAAGAATGTAAGTTAAAGATTAAAGATTGAGCAGAGGGAGATGTCTCTTCAGAAAATAAATGTTCAGAAACTACAAGTGTATTTATATTTAGTTATTTTCTTTGAGCAGTTGGGTCACGTTAACCTACCAACTTATGAAATCTCCTATTAAATAAAAACAAATTTTTCTCACAAGGTTGTCGATTTTTCTTACAAGGTTGTTGGTTTTAGAAAGAAGACACTATCATTAATTTATTTTACCTTGTTCAATGATGTCACAATTTGTGACATTCCAGGAAACTCCCCCCACCCAGGCTAAATTTAACATACCATCTGTACACAGCTGCATTTCATGAGGTAAGGATTACAAAGAAGGTTCTAAATGAAAACAGAATGGCATTGCCTTGATTGTCACACGATCAGCAGGCTTTTTTTCTTTTCTTTTTTTTCTTTTGATTTAATCTATATTATGAACATTTTCTCCACCACTTATATCTAGATAATAAAAAAGCAATAAATCACACCCTGATTTTTAGATTTGTAATTTTTTTCAAATATTATCATTTGTAGAAATGTTTGCTATTTCAAAGAACTTCAGTTTCTGGGAACAATGCAGGGCAGGGGAAACAAATAGCCCTTAGGTCTGATGAAAATCATTTTCAATGAAAAAAACTAAGATGAATAAATGAATAAATTTCTTTTCTTCTTCCTCCTCCTCCTTTTTCATCTCCTCTTCTTCCTTCATCTTTTACTATGTTTCTTTCACTCAGTGATGCTTTTTTATAATACTTTGTGGTTTGCAAAACATTTAATATACATTAATTTATTTGAGAATTCATACATCAGTTATTATGAGCCAAATTTTACCAATTAGGAAACAAATTCCAAAAGAATCACACAGTCAATGAGAAAGAAGAGAGATTTGAACTAAGCTATGGCCTGATTCCAAATGTGGTGCTTTCTTCAACACCATATAAACACACTGACTTTATTATCCATCTCTTTCCCACAATTTCCTTTCCTTTCCCTTTCCTTCCCTCCCTCTTCCCTTATATCTTCCATAAAGTCAATAAAATGAGAATGTCCACAAGTAAGCCTAGAGATTCTTATAGCTGCAATGGCACCTTTTAATTTTATTTATTGTGTTATTATTGCAAATTATACAAACTATATTTATTGTATTATTATTATAAATGATTTTTAATTTTGGGTTGTATCTATCTTTGGTCTTTAGATAATCTGAATTTTAAAATTAAAAGGATTTAAAAGATTGCCTTTAAAGATGAAGAAACATGTTTTCATTTTGCAACTAGAGCAAAAATCTCTTAATTCTCAGTCCAACATCTTCCCATTAAACCATACTGCTCCATCAAAACATAACTTTTGTCCATGTGTCCCTACCTATTTTTCAACACTTCCTTAAATATCTCCATTGACTCTCGGTCCCTCAAGCTAGGGTCATTTATGTTGGGTGTAATATTCAGATGCTCAATCATGTCTGAATCTTTGTGACCCTCTATGGGATTTTCTTGGCAAAGACATTGGAGTTATTTGCCATTTCTTTCTCCAATGAATTAAGGCAAACAGAATTTAATTGCCTTGCACAAGATCACACAGTTAGTTAGTGTCTGAGACTAGATTTGAATTCAGGTCTTTCTGACTCCAGACCCAGTGTTCTATTCCTTGACTGAAACTTGCTGCCTTTTGGGACTACTTTTAGTTTGAAAAATTCATTAATAAGAATTAGTGATAGACTCGTTGTTGAAGGCTTAGCATTTTGACTCTGCATTCCACCTCAGTTAGGGGCATTTTATAGTAATTCTGTAGGGGGACTATTTCTTGTATCAAAAGGCTCACCCAGTCAAGGGCAACATCCTAATCTCTACATGATAGAGCCTGGGGGACAACTGTGAAATTGTTGAAAGACAGACTACCTGAAGTACAAGGAGTTTGGAACTGGGGCCAAGGAGAAATCTGAGCAGAGAAATGCAAGATAGAATCCTGGCTAGAGAAATTACTTCCTATTTAAGGTCATTATTCTTGATAATTGGATGCTAATCTCCATTATTACTGTGCTGCTGGAGAAATGAAAGTGTGTCAGTGTTTTCAATCCCAACTCTTTGTGACCCCATTTTGGGGTTTTCATAGTAAAAGTACTGGAGTGGTTTGCCATTTCCTTTTCCTGATCATTTTACAGATGAGGAAAAAGAGGATTAAGTGATTTACCCAGATTCACACAGCAAGCAAATGTTTGAATTCAGATTTGAATTTAGGAAGATGAGTCTTCTGACTTCAGGATCAGGGCTTTATCCACTGCACCACCCAGCTGCCCCTAAATTGTAGCACCCTGGAGAAAACTCTGGCCACATTCTATAAGTCCTAATGATGGCTCTGAATAAAGACTATTTACACTAGATCAATAGCAAAGGTGTGCTATATCTTCAAAGTTAATTCACATTGGTCAGTAAGTTCTAGCTTCTTCTGTAAAATAGGTATATAAGAGCAGACTCAGATGACAATAGAGTGATAGTTATGGTTTAAATTGATCCTCTTATGACAATACCTGAACTGGGACTCCATATGACTCATATAGTGGTTTACTGAAGTCCATGCCAGGACCCTTCCAAGTATGGGAGAAAGAACAGAAACCAAGGCTTTAACAATCTTCCTGTTTTTAGCTTAAATTCTTAAAAAGAGTGAACAGCTAGGTGGTGCAATGGGTAGAGCACTGGGCTTGGAATCAGGTGCACTCATCTTTCTGAGTTCAAATCTGAGCTCAGACACTTACTGTGTGATCATGAGCAAGTTATTTGCCTCAATTTCCCCATCTGTAAAATGAGCAAGAGAATGAAATATCAACCACTTTAAATCTTTGCAAAGAAAACCCCAACTGGGGTCATAAAGAGTCAGACATGACTGAAATGACTGCATAATAACAACTTAGAAATGTTGATCATTTGAAATCTCAAAAAGAAAAAAGCCATAGGAGATGAACCCACTCAGTTGTCTTAAGAATGCTTTATTATCACAGACTCTGACTAATATTGGAAAACTGAATCCTGCTCCTGGATGGTAGCAAATATCACCATAGCAGACAAGTCACTCCAGCTGTATTATGTATAAAGGGAAAGGGGGGTGGAAATGACATCATAATTTCCTGGGCTAAATTCCCAAAGGCTGATATCTAAAGGGACACAGTATACTCCCACATAGGAACTTTCAAGGGAAGCCCCACAGTGTGAACACAGTCTTCTCCAAATTCCATAGACTCATAGGCTTACCAGAGTCTGATTTGCCTTTTTTTTCTTTAAAAAAATATTTTGCAAATAAAATAATAATAACTAGTATTTTATGGCATTTCAGGGTTTGTAAAGAACTTTATATATACCCTCTCATTTGATATTCATAACAATCATGTGAATTAAACATTGTTATTATCCCCAATAGATATGAGAAAACTGAGAATGAGAGACATTTAGAGATTTATCCAGTCTTAGCCAGTTAGAATTGGATATAAAATTTAAACTGAATTCTTTCTAAGTCCAGCACTTCATCCACTAAGCTACCTAATTCCTCTGTAACAAAAACCGAATAAAATGGGCAATTTAATATATATGTTATATATATATATATATGTATGTATGTATGTATACACACACACACACACACAAACAGAAAAAGATGATTATAACAGAAATGTTTTGGAGTCAATTTGAATCAGCTCTTAAGACATGGTTGTTAAATTTCCAGTGTGAGCATTTATAACTTGGAAATCAACAAATACTGCAAATCAAAGCTTGATTTATTGTCTGGACTCAAAGTGATGGAGAAAAAGGTAATAGTGTAGATTAAACTTAAAAGTGTTTCATGTATACATTTTCCCTTCAGAGAACCAGTTGTTAAGCATTTACTAACACATTGCTAATGGTGCACTAAATTGCAAATCTCTATTATGTTTAGCTTGCTTTTCTTTTTAAATTTATAAGTTCAACATTAGTTGTCAAACCTATCCTACTTCTCTGTGTTTCTTTTTTACCTTCTTTTTGAACTCTGTCTCAAGGCAACCCAAAAGATGAATCTAGATTTTAAAAAGTTACTTTAGGATAAGATTTAGAATTGATTGCCTAGTCAAATCTCCCTATTTTATAGATGAGAAAATTGAGTCCTCAGAGAGATTAAGTGACATACCAAAGTTCAGTTTCAGGGTTTGAGGCCAAGTCCTTGAACTCAAAAAAACAGAGATCTTTCTGCTTATCTGCATTATCTTTTCCAATCTTTATTTAATATACTGCATTATTCTCTTTCTTTTTTCATGACAATAGTGTTTGGGAGGAGACATAACTGTTTGTCCTTTTTATGTACTACTTGGTAATAATTCAAGCTGATTGATAATCTTCTCTGACAGAGGTAAGAGAGAGGAGCATATTGATATCGACTTTCTTTAATGCATGCTAGATAATTGAGAGGTGGAGATCATTCTTACCTTGATTGTTGTCCTGGTAGTTCCTAGATATAGAAGATGAATAAACAAGAGTTTTCAGGTCAGAAGCTTTACTAATTTTATAGGTATTGGAGCCATACTCAAATATTAAAACATACAAGAGAAATAATAAAGGGAGATTATAGGGTTTAGAACTAGAAAGGACTTAAAAGATTACATATAAAGGGGGAATGATAGTTGTGCCAATGTGGAAAAAGCTTTAAAATAAATTTAGTGGACAAACCTCTGAAATCATGATTTAGTGAAGGTCTTTAAAATAAATCTGTATGACAATTTGGAGATCATGAAGAGAAGAATTCTGCTTGGATATAGGTAGAACTACATAATTTGTAAGTTCTTTTTTTTTTCTTTTTCAGAGGCATTTTGGGTTAAATGACTTGCCCAGAGTCACAGTGTCTGAGGCTAGTAAGTGTTGGAAATTAATTCCTTTTCAATGCTGACATGCATTTATTATTTTTAAATTTTTATTATTATCATCATAATTGTTGTATGTATGCCTCAGCCAAATATAACCCAAACAATAGACCTGTCCTTTGCTGAATAAAGTAGAAGAGAAGTGATTGAAAGAAACTCTGACAACACAGGCAACATACTAAACCTTGTAGTCTTTTACATTCCTTCTAAAAAGAGAGGAGTATTTTTCATCATTTTTTCTCATCCCCTGTTTTGGGGATTATTTTCACATACATTATTGTAGTCATGTCTATTGTTCTCTTGGTTCTACTTTCTTTTTTCTGTATCATTTCATAAATATATTCCTATGTTTCTCTGATTGATCATAATTATTTGATATTCATTATATGATAAAACATGATTTCTCCATCCATTTTCCATTTGATGGAATCTGCTTTGTTTCATGTTTTGTTTTATTTTGTTACCACAAAAATGTTGCTATGAATATTTTGTTAGCTTTAAAAAAATTTATGGCAGCTAGGTGGCTCACTGGATAGATTGTCGAGATCTAAAGTTGGGAAAATCTAAGTTCAAATCTGGACTCACAAACTTATTGGTTATGTGTTCCTACGCTTCCTTATCTATAAAACATGAATGATAATAGCATCTATCTCTCAGGATTGTTGTGAGGTTCAAATGAGATAATAATTGTGCCTTGAACATAGTAAATACTATAAAAGTGTTAGTTATTGTTGTTGCTGTAACTTTTGTTTCTGATTCTTTTGATATAGTACAATCAGAATCAGAGAGTATAAGAGTTCAGTGACTCTCTTTAAATACTTTCAATTTTTTAAAAACTTGAACCAATTTATAACTTTATCAAGAATGATTTTACTAAAATAATAAGTTCCACTTTAAAGGGAAAATTTTTGTTTCTGTAAAGCTTTTTGGTATTTTCCTTTTTGATTAACCCCCAATAACAAATGACTTAGGAGTTGATAAATCAGTGGAAACACTTCTTCAGTATGTAGAAGTGTCACAAAATGTCCACTGACATTTCTTAAAAGGGCTTAAATAATACACCCTTCAGTACAGTCTTTTTTTTTTTTTTTTGAGAAGAGGAAACCATTGATTCCAGAACTTTCATTAGTTCTCCATTTCTTGGTGACTCTGTGGCAGGGTGGAGAAACCCTAGGGCTTCAGAAGAGATCCAGCTGGCCTCCTTAAGACCCTGTCAAGGAGAGACATTACAGTAAAGGAAGGGCAAACAACCAGAGAAGGGAGCAGGAAGGAGTCAGGGAGGGAGAAAACCTCTGACTGCCAACCTGAGGTAGGTCCTAGAGGTGAGTCCAGAGGACTGGCTCCTTTTACTTTTGTGCGTACTATTTGGTTTGGCAGAGGCTGGCTTCCTTGTAGGAGAGGAGCCGCTTGTACATTAGTCTTCAAATTGAAAGGATATGAAACTCAAAATAAAAGAAAATTGAGGAGTTCTGACTAACCAAGTTTGATTCCTTTGCCTCTGGGCTTCTCACATCTATTTTTGATCTGGAATGGGAAAATTAAAAATAAAAACAAAAAAAATACTTTGATGGCAGTGACAATGGGGATATTATGGCTACTTTTTGAGTTAAATAAGCTGAAATGGGCTTATGGAAAAAGACAAGCATTGGGAAGTTGTCTGATCTCTCTCCTGTTACTAGCATAGAATTACTTGCTGAGATTCAAGTCAACCAGATTTCAAAATCTTTAAGTGGTGAGGGAAAAAAAGAAATCATTCCAAATTCAATGGAATAGTTTTTAGGAAGGTGGTCCTGCTAGTCAGCTTATTTTAAATTCTCTCCCATTTATAGACCTCAAATGCTTATATAATATAAGCACCACATGCACAAAAGTAAAGTTCTAAAGTTGATTGTTTGGAAAGTTATTCACAAAGAAATTGAATGTTTCATCAATTAGTTTTTTTTTTCAGTAGTGTCATTGAGGTGACCTAGAATTAATACTTCATGAATGTTCTAATGGGTTAATTTTGATAATCTTGAGATAGAATAAGATTGACTCTGGAGTAATCTATTAAATTTCTTTATGAGTGACCATTATGTAGAATCATTATCTACTTTGGCAAAATTTATTTTTAGCACCTTTTCATTCATCTTTCTTTAGGCTCTTTCTTTTTTGTCTTTTCTTCTCTTGTGCCTTGTCCTTGCTATAACCTCTTTTTCCACTTCCAGGGAGAAAGGAGACAATAAAATAGATTAAACCAAAATTTTAGCAACTTATTATGTCACTTGTACCAGAGATATTTGCATTTTAAAAGAAAGTTATAGAAAAAGTGAATTAATTAACTCCCACAGGAATGCATGTATAATGGCAAAATTTCTGATATCATGATACTAGGATTAGAAAGATATTTAGGGTTAAGACTACAAAAGTGGTAATAGAATTTCTTAGGCCCTCTGAACTGAAATCATACTGATTTTCTTATGCCAATATTCTTATCTGTTTATTTTTTGAGTGCTTATTTATTGATAGCCAACTCCCTCTACTCTAGTACACACACACACACACACACACACACACACACACACACACACAGATATACACAGATACAACCCCAAACAAAAATCTTTAATAATTTATGATTTGGAAGATATATTTGAATTATAAGAAGCAGCATAGAGTAGGGTTCTTTAGGTGAAAATAAAACTCTAAGACAATAAACTATAAATCATCATTGTTGATCTATATTTTTATCACTAGGAGTTCCCTAGTGTAGTGTAGGAGTTCCCTCCACAAATGAAATGACAAGTCCAGAAAAAAGTTGTGCTATATAAACAACTCATTTGGTGAATTAAAAATTATTGAAATTGGTCAGTCATTAGCATTTACTTAAACACCTACTATGTATCTGGTACTGGGTACTGGGTAAACACTGTTTATACCAAGCAAGTCATTAAAAATAGTTCCTTCTGGCCACCTCACAGTCTAGGAGGGAGAAGGGAAATCATATATAAATAAGTCTGTAATACCAAAATATATATAGGACAAATTGAACATAATTCCAAGTAGAAAGCATTGCCATTTAGGATGGGTAGGGGTCAGTTTGTACGAAGGAAAGGAGTTCAGCAAAACTTGTAAAAATTAAGAATTTTCTGAGATTCAAAGTAAGTCAGAGAAGCTAGAGGTAAAAATAAACAAGGAAAGGATTTGTGACTTTACTAATATAAGGAACTCCCTCTACCAATGCAGGTCACTATCTCTGCAATATGTAATCTTAGAAAGTTACTTAGAGCACTGAGAATTTAAGTGACTTGTCCAAGGTCACACAATCATATAGATCAGAGGTAGAACAGAGACATAGATCTTTGCTCTGGGTTCAGCTCTCTATGCCCTTATTCTGCAATCTTTCTCACTTTTACCTAAAAAGTTTTAGTGTGATATATATATATAGTTAACAGTCATTTAATCTACAAAATGACACCTGTCTTAAAAGGAAAATGTGACAATGATACAAGAATTACCAAAAAAAAAAAAAAAAGCGATGGATAGAAAAAGTACGAAAGAAAATGTTTTACTAATTTGATATTTCTTCAAAGGAGATGATGTTTCCTTAGCAGAAGTTATAATAACTTAACACTTTAATGTTTATTATTTCCTTTATAACAATTCTATGAGTAAGCAATGCAAACATTATCTATCATTTTACATATGGAGAAACCAAGACTCAGGGAAGTTAAATATCTTGCCCTGTATTACTCAGGGATATTGTTCAATACCAGAGCATAGACACAAACTCTTATCTTCTGACTGTAGGGTCAGAGCTTTTCCTTTCCACTGATACATTATATTCATGCCTTGGTAGACAGGTTCACTAATTATCTTAATAAAAATAATAACTATTGTATTATTCCTTTTACTTTAGTATTTTGAACATCAATATGGGTACACCTTTGCATATACCTTTTCCAAGGACAAATCATGCAACCTTCTACAACTTGGTATATGGTCATTGATAATTACAGGAGTCACCCAATTCATGACTTTATGACCAACCTAGTGCTTGACTAGCCTTTCTGAGTTTTATTAGTCTGATCGATAGGTGACAGACATGTAAGCCATTATTGATCTCATTCTTAAAATTTTTCCAGCTTTATATTATGTGCCAGAGATTGTAATCCACCAGTACAGGCTCCCAAAAAACCACAAGTATCTCTATGATACAATTGTAAATCAGAATGAGATCTTATCCTGTTTTCTCCTAGCATTTGGGTATTGGAATTCCAAGCATGATAGTACTAAGAAGTTAAGAGGGTATTTTGATCTATTATCCTTAACCAAAGACACAGACTCATTTCTATGCTAGCAACCTGAACAATGAAATCAACATGGCATAGTATAAAGAAAAATAATTTTGAAGTTAATGTATCTGGATTCCAATCCTGAAACATTGGGCAAATCACTTAACCCTTTGACTTCAGTTTCCCATCTGTAAAATGAGGGGGATGAACTAGGTGACTTCTGAAGTCCCTTATAGTTCCAAATCTATGACCCCATGACTTAGGCATGGGATAAAATAATACCTTGTCTTACCCCTTTCACACAGCAGGTGTTTCATTATTATAATAGGTCTAGTTCCCAATTTTTATAAATGAGGAAACTGAGGTCTTCTGAGGTTAAGTAGACTTTTTTTCTCTTCAGTTTTTTTGAGAACTATTATTCTGCAATCTAATATCTCCCTTCTAAAAAAAGGTGTTGTTCCCTTTCCTAACATTTCATTAAAGTAGTTAATATCTACCTTTATAACATTCTAAACAATTTTTCTCTTTTTGAACCTCCACAGATTATTTAAAAATCATTATCTTGTTATTCTACACATAGCCAAAATATTGATAGCCCCTCAGGGGCTCTTTTCTTTCCAATTATGTTCCTTTCATCTTTTGATCTTCATCTAAAATGAGACTGAAAGGCATGATCAATAAACATTTATTAAGCCCCTGACTGCAAGCAAAGTCCTATGTCATTAACAGAGAAGAATACAAAGAACATGAAAACAGATCTTTGTCCTTAAGTTTTTGGCTCTGTAGAAAAAATGAAGTGAACTATCTCCATGTAATTACAGTTTGTGTCTGAGAGGAAGCTGCCTTTGTTTTTCCTTCTATTTCAGTGGCTTATGATTTTTTATGATTGCTAAGGAGAAGTACAGCAAAAAAATAAATTTTAAACAAAGCCATCATTCTACCTCTGGAGCTCACACAGTCATAAAACCATGCTCTCAACTTCAACACCAAAACTCATAAACAACCTGAACCATCCAATATAATTCTTTGGCATTCTTTCCAAAGTGATTCCAACTCTCTACAGATGTCCAAGTTTATCACATATTTGTTGAGTTTCTGTACTTTTTTCTGTTTCAGAGAAAAAGTATTAGTTCAAAGGAATAGCCCCTTGATTAGAGGCAGAAAGACTTCCAGAGTTCATCAAGCCTAGTCTTATGCTTCTAAGCAGCCCCAACCACATTTTTTAATAGCTCAATTTCTGATATTAAAATTTTTTCCTCAGCCACATTAACAATGTGAGAGCAGAAGCATTAACTAATAAATGACACACCACTTAACTGAGTCATGGGGAAGATTAGGGACATTCTGAAGTGATTTTCCATATTTCTTTATGTCTGGGACCTCAGATTCAATTGAATATTTAGGACAGGGGTTTGCTTGTGGAATCCTGACATTTGCAAAGTCCCAGATCAGTACAAATTTACGATTTGAAGGAACCACAGAGAACATGTACACAAACTTTTTCATTTTATAGCTGAGAAAATTAGGTGCAGAGGAGGGTACCTGAAGTCCCAGATCTAGGGAAATAGGATTAGAACTTGGGTCTTCCAACTCCTATTCAAAGACCCTTTCTTCCACACCAAACTGTCCTGTCATTCAATGTGGAATATTAGGCAGAATGATAGAATTTCATAGCTAGAAGGGATTCTAGACATCATTGAGCCTAATTTCCTCATTCTTCAGTGTTAAAAGTGCCATTGGCCGTTCCTGGCCATCATGTGGTACCTTCAGGCCATTTCTGATCTTCCAAATTCCTTGGGATGCGTCCAGATCTAGGCTTAAGATTCACTGTGTTCTAAGTGAAACATTCCATTTGGAGAAAACAAAACAAAATTCTCCAAAGTATCACTTATCTATCTCCATGCAGACAGGTGTGTCAATATGCTCTCTATGGGACCATCACTGACTAGCTCTGCTGAGATTCAATAAAGTAAACCTTGTTTATTCAGCACCTCTGAGAATCTGAATGCCCTTTAGAGATCTGGCTCCAGGTTTCTCCCAGGGTCCTTGATGATTTACAGTGAGTCAGCACTGAAGGATTTTGATTTTATTTATTTGAAGTTTTCTCAGGTTCAGGCTGTTTGGCCTGAAGGGAGGGAAGTCTGTTTTGTTTTTTCCCCCAACTACCTACCTTCCAGCCTGCTTTACCCCAGTTGTCCTCCAAGACGCCTGTGGAGGAAGAAAAAACATCAAGACTCTCCCCTCTTCTTGCAAGGACAATTTCTATTAGCTCCTTGAGGATAAATGGCAGAACCATGGCAGCTCTGAGTTTGAGAGCTCTCAGTGCTGAGAATGAGCTAAATAACATCTGTAGGAAGGCAGACAAATATAGCTTTATGAAACAAGTCTATTAGGCACACCAGCCTTGGTCTAGCTCCTTTCCTGTAACCTCTGGCAATAGAGCTAAGGAAGTAGTTGTGTCCTTAATATCTCTCCTGCAGAAATGTTCTGTTGTTGGTATTTTTTCCCGCCAAAATTTGTGAGCATGGAGTAGAAGATTCTCTGAGCCAGGAACAAAGATTGCAACAATAGTTGACTAAATATGTCTGGGGTAGCAGGTAGAACCCTGAATTTAGAGACAGGACCCAGGCTTGAATCCCAGGTCTATTATTTGGTATCAGAGGCAAAAACAAGAACATAAAAGGCCAAACCCACAGATCTTTGCAAATTTTTTTCATTCTTTAATTTGGCACAAGCTACTTCATCAACCCTAGGCTTAATTTAAAAAAAAATTATTATTATTATTATTATTATTTTGGCTAGGCAGTTGAGGTTAAGTGACTTGTTCAGGGTCACACAGCTAGGAAGTGTTAAGTGTCTGAGGTCATATTTGAACTTAGGTTATCCTGACTTTAGAGCCCATGCTTTATATACTGTGACATCTAGCTGCCTCCCTCCTCCCTCCTTCTCCTCCTCCCCTATTCCAGCCCCAGGCTTAATCTTAATAAGATTTCTCATCTTTAAAAGAACAGGGTTGGAGTAGATTGTAAATTCTCAGTTTGGGGTCTTTGAACTTCAAAAATAACATTGATAGGTACTGTATTTTACTTTATGCTTTAAAAAAGGTTATCAACCTGCTAACAGGGTAGATCTAGAACAGAAAAAGGTCTAATGGGATCTCTAAAGTCTCTAAACTCTGGATCTATAATCTTATTTAGCATATATTGTGTGTAGATAAAAGACTCAGATGCTTTCCTCATGGTTTCCTATGTAGTAAAAGGATAAACCATACATGCATACAAAATGAGAGATAATTTTATAAGAATTTTGATCCAGGAATGGAAGTAAAAGATAGAAAGGTTATATAAATACATACATATAATATTACATACACACACACATACATATATACATACACAAAAATATTTTTGTAGTGGCAAAGAATTGGCAGGAAAAAATGGTCCATTTATTGGCGATTGACTGAACAAACTGGTTTATGAATGGAATGAAGATAATCCTTCTTTTTTCAGTCTTCTGCTTCTCCTTGAACAATTTCTTTTGCCTTCTCCCTAACCCCAACCAAATTTACTATCTAATTCTAAAGAACAATTCTGAGGAGGATGATTTTGGATCTGGTTAAAAAAAAAAAAGGGGGGTCAGTTTGGCTAGACTTGAAGTTAAGACCTGAATTGAAATTCTTCTCAGACACTTTTTTTAGCTCAGTGACTGTGGACAAATCACTCAACCTTTCTTGGGTTGATTCCTCATAAAATTAGGATAAGAATAGTATTTGTCTCACAGGGTTATTGTGATGATCAGATGAGTTAATCTATGGACAATGCTTTGTAAATCTTAAAGCCCTTTGACAATTGATAGCTAAGGAAGGATGATGGTCTTTTTGGTAGAAATATCTGAGGGTAGATAAAGCCTTGTAATATTCTTCAGATCATTCCACATAGGTAACCCCATACTTCACAAAAAACAATGGAAATTTCCTAATAAACTTCTTAACCTTTCCTGAATCATTGAATGGTCATTTCCTCAGACAAACTGAGACCTGGAGAAAAACTTAGCTTAAAAAGACCAAGGTCTCCCACTTCATCCAGGACCATCTCCAGTCTTGATCTAACTCTTGCGGTTGGACCCAAATGGCTTCTTAGGAGAAATGAGGCTAGTAATTTTACCTAGCTTTGCCTCAGTTAAAGCCAATTTACTTATATGTCATCACATCACTTTCCTGATATCCCTAAAAAAATAGGGACCCCTCTGAGAAAAAAATAAACACAAACAACCTGCAACTTTTTGGGAACTAATGATTCTGAGATTCTCTGGAATTCTTTCACCATGTATCATTAAAAAGTCCAGAATGTAAAAAAAGTCCTGGTTCTACCACTAATTGTGTTACTTAACACAAGTCACTTTACTTTCTGAACCTGTTTCCTCACATATAGAACAAGAACTTGGACTAGATGATCTTTTCCTACAAAAGCATTCTTTGGTTCTCTGTGACTCCATCATATGTAATTTGCAAATTGTCTAGACCTCTGCTTTCTATTGTGGACTAGCATACTAGACACTGTGTCCTAGGGCAGAATTTCTAAACCTAATTTGGCCTCAGTACACTTTGGAATTTGATATATTGATAGAACCTGTAAATAGTGGACTAGGGGCCTGGAGGTATGGAAAACTCCCAGGAAAAAAAAGCAGGATTGGGGAAATTTTGAAGCCAAATGGATGAAATTGAGGTTGTTTTCATACCAAAAAAAAATTTGCTGTATGTAGTATTTTTGATATGTAATTTCACCTTTAATATTTTGGTGGGAAAACTATCATTAGCAATTTTTTTTCATAAACTTCTTTTTCCTGAACATGGAACAGTCAGATCTCTCAGCCTCATTTGGTTAATGGTGATGGTAGATATGGTTATGAGACTATCATAGACCAAATTGTTATAATGTTTATTTTATTCCTAAAGCCACTTGTACTAGACATTGACTTTTCCTCAACAAACATGTAATTGAAAAATAAACTATTACATATGCAAATTATTAAGAAATAGGATTTCTAAATATACTCATCTCTTTCCTCCCTTCAAAGTAGAAATGAGCGATACAAAATACTCAAATACAGCTTAAATAATTATAAACACCACATAATGAAAATCTTTTGCTTGCAGCTTATTTGATTGAAGCATTTTGCATGGACCCGACTGAGGACTCCAAAACAGGGACTGGACACAGTGGACTTTGGTTTGGAGAGAGAAATGTTTGGAAAGCATTGGAGGCATTTTTGTAACCCTTGGTTAATGAGTCCCAGTTGGTGTAGGCACTTGAACACCACACATTCAGTATAACCAGCAGACCATCAGATTGCTCCTTAGAGAATGCAAAGAAGATGTCAGCAAAATAAACCCCTCATCTCTTCATGGCATCTGTCAACTTCTTTCATTTTAGTTAACAATGAGTCAATCAACACCCTTTCTAAAATGAAGTTTTTTTTAAAAGGATGTGTAAGAAACTTGGATTTTTAAAAAAATCACATATGCAAGTAAAAATATTAAAAGGTCAAATAATTTTATGTGATGAGACTTGGATGCTAGTCAATTTCTTTTAGAAAAAAAGTTAAATATTTCTTTTTAAAAAGAAAAATGTATCTTCTTTCTAACCTTTTCTTTCATCCCTGACAAAGCAAAACCATTAAAATCCCTGTTGTTATTATATTTTAAATTCTCCTAATTCTTCTGACTTCAGTCTTCAGCAGTTCATACAAGTCTCTAAAACCATCTCTTTAATCACTTCTTACAGAACAATGATTGGTATCCTATCATCTTTATTTATCTAACTTATTCAGTCATTCCTCAATTGATTGGCACCTCTCAGTTTCCAGTTCTTTGGAAGAAAATAACTTCTATAAATATTTTTATATTTTTGGGTCTTTTTCATTTTTAATCTTTTTTCAGGTAATTGACCTAATAGTAGTATTAGTAGAATAATAGATTACTAGACTAATTCACAGTTCTATGAATAATGTATTAATATGCCTAATGGGTATAAGATAAAATCTCAGAATTATTTTAATTTGCATTTTTCTAATTACTAGTTATTTAGTGTTATTTTTCATATGTCTATTGATAGCTTGGATTTTTTTCCTCTGAAAATTCTCTATTTTTGGAACAAGACATTTATCAGAGAAATTTACTACAAAAATTTCCTCTCGTTTATCTTCTTTTCTTCTAATTTCACTTCCATTGTTTTGTTTGTGCAAAGCCTTTTTTAATTTATATCATCAAAATTGTTTATTTTACTTCCTGTAATCCCCTCTAACTCTTCTTTTGCTACAAACTCTTCCCCATTTCACCCCTTTCTTCCTTGGCTCTTTGATTTGCTTATGATGTCACTCAGACATATGTCTAAGACATATAAGACATTCGCAGTTTATTTTGGCATATAGTACTAGATTTGTTTTCAGATGGATTTTTGAAGAACTTCTCTGAATGCCTTGTGTTCATGTTAAGTGTGTTCTGCACCATTTCCTGACCCTACCACCACCATCATCATTTGAAGAGGAGCTTCATGATCTGAGAAAAATGACCATAGAACTGAAATAAATAATTTGAGCTCAAATTGTTGCCTTACATAGTTTTCCATTCTGAAATAGCTCAAATTCTTGCCTTACATAATATGACTAACTGTACTTTTTTCCCCCAACTTCTAATCATTATTCTGGTCCCACCTTCTGGGGGTTCAAAGAAAACAAGAACAACTTTAATCTTTGTTCCCATAAAATTCTTAAATACTGCCATCATGTGTCCCCTCTAGTTTGCTCAATGTCTTCTACTACTGATTATACAGTACACTCTCTTGTCTTTTTACACAATTCTGTCCACCTTCATTTGGATATAATCTAATTCATCAGTGTTCTTCTTAAAATGAGGTCCCCAGGACTAACTCAATATGATATTCCATATGTGATTCATTTGGGTGGAAGAGGGAGAGCTATTAAAGTCGCCAACTTCAAAGGATAAGGAAAAAAGCAGTATTATGTTGTGTCACAAACATATTAGATGCATGCATGCATTGGATGCATTAGATGTGTTATAAACAGCAGTAGTAAATATTTTAGCTGTGGATAATTATACAAAGATAATTGTAATACAAAATAATATTGTTAAGGGACCAGGATATACTAGAAAGAACTCTGAAGTGGATCCACAGGTTCTGAGTTCAAATTTCCACTTTGCCAGTTACTATATTTTTGATTGGGGACATTATACTGTACGTCACTAGGTTTTAGTAATCTCATCTTCAAATGATCTCTAAGTATCTCTTAGTTCTATTAGCCTAAGTGTATTCAAGTTTTAAAAATAATTCCTTTGAAAAGTAAGAACAAAACAAATTTTATAAACAATGGTTTAAGTATCAGATGAAGCTACCTATATGGTACAGTGGATAGATTACTGAATCTAAAGTCAGAAAGACATGAGTTCAAATCTACCCTTATTCTATTATTGGCTGAGGGAGGATTTTATGAGCTAAGGAACTAGAGGATTTGGGATTTCCCATCTTCTCATCAATGCCCTGGCAGCATCCATCTAATAGTAATGTCTACATTGGGAGCAGATTGGATCTAGATTCAAGTCTTTACAAAGAATCCAGCATAAAGAAGAGATGCTGAAGGAGAAACTACTACACTCTCCAGAAAAAGAACTTTTAGAATTCAAAGTTATGTTTTGGAGAAGTCCTCCCTAAATTTGAACTCATTTTCCCTGGAACTCTATGTGTTCTCATTGGAGAGTGTGTCATAAATTTTGGTAGGAAATCTTGTGTTCTTACCATGTCACCTTACTGGATAATCCTTTCTAAAAGCTAATTAAGTCTGATGGACTAATTGCTGGCTACAGTGGGAAGCATATCAGTGAAGACTAATGATCCATGATTTTAGAAAAGATACTTCCAACTAGTCCTGGGAAATATAGCACCCACTTTCTGGGGATCCTACCCATCAGTAAGAAATGGAGGAAGGATAATCACCTGAGAATATGTACTACATATGTGTATCTCATACTTGGGAGCATTATCCTGAAAACAGGATTGTCCTCTGAACTTTTTCCTTACAGCTCTAGCTTCATTTTGTGCATAACCTTTCCTTGAAGAAAAATTTTTCTGAAGAATGCAATTGCCATGACCACTATTTGGATGGACTAACTCACCCCTAGGGCATTCTGAAATCACTAAGTAAAATGAGGACTGTTTTTGAATAGCCTGAGTAGGCTATTTTTTTCTTCCAATTGAATTAGGTTCTGATTACTTGATGAAGAACTTCATCTGTATTATATTTGCCCTAAGCAATGCAATTGATACTCTTTGGCCACATCAATGGAGAGCAGACTAGCTTGATACTGTCCCTTAGGTAAATCAGAACCCAAATATCCAATCTGTTTTTGGAAGGAAGGGGCAAACACAACCCTAGGATTTTCATGCAGAGATTTACTCATCACTTAAAAAGCAAAGGAGGACAGGGTGAGCCATGGACCTGTGCCAATGGTAGGCATTTGTAGACCCTGCTGGGCAAGCCTGAAGTCATAAGCCAAGAAGCAGCCATTTCATCCTCATCCAGAACTTCTCATCTGTATTTATGTAACATTCATAATGTGCTTTGTGGAGAAGTCCAAAAATAATTTCACAAAAGCCACACACATCAGCCTCAACTGTTCTGTGTGTTCAGTTAATGGCTTCTGAAAATCAACAGAAAGAGAATTCCTCCTACCAACTATGGACTTTCAGGCATTGCACTCTATGCCATGGGTTTCAGACACAGGGGAGGAATAACCAGTCTAAATGTTGTATTTAAGATATATCACAAGCTCATAAGTGGGAAAGTCTGTCATCTCTTCGCTCCATTTTTCCCCTATCTGGCTAAGTAGTAACAATGCTAAAATTATGTCATTCCTCTGATTAAAACAAAATAAAACAACAAAAAAATCAGTCTCTAAAGCTAACCAACTGCATAAAGTACGCATAGAATACAAACTTGGCATTTAGGGTCTTCCATGATTCAATTCTAAGCTATTTTTAGTAGCAGCTACATAGCACAGTGGGTAGGTAGAGTTTTGGGTCTGGAATCAGAAAGACCTGAGTACAAACCAGGTCACAAACATTACCTATGTATGCCTGAACAAGTCACTTGCTTTAGTTTCCTCAACTGTAAAATGGAGATAATAAACTCCCAGGGTTGTTGTGAAAATCAAATGAGATAATATTTGTAAAGTGCTTGGGATATATTAAGCCCTTTATAAATATTAATTATTATTATTATCATCATTAATTAGTCTTAGTAGTAATGGGTAATTATTGTAGCAGCAGTACACTCTCGATTCAGAGGACTTAAGGTTAAATCCCATTTTTGATATTTATTATACATGTAACCCTAAGTAAGCTACTTGTCTGGTTCTTTGTTTCCTCATCTGTAAAATGGCAGGATTGAACTAAATGTGTGGTCCTTGATAATTAGCTATTTCTAGCTTTGTCCAGGCCAATTTCAAGATGCCACATAAACTTTTGTGTTCTGTCCTTCTCATCCAGTTTGAAACATTGGGTATCTAGTTATTCAGCATTCACTATTTCTAGTGTAGACTTAGGTCCACCATGTTGCTTCTCAGCCATAAGATAAAAGAATCATAGATAAAGAGATGAAAGAAACCTTACCAATCACTGAATTCAACTTTCTCATTTTGCAGAAAGGGGAATTGAAGCAGAGAAACTGAAGTGACTTATCCAGGGTTACACAACTAATTAGCAAGCAAACACAGCTTTTGGGACCAGTCTTCCTGATTCCAAAGTCAATCTCTTCTCTACCACAATAAGGCCCCTCTCTTCTAGCTTCCATTTTTCTGGGTTTTAGTCTGTACTTCCAAGAACTTTAGCTCCTATCTTAGAACCCAGGGTTTCAGATTGGGGAAGAGACACCCTTTCTAGACCTTAATCTAAATGACTTTAACAGATTTATTTGCAAGGACCACAACTGTAGGATATACAGAGCATCTAGGTGTTGTTGGGAAAGGAGGACTCAGGGAGAGATTAAGGACCAGAGAATGAGGTTAAGCCAAATACAATAGGCCAGAATAGATAGAAATTGAGGAGAAACCAAGGAAATGAGAATAAGACAGGAGTCACCAAAGGGGTTCTAGAAAGGACCCTAAAAGCAAATTTAAGTAATACCTAAATGAATCATTTGTGTTCAGTGAGAGAAGATATTAATATAGTACGTGTGTGTTTACTCTTCAAGATATAGTTGGCGAATATATATCCCCTAGCTAATATTTCTCATGTGCTCTTGTGATACTTGCTTTCTTAATTGTTTACATCTATTTTTCCTGCACATTCATCTTCTATTAACTTTAAAGGAAATAAGTATATGAGAATTTTTTTTTAAGTTAGTCTGGCTTGAACTAGTAAAACTGTTGCTGCTTCAACTCTATCAGGAAAAATGTATTGCTTGTAGAATGCTAATGTCCTATACTGCAGAATTATTTTCCATTGAAGGAAGAAATGTTTTGTTGAAAAGGTTACCCTAGGAGATGTTGGTCATCTGCAAATCAATCAAATGGTATATTTGAACAGAGTTCAAAAAATACATTTGCTGTATTCAGAGTACTGTAATTAAGAGTATAGTGGTAAAAATTTAACAAACAGATTCTCCAGGGGGGAAAATGTGTGTACATACACTTTTAAGTTTAATATTAACACTTTCTTAAGTCTGGGAAATCAATAAAACAATAAATCAGGGCCTGATTTGTAGTAACTATTGACTTTTAAAGTATAATCTGCTAAAAGCAGAAATTTAACAACCAGCTCTCAAAAGCTGGTTAGAGCTGGCTCTAGCACATGTCTGATTATACTGGATACTGTGGAAGGACAGAAAAGAAATGAACCCTGCCTTTAGATGGACTGTAGTCAAATTGGAGAGATAAATATAAATGTTGGAATGACTTCAGTATATTGAAAAATATAAATGAATGTGTCACCTGAATACTCCAAATTCCAGAAGCAACAGGAGGCAGGATTGAAGAGTAGATAGTGGAGAGGACTTGGAATTGAGAAGACTTGGATTCAAATTCAACCTGTGGTATTTGTGTACATGATCCTGAGAAAATACTTTCCTTCAGTTGGACTGAATTTCCTCATTGTAAAATGGAGATGATAATATCTACCACTGAAGGTCACTGTGGGAGTCAGGAGAAATAAATGGATTTAAAGGGCCTTGGAGACTTAAAAGTCCTAGACAAGTGTGGAATAGAGGGACTAGGATTGAATATACAGTCCCATTCTTAGTCCAAGGTATGGGTTAAACTCTCACCATGTTTTCCAGAAGCAGGGCCATGGAAACCCTGAATGTGGTGAGATTCACAGATTTGTAGCTGCCAAAACAAACAGAGTGGTAGACAGTCTTTTGCTGCCCTCCCAGCTCCTAAAGAGAGATACCTGATTTTTTCCAACTATTCACTTCTC
Organism: Antechinus flavipes; assembly: GCF_016432865.1. Lineage (NCBI taxonomy): Eukaryota > Metazoa > Chordata > Mammalia > Dasyuromorphia > Dasyuridae > Antechinus > Antechinus flavipes. The sequence continues at coordinate 288,980,370 of NC_067400.1, read as the reverse complement.
TCCTTCTCTGTCTCTCTGTGTATCTCTTTTTGTTTCTCTCCGTCTTTTGTCTCTTTCACTGTAACTGTCTCTGTCTCTTGTCTATCTCTCATCTCTGTCTCATCTGTCTCTCCATTTCTATTTCTGTCTCTGATCTGTCTCTGTGTCTCTTTCTGTTTCTCTCTGTCTCTTGCCTAACTCTTCCTTTCTCTCATCTATCTCTCATCTGTCTCTTCCTGTCTGTTTCTGTCTCTCATCTGTCTTTCTGTCTGTCTCTTGTATGTCTCTCTGTCTCTTGTTTCTTGCCTGTCTCTCTATTTCTCTCTGTCTCTTGTCTATTTCTCATCTGCCTCTGTGTCTCTCATCTGTCTCTTGTTTATGTCTCTCGTCTGTCTGTTTGTCTCTGTCTCTAATCTGTTGCTTATTTGTGTCTCTCTATGGCTCTCTCATTTGTCTCTTTCTCTGTCTCTTGTCTATCTCTCACATCTGTCTGTCTCTCTTATCTGTCTCTGTCTCTCTGTGTGTCTCTGTCTCTCTCATTCTGTCTCTGTCTCTGCCTGTGAGCGAGGGTACGCTCGCCCGAACGCTCGCGAGCGTCTTTCTCTCTCCCCAAAGTTAAGTGCCCTATGGACAATTTTGGAGAAAATAAGCATGGGCTCTTGGACTAGCTGTTTGGAAGGCAAATCCTTGCTCCCTCCCTTCCTCTTTCACAGTTTCCTTGCCCCACCTTGGCTTTGCCTCAAGGAACTCTGATGCAGCAGTGGGGCTCTGGATGGCCCCCATACCTTCCAGCGGTTCTGTTGGCTGTCGGGTAGGGAACGTTTACATTCTTTTAAGTAGTTTGGCAAGGCCATCTTTCGCCTCTCTGTTCTGCAGCCTCCCTTTTAATTGACCAGCTGAAGGGAGCATTCAATTTTGCGCCGACAAACCAGCAGATTTAGGCGAGTCCTCCTGGCCTTCCCACCCACTCCTACTTATAATCATCGAGGTGTGGTGGACAATAACAAACAACTATAGCTACACAGTGGTACTGGTTTAAAATCAAATTCCTCTTAGTGGCTAATGGCCCAAAGGTCAGGGAGGTTCGATGAGAAACTTTGTAGGTGTGTGTTTGGGAGGGAGGGGCGGGAAGGCTGCGAAGTATAGTGATCTGTGATCTGAAATGAGAACGAGCTAATTTTAACTCCTCTCTTAGTTTAAATTTCCTTAAACTAGTTTTTACAAGTTAGGATCAGGTGATGAAAGCAGTTGTTAATGACCAATATGGAAAAATCATGACAGCAATTGTCTAAAATCTGGATGTGGATAAAAGGCAGAAGGCACGAAACTCACAAGGAGCCACATTGGTATTGGAAATGCATTGTTCTCTTTGGGAGAAGCTCATTTGGGAAGCAAGAGCAGTAAAGAGAATTAACTTTTTTGTTATGAACTCCTTTGTCAGTCTGGTAAAGCCATGGATTCCTTCTCAGAATAGTTTTTCAATGAATAAAATAAAATGAATGGGATTAGAATGAGACCAATTATATGGAAATATAGTTATCAAAAAAAAAATTAAGTTCATGGATGCCAAGTTAAGAATACTTGTATTAAACTGATTAGGATGATTAAAACATAGGGGAGAAGAAGGAAAGATCAAAACAGATAAAGTCCAGTTTCACACCTGGATTAGATATCACCATTCACATTTGGTTTAAAAGTGTTGTCCTACTTACATGAACTGATGCTACGGGAAATGAGCAGAACCAGGAGATCATTATATACCTCAACAACGATACTGTATGAGGATGTATTCTGATGGAAGCGGATCTCTTTGATAAAGAGAGCCAATTCAGTTTCAATTGATCAAGGATGGACAGAAGCAGCTACACCCAAAGAAAGGACACTGGGAAATAAATATAAACTGCTTGCATTTTTGTTTTTCTTCCCGGGTTATTTATACCTTCTGAATCCAATTCTCCCTGTGCAACAAGAGAACTGTTCGGTTCTGCACACATATATTGTATCTAGGATATACTGTAACCTATTTAACAGGTAAAGGACTGCTTGCCATCTGGGGTGAGGGTGGAGGGAAAAAGGGGAAAAATTGGAACAGAAGTGAGTGCAAGGATAATGTTGTAAAAAATTACTCTGGCATGGATTCTGTCAATAAAAAGTTATTAAAACAAACAAACAAACAAACAAAAATGTTATCCTAGAGAGTGACAGCTGGAGCTTTGGTCTAAAGTGCTGAAATTAAGAAGGCACTGCTACTATCCACAATCAGAGATCTACAGGTAGAAGGAATTTCAGAGATTGTCTAGTCTAAATGTCTTTTTACAGATGAGGAAACTGAAGCAGAGGGAAATTAAATTGTTAAGGAAGTTTCTTTGTCAGGAATGAATAACATTTTTGAAGTGAGACAGCCAAAAAGGCTAAAAAGGTTTAGCACCTGTAGCAAGAATAATTCATTAAATTAGGAGCTCTAGTCTAGGGCTTTCTTAGCCCAGGTGATCCCACCTCAGATGAGTTTTTCTCCAGCCTTACTTTTGTCCTCTGAAAATTCCCCAATGACAGGATCATGTTGTTTCCAGATCTTCTCATACCCTCTTTATACTCTTGAATTTATTTTAGGCTGTTTGCCTTATGTGCAGAAATAGCTAGTTAGGGCCCTGTGTTGTTACAGAGTTCTTCTCTAGATGCCCTGTTATTTCCCTCCAGAACCAAAAGGGAAGATGGGGACCTTGCCTTGTGCTCCATTTTACCATTTCTACCTAGGATAAGATACTAGAAGCTGATGTCTAGTAAAGAGAGTACTTTCACAACCGCTGTCAAAAGGGAGGAAGGTACATGAGCCAAAGCTTTCACATTTAGACAAAAGGTCAGTAGTTTTTTTTTTTTTTTTTAACTTTCCCAGAGAAAGCATAGGTTTCTCAGTGAGAATATAAAGAGCTGATGTGTTACCCTTCTACTTAGTTATTACAGAAAGCACCAAGCTGAAGAAAACCTAACCTGGAAAATTAGTTCATAGCAAAAAACAGATTGGTGCTTTGTGTTTTTCCGCCCTGGAGGGTAAAAAATAATTTCTGGAGTGTCTTGCATTAGTTTGCATATTATTAAATGAGTATTTCCTTAAGAACAATGTGTATTGCTCCACAGCAGATAGGGATAATACTGGTGATGTTACTGCACGGGGGACTCTCAGAAGAGGAAACTCCTTCTGCCAAATCATTTCTGCAACTTAGTCTCAGAGAACTTCCTAGCACAGACAGCTTAAGTAACTTAGGGTCCCATTGGAGTTGAACTCAGGTCTTCTTGGCTCTGAAGCCATATATAGCACTGAGGACTCTCTAATATAAATTAGAAAGAGAATGCACATAATTATTTGTTTGCATACTATCAAGTTGGCATATTCTAAATATCTGTAACTCAGCCCTTACAAGGTCCTATGAAAGATACTTTAATCTTGACATTTAAGATTTGCCTAAATCCACCTCAACTCCAGGACAATTTTTATGAAGATTATTCAGTTTTCTTTAATTATACTTAGAATATGTGATATCTTTTTCTAAACCATTATAATGAAGCTATTTCTGTAGTCAATAAACAGAACCCTTAGGTTTGGCAAAGTGCTTCTGAAAGGTATTAATATCCCTAGCACCTAGCATGGTACCTGGTATATGGGAAGTACTTATTAAATGCTTGTTGACTGATTATTTTACTTTGAACTCAAGGTTCAAATTTTCTACCTGGGTGAGCTTAGGAAAGATATTTAACCACAATGAGTCTCAGTTCTTCATCTGTAAAATGATGGAGCTGGATTAAATGATCTCTGAAATTCAGTGTGATCTTATCAATATTGTTAAGATTATACAAATTCATTTAGTTGGAAAATTGCAATAGAGGAACTACCAGACCAGAGAATTCTGGTCTTTTTTTTTAAACAAAATAATTTGAACTTGGTTATAGTAAGAGACATTTAATTCAATAAACATTTATTAAATACCTACTATGTAGGATGAGGTGATAGGCAGTATTATATGTTGCATAGAGGCCCCACTTTGAAATCTGGAAGATCTGAATGCGCTATTGAACTTCTTAGTTTTCCTAATAACTCTTTAAAATTATTTGTTATCAGTGAAATTAATTTACATACAAGGAATTATATAATATGGTTCAAATCACAGGTCCAGAACAAAAATAAAAACAAAAATAAACAAAACAACCTATGTAGGTTAATATGCCAGGCAACAGATATAACAAAGAAAAAATAAAATAGTACTTGCCCTCAAGAAGCTTACTTTCTACAAAGGTGGTGGCAATGAGAACACACATATGCAGATAAGTAAATATAAAGTGGATGTGAATTTTTCTAGCCCAAGTGCTATTAAGGGTAATAGCTAATAAAAGTAAGCAATCTCTAAATTTCTTACAGAAAACACTTTCTCTCGGGATACTGAAGTCATCTTCAAGCTTCAAGTCCTATCCAGCCTGAAGAAAGGTTAAAATTTCCCATTTTATTTCAACTTATGGATCTATAGTCTCAATTTATTAAAACATTTAAGATTTTCATCTCTTGGATTTCTCAACTTGAATTTTATTGGTTCTGGTATAAAGTCATAGTTCCACATTTCTGACTCAAAAGAAAAAAAAAAATCACAATCCTGCATTCCCCACCTCCCCCAAGAAACCAAAGGAACATTCAGAACCAAATACTAATTTTAATTAGTTTAAGTTCTCTATTAAGTGTGATAACACAATATTGACTGTGGTTTTGAGCAGAACCACTGTGGCTAGCTTTGAGTAGTAACAAGATCCTCCCTTATGTGGAATTAAGAGACATAAATGCATATCTCTGTGTTCAGTCTTAGTTTACTCAAATGTCATCTTGGGATAATTCAATCCTGACTTCTCAGGATAAGTTCCAGATGAAAACTGTAGTACAGATATTAAGTTAAAACACAGATCTGGGCTAAACCCTGTGCTTGGTTGTGCTAAAATGTCTTTCATTGGATTGAAGGGAAATCTTGCGTGCACATGAATACAAGTCAGCTCTGGATGGTTGGATTTGAGTTGTATTCATGCACGGAATTGGAAATTACTTTGTCTACTATGGGCTCTTCAAATTACTGAAAATAAGAACTTTACTTCTTGAGATTTTGATAAATCTGTTGTCCTGCTGAAGTTTCTGAAAGTGAGTCCAATAAATGTTAAATATGTTAAAATACATGTTAAATCCAATATATGTATACATATTTATATAGTTGTTTTACTGCACAAGAAAAATCAGATCAAAAAGGAAGAAAAAGAAAAACTGAGAAAGAAGCAAAATGCAAGCAAATTCTCACAGAGAGAGTAAGAATGCTATGTTGTGTTCCACACTCTGTTTCCACGGTTCTCTCTCTGGTTGTAGATGGCTCTCTTCATCATTAAACAAGTGAGACTGGTTTGAATCATCTCATTGTTGAAGAGAGCCATGTCCATTTCAGGTAATTTCTAACAAACTCTCTATTCTAGCCAAATGACCTGATAGCTATTATCTGTATCCAGTATTTCATTTCTTACAGCTATGACATTGCACAGAGAGGTCCCTATTTCTGGAATATACATCCTGCCTGCTTCCATCACACTTTTTAAAAACTGCCCAGTTGTAAGCACTCTCTCTCCTTCCTAACCACTTCAAATTACATATCTTGTATTACTTATACCCATACACATTGTACTTCCCTAATGAAATAATAGTACCCTGGAGGTAAGGATTATTCATTTTTGCCTTTCTATCCCCTTTAGCTTATACAATTTCTTGCACATAGCAAACATCTAACATAAATAAAACATAAAAAATAATTTGTTGAATTAAATCAAGTTGAATTAAATGGTAAGTTTTTCAAGAGTGACCCACAATCCTCTCCTAGGACTCACTGCATATGTTTGGTAAATAAAAAGCTTTAATAATAAAAAATAAGTTATCTGAAATATTACTGGAAAGGTATATGGACACCGTATTGTAGACATTCTCTCCCTTGGTAATCTCATTAGCTCCTATAGATCTAATTAGTATTTCTGTGCAGTTGATTCTCAAATATAAATTCAGCCCTAATCTCTTTTTTCCTGGTCAGTGATTGTCTGAAAACTTTGCAGAAGTTTGTAAGCCATTAGGAAGATTGGGTTATGAAACTTTAAGGTCTTAGAAGACAATTGAATTTGGAAGGAGAAAAAAAAAAAGAGGATTCATTTGATAGCCATATTTTCCTTTCCTCTCTTCAAATTCACTAACATTGAACAATTGGGAAATAATTCATGATACTAGTTTATCTATCAGTGAGAGTTATATATTCCTATTGGAAGTTTTTCACTATTTCATATGATTCCTAACTCTACAACTTTGAGCAAATCATTGAACATGGTATAATGGTAAATGTTTAACAACTGGCTCTCCAAAAATGTATCCATGTCACCTTCTAATTTTAAACAATATTATTGACATTTTCCCATCATTTTCTTAGGGCTAGACAATTAATAAAACAATAAATCAAACCCTGATTTATGCCATCTGTCAATTATCAATGTGTAAAGGCTCATGCTGGAAATTTAGCAATCGCCTTTTTGAACTAGTATAAGCTGGCTCTAGTACAATCCTGCATGAAACCAACTATTTTGCCAGTTCTGGCTATTGCAGACCTTGCTATATGCACTAAATATTTTAACAAAGCCATGCTTGTATGATAATCTGACTATGAAGTTTTCATTTACACTACTTCAACTTTTGGAGTTGCGTTTGACTATAGCGTACTCATTATAAACATATGGACACAGGGAATGTCCTTGAGATTTTTCCATTGTGTAACCCAGTGCTGAAAGCTTTCAAGATGATTGGAGTAGGCATGAAGTTTCTTTCCCATTCCCATGCCATCCCAGTGCTGCCAGCAATACTAAATGCTGAACAAGCTAATTTTTCAATAGTTAAAGAGCCAAAGGTAATACTTCTATGGTCTTGCTGTTCATCATAAGTCCAATTTTGCTGCAAGTTATGGAACTTGCATATATATAATATATGGAAAAAGCATATATAGACTAATGACCATCATCCAGAATACATTAGCAAGCTGGAAACATTTTGGTCATCATACATGAATGCTCTAAAAGTGAATGTAGAAAATACATCCACTTGTGTAAATTTAGAAAACTGTAAATTTCTGCAAAGTGGGAAGTTACCGGACTGTTTGGGGCCTGGAATGTTCTTGTGGGAATTTAAGTGGAATGACTATTTGGACAAGATATACATGTGTTTTATTAGATATATGTGTGTATACCCAGGATTAGAGCTATAATGCATGCCTAAAAACTGATATACACATCTCTCTTTTCTCCCTCTCCCCACCTATGATTGCATTGGTATGAGGAAATGTGTTAACATCTTCCATTGAGGCATGTTATTTATTCCTTGTTATCTTAAAGTCTGAGACAGTTGCTTGGGATACTGAGAGATTAAATGACTATTACAAGTTATATGTATGAGTTATAAACAACCTGAAATCAGGTCTTTTGGACTAAGAGATTGACTCTCTGTCCCTACTGTGCCACTGTGTAGTTCTTTAGTTTATATATAATTCATCTTTCTAAATGGTAAACACTGTAAGTTGGTGTCTTTTTGGTATCTGTTGATGTCACTTTGGCAACATATCTCAAATATTCTTCTCTCTTCTGGCACTACCATCACTTTATTGTAGGCGCTCATCACCTATTATAATCATTTGATAATGGGTCTGCCTGTCTCAAGTCCCTCCCCACTCTAATCCATCTTCAATTCAGCCACCAAAGTGATTTTTCTAAAGTATACATGTGATTATTTAATTCCTCCCCCTTCCCACTCAATGAACTCTAGTAGCTTTCTGTTACCTCCAGGATCAAATACAAAATTCTCTATTTGATATTAAAAGTTCTTCATAACCTAGACTTCCTTACCCCTTTCCAGTCTTATTATACCTCATATCCATCATGTACTCTTCAGTCTAGTGACACTGGCCTCCCTGCAGTTCCATGATCAAAATATTCCATCTCTTGTCTCTGGGCATTTTCTCTGCCTGTCTCTAATGCCTGGAATTCTCTCCCTTCTCATTCCCACCTTCTGGTTTCCCTGACTTCATTTAAGTCCTAGCCAAAATCTCACTTTTAACAGGAAACCTTTCCCAACTCCTCTCAATGCTAGTGCCTTCCCTTTTTATTATTTCCTATTCAGTCTGAAATATAATTTGTATTATATGTATGTATTTGTTTGCTTGTAGTCTACTCTATCATATCATGAACCCTTCAAGGGCATCTTTTGTCGCTGTAGCTGCAGTGCTTAGCAGACTGCCTGACACATAGTAGATATCAATAAACATTTATTGTCTAATAACTACTAGATAGATTGAACAAATAGAGGAATAACTAATAAAAGATCCAATGGTCCTTACTGAATTCTGGTGACTTTGACATATTAAATTTAAATATTGTTAATCATAACATTGTATCAGTCTCTTATCAGGGAGATCTGGAGAATACTTTTTGATTCATTACTTAACAAATACATGTTCATCACTGAAAAGCAACATAGTATAGGTGATAGAATGACCTGGGATTAAACCTTACCTTTATGCTATACTAACTATGTGACTTTGGAGGCCCGATTCAATTTCTTTCTCACTTCAGGATGACAATCCATTGGATTACTTCCATTCATCAGGCTGCATGTTATAATAATCTGAAAATGAAAATAGAATTGGTATCTAGGTGTTTCAACATATTTTCACATTTCCTTGCTAAGAAGTAGGAAAATTTATGTCTTCTCCAGTTTTTAGTACAGTGCTTAGCAAATACTACTTCAGTCATTCAGTGAAGTGATTAGTTTGTACAAAGACATGTGTTGGGTACAGATGGAGATGCAAGATTTGTTTACTGTTTTTGAGAAATTTATTATTTAGTTGGTGAGATTACATAATATATATGTGTGTGTATATACATATATATGTAGAAAATACAATATATGTATTGTATAATATATGAAACACATATATACGTATATATAACTGTGTATGTATTTGAAGGAATCAGGGTATATAGTAAAAACTGATTCTTAAAGTCAGAAAATCACAGTGTGTTCCAAGGAAAAATGAGGAAGAGAAAGGAACAATTTATTAAGTTCTTACTGTATAGCAGCCCTGTCCCAAGGACTTTACACATATTATTAATACCCAAAGGGATCCACTGGCTCATTTAGCTAGGTTTGAAGTGGTACTTGGGCTAGGACTAGGCAAGAGCTGTGATTGGACAGAATCCATGGTTCATAGTCTTCTCTGATTCATACCAAGACTTACATCCTTCTCTGCCTCAGAAACTAAGAAAACTGTTCTGAGGTAATACCATTGTAGATAAAGATTGGGACTAAGAAGCAAAAAGGGGCATATCAATTGCCCAGAAAGGACCACAGATGGAAGACAGTCTCGAGATCCAGCAATTCAATCCCATATAAAATGTTAAAAAATGAGATCTGTGGGTGGGGTGGGGGTGATGACAGACAAGGTCCAGATTTCCAGATGCAAGGGATTGTCGCCAGGAGATAGGAGAGTTTGTTAGGCAAAGGTATGTGAATGTGACTTCCGGCCAAGATGGCAGAGAGGAGGCACACAGCTGTGCAAGCTCCACGTTTTCTCTCACTATCCATTTCATTACAAGCCTCTGAATTAATGCTTGACTGAAAAAAAAACCCCACAAATAGTTACTAAGAGAAGCCATCCTTGAGATTTGCCAGGAAAGGTCTGTTTTTGCTCGAGGGTGGGGATGGTGTTAGATCGGGCACAGGCTGAGGGCAGCAGAGGCAGCGAGAGCACAGGAAGCAGCTCATAGCTAAGCAGACAGGAGAAGGGGTGGGGTGTGATCGCAGCAGTTTCTGCAGGGAGAGCTTTGCTATGGGATTGGATACTTTGCCCTGGCAGCAGGCCAGCAGCCTGGCAAAGAAGCTAAAAACACCGGGGGGTGAAGAATACAACCCCAAACAGCTGGAGTCTCTCGGGACCTGGCCACCCCTCCCCCACAGTGTCTCAGCATGCTCTCGGATCTCAGAGTGCAGGCGCAGCACAGTCAGGCTAGTGCCTCACTGCTGCCCCCCGCAGTCTGTAGAGGAAGCTCAGTAACACCACCCAACCCCTCCCCCAAAGAAAGCAGACTCCATTTAGGGGTTTTTTCTTTTTTTCTTTTTGCTAGTTTGTCTTTGATTCTTCTCTGACAAAATGAGCAAAAAATTGAAGAGGACTTTAACCCTTGATAGCTTCTGTACAGATAGAGAGCAGACTCTAAATCCTGAGGAGACTAAAAACAGACTGTCCCCAGGTGAATCCCCAAAGGAGGAGATCATCTGTTCCTTAGCACAGATGAATCTCATAGAAGAAGTTAAAAAGGCTCTCACAAGGGAGCTAGAAGAAAAATGGGAAAAAGAGAGGGAGACTTGGCAAGAGAGTCTGGAGAAGTCATCCCACTCATTTAAAGACAGAGTAGATAAAGAAATAAAATTCTTTAGTGAACTGGAAACAGAAAATAGCTCTCTAAAAAATAAAATTGGCAAGATGGAAAAAAATTCCATAGAACAAAAGAACTCAATTGGACAATTAGAAAAAGATTTTTAAAAAGTGAGTGAAGAAAATACTTCATTGAAAATCAGATTTGAACAAATAGAATTTAATGACTCGAGGAGACAAGAAGAATCAGTCAAGCAAATCCAAAAAAACAAACAATGGAAAAGAATGTGTAATACCTTCTGGGGAAAACAGCAGACCTGGAAAACAGATCCAGGAGAGACAATCTGAGAATCATTGGACTCCCAGAAAAACATGATGAAAAAAAGAGCCTGGACACTATTTTCCAGGAAATTATCAAAGAGAACTGCCCAGAAGTCATAGAAACAGAAGGTAAAATAGACATTGAAAGAATTCATCGATCACCTACTGAAAGGGATCCTAAAATCAAAACACCAAGAAATATAGTGGCCAAATGCCAGAACCCTCAGACGAAGGAAAAAATACTGCAAGTGGCTAGAAAAACCCAATTCAAATATAGAGGAGCCACAATAAGGATCACCCAGGATCTAGCAGCATCCACATTAAAGGATTGAAGGCCCTGGACTATGATATTCCGAAAGGCTAAGAAAGTTGGTTTGCAACCAAAAATAACTTACCCAGCTAGAATGAACATCTTTTTCCAGGGAAGAAGATGGACATCCAACGAAGTAAGCGAATTTCACCTATTTTTGATGAAAAAGCCAGAACTTAACAAAAAGTTTGATCTACAAATATAGAACTCAAGAGAAATCTAAAAAGGTAAAGATTAATCTTGGGAACTATATTATGGCTAGAAAGATGTATAAAGAATATATGTATACCTTGTTCTAGAAACTAGATGTGGAAAGGCCATTGTATCAGAAAAAGGGTAAAGTGGGGGTACTACATCTCATGAAGAAGCAAAGGAAACCTATTATATCTGAGAGAAAGAATGGAGGGGGATGAATATAGTGGGTATCTTACTGCCTTCAGAATTGGCTTTAAGAGAAAAATTTTAGACATATTCAATCTATGGTGAAACTTCTCCCACCTCATTGAAAAGTGAGAAGGGAAAAGTGAAAAGGGAAGGAATAAGCTAAGTGGAAGGAAATACAGAAACTGGGAGGGAAAGAGGTAAGATAGGGGGAGGAACTCTAAGGCAGGGGGAGAGATACTAAAAAGGGAGGGCTGTGAGAAGCAAGTGGTGCTCACAAGCTTAATACTGGGAAGGGGGGCAAAGGGGAAAGAAGGGAGAAAAGCATAAACCGGGGTTAACAAGATGGCAAGTAATACAGAATTGGTCATTTTAACCATAAATGTGAACAGGGTAAACTCCCCCATAAAGAGGAAGCAGTTAGCAGAATGGATTAAAAGCCAGAATCCTACAATATGTTGTTTACAGGAAACACACCTGAAGCGGGGAGATACATGCAGGTTAAAAGTAAAAAGTTGGAGAAAAATCTACTATGCTTCAGTTGAAGTCAAAAAAGCAGGGGTAGCCATCCTGATCTCAGATCAAGCTAAAGCAAAAATTGATCTAATTAAAAGAGATAAGGAAGGGCACTATATCTTGCTAAAGGGTAGCATGGATAATGAAGCAATATCAATATTGCCAAGTGGTGTAGCATCTAACTTCTTAAAAGAGAAATTAAGAGAGCTGCAAGAAGAAATAGACAGCAAAACTATAATAATGGGAGATCTCAATCTTGCACTCTCAGAATTAGATATATCAAACCACAAAATAAATAAGAAAGAAGTCAAAGAGGTAAATAGAATACTAGAAAAATTAGATATGATAGATCTCTGGAGAAAATGTAATGGAGACAGAAAGGAGTACACTTTCTTTTCAGCAGTTCATGGAACCTATACAAAAATTGACCATATATTAGGATATAAAAACCTCAAACTCAAATGCAGTAAGGCAGAACTAGTAAATGCATCCTTTTTAGACCACGATGCAATGAAAATTACATTCAACAAAAAGCCAGGGGAAAGTAGACCAAAAAATAATTGGAAACTAAATAATCTCATATTTAAGAATGATTGGGTGAAACAGCAAATCATAGACATAATTAATAACTTCACCCAAGAAAACGATAATAATGAGACATCATACCAAAATGTATGGGATGCAGCCAAAGCGGTAATAAGGGGAAATTTCATATCTCTAGAGGCCTATTTATATAAAATAGAGAAAGAGAAGGTCAATGAATTGGGCTTGCAACTAAAAATGCTAGAAAAGGAACAAATTAAAAACCCCCAGTCAAACACTAAACTTGAAATTCTAAAAATAAAAGGAGAGATCAATAAAATTGAAAGCAAAAAAACTATTGAAATAATTAATAAAACTAAGAGTTGGTTCTATGAAAAAACCAACAAAATAGACAAACCCTTAATAAATCTGATTAAAAAAAGGAAAGAGGAAAATCAAATTGTTAGTCTTAAAAATGAAAAGGGAGAACTCGCCACTAATGAAGAGGAAATTAGAGCAATAATTAGGAGTTACTTTGCCCAACTTTATGCCAATAAATTCGACAACTTAAATGAAATAGAAGAATACCTCCAAAAATATAGCTTGCCCAAACTAACAGAGGAAGAAGTAAATATCCTAAACAGTCCCATCTCAGAAAAAAAAAATAGAACAAACTATCAATCAACTCCCTAAGGAAAAAACCCCAGGACCAGATGGATTTACATGTGAATTCTATCAAACATTTAAAGAACAATTACCTCCAATGCTAAATAAACTATTTGAAAAAATAGGGATTGAAGGAGTCCTACCAAACTCCTTTTATGACACAGACATGGTACTGATACCTAAACCAGGTAGGCTGAAAACAGAGAAAGAAAATTATAGACCAATCTCCCTAATGAATATTTATGCTAAAATCTCAAATAAAATATTAGCAAAAAGATTACAAAATATCATCCCCAGGATAATACACTATGATCAAGTAGGATTTATACCAGGAATGCAGGGCTGGTTCAATATTAGGATAACTATTAGCATAATTGACTATATCAATAACCAACCAAACAAAAACCATATGATCATTTCAATAGACGCAGAAAAAGCATTTGATAAAATCCAACATCCATTCCTAATAAAAACACTTGAGCGCATAGGAATAAATGGACTTTTCGTTAAAATAGTCAGGAGCATATATTTAAAACCTTCAGTAAGCATCATATGCAATGGGGAAAAACTGGAACCTTTCCCAGTAAGATCTGGAGTGAAGCAAGGTTGCCTACTATCACCATTAAAAAAAAAAAAAAAAAAAAAAAAAAGATATGTGAATGTAATTTGTTGGACACTCAAATGCTTCACAGGTAAAAAAAAAAAAAAAGAAAAAAAGTATTTTAAGCCTGTCCATATGCTAACTTCGACAGCTAGGGGGCACAGTGGATAGAGCACTGGTGAGTTCAAATCTGGCCTTAGACACTTACTAGCTTTGTGATCCTGGACAAGTCACTTGGCCTGTTTGTCTTAATCCACTGGAGAAGGAAATGACAAACCATCCCAGTATCTTTGCCAAGAAAATGCCATGGACAATATTGGCTTGCTATGATCCACAGGATCATGAAGAATTGGACTTGAATAAACAATTCAACAATAACAATGTGATAGCTGGATCATTCTCCCAATTCCCAATTCTTTTAAAATTCTTTTAAATGCACCATACAGGGAATCACTCATTCCACTGCCCTCAATAGCATTCATAGACTTTAAAGAGCACTGGTTGCCTGACATGACTATCTGCCAGAATGTTCACTGTGCTGCCTCTTTTCCCACTAGTATTGATGGAGAATGAGGAATAATGGGCTGGAATATATAATTTTGGTAGAAAGAGCTACATAAATATGATTAATTTTTTAATTAATATTAAATTATTTTTAATATTTAATAGATTGCCAAGTATCATAAGGACTATATAAGAATCTTGATCTTTAAAGTGCATGAGATAAGGAATTATTGAAAGCTTCTTTTAGGAAGATTAGTTTGTTGGTAGTGGGAGATTTAGCTACAAAGAGGTGATAGCTAGATCTATGAGAGTAGATAACAATCATTAAGAGAAAAAGAAAAATGAGAAGGATAAAGGAATGACCTTTATTAAATTTTTATATTTAGCAGCCTGGACAAAAACTTGGAGTTTTTGCAACTGAGACAGAGACAAAGCAGTTAGAGAGGTAATATTGCCAGCTATCTATCTATATATTGACACATTCATATGCATATGTCTATACACACATATGTATATACATACATAGATTACTTACTATAAGTACATCATAATGTCAGTTACTAGAGACACAGATAAGAGATAGTTAAGAATAATGAAGTATCATGGAGGCTGAAGAAGGAATTTAAAGATGAAGAAGATGGTAATGGTATTCAATGATACATTATCAGATGTGACTGACTTGTTGATTAGCTTTACCAAATTGCTTTTTTAAAAAACTCAATTTATTTTTTAAATATTTATTACTATGGTTGGCTTGCTGGATATGGGTGAGTGGACGGATACATTTGAAAACGAAGGTAATGTAAAGATAATAAAAATAATATTTTAAGAAAAAAAGTATCCCAGGATGTAGAAAGAGCAAAGAGATTTAGGATTGTTTTATTCCTTGATTAATTTTTTTCTTTAAAAAAAAATCAAGGGGAGGATAGATGTTGCAGTGGATAGAGTACCAGGCTAGAAATCAAGAAGAGTTGAGTTCAAATTGTACCTCGGACACTTAACACTTACTAGCTGTGTGACCCTGGGCAAATCACTTAACCCTAATTATTTCACAAAAACAAACATATAAATAAATATGTTTATTTATGTATAAATAAATGTGATTAAAAAGTCACATTAATAACAGTAGCATTTATCATAGTACTTTAAAGTTTATAAAGTATAAATATATAATATGTATATGACATTTATATTATAACATATTTAAATATTTGTACTATCATTTTGATTCTCACAATAATTCTTTGATTTTATCATTATCCCATTTTGTAGATGAAGAAACTGAAACTGAAAACTTAAGTAACTTGCCTAAGGTCATATAACTAAGTGTTTGAAGCTGGATTTTAATTCCGGTCTTTTTCCCTCTTGAGTCTAATACTCTGTCTACTATGCCATCTGGTTGCCTAAAATATTAAAAATATATCCCTCCTTCCTTCAAATAGGCATCAACTGTTGAGAGTATAATTTCAATAATAAGAGCAGGAGTTGGAATATTTCTTTATATTGATAAGGAATATTGATTCCTTAATAAATATTATTTTACTTATAAATATTCACTTATTGTTATTACCAAAATGTAAAGCAAAGAACTATGTGTATTACAAAGATCTTTGGAATCCTTGGAATAGGATGTCTTATGCTGAGTCCACAGTGAAAAATAATTTCTTATCAGTGGTAAAGTATGCCATACATTCTTATGTACAATGATATTGTGTGTTTTCTATCAACTCAGAACATTATAGTGTCGCTTTAATAAGAGATAGAATTAAGGGGCATGGCGGGCAGGGAATAGCCTAGCAATTTACATAAGAAAAAATTAAATGGAGGAACAATATCTGTGGCCCACTATGATGTGTAGTTACATAGCCAATCTATTGAATGAGTATATCTTTATACATATATTGCACTGAAATTGAAGCTAGGCATTGTGTTAGTTTACTATTGAATAGGAGAAAGAAAGCAGGATGGGGAAATGGACTTTGAATAAAATAGAGGATTCTCAAACATTCCTCATAAAAAAAAAGACCATATTTCAATGAAAACTCTTAAATTCAAGCATAGGCATCAATTGGAAAACAAAATATTATTAATTAAAAATAAAAAAGAGAGAGAAAAAATGACAAGGGAGAGATTTTTGAAAAGAAAAAACATGGCAAGACCAATATGCATTGACACAAAATTGTTAGGATTCTTACAAGGTGCCAAGTCAGTGGAATTGACGAGATAATGATTCTCTAATTTATATGTACTTAATACTTACTATAATTCCATAAGATTCACACCTATAAGAGAAAATATATAAGAAGGAGCTGTCAAGGCCAAAAAGGACAAGCCCACCAGAAGCTCATTCAGAGGAAGCTAGAGGCAGAAGCTGGCAGAGGCAAAGAACTAGCAGCAGGAGTTCTTGGAACCAAGGAGAGAGATAGGCCTCCAGAAAAACTAGCCAAGCCCCAAGTGAAGGAGATAAAACTTTGGAGGAAATAATAAAGGATTTGGACTGTAACTCCTAGCTGCATTTGTGGTGATTACTGGCTGCCTCCATAAGCCTCCCAAGAAACCTGCTCCCAGAGAACATTACATTTTAAGAAGAATATTACATTTTGGCGCCTGAACGTGGGACCAAGAACCTTCATCTGTGACCCAGAAATCAGGGTGAGTACAACAAGGAAACTTTGTTGAAGGGCTAAAATAGTATTTCATCTAAAATGGGACAGATGTTTAGAAAACAGCCTTCTTTTCCTCTTCAAAGAAAATGTGTAGAGAGCATTGTCAGACTTATTAAAAGCCAAGGTTCGATTATAATTTGGGAGCAGAACACTAAACTTTTAGAAAATGTACATTACACATCTTTTGGTTCTCTATGGGAAAAAAAAAATTGGATCTAGAGGAATGGAAATTAATAGGAGAGCAACTATGTCAATTCTATAATAAAAATGGACCTGACTCAATTTCCAAAGACACACTTAATACATATAATTTAATACAACTGGCTTTAGGAAATTATATAAGTTATAGAATAAGGAAAAGGATGAAAGAGCAGGAGCAGGGAAGATCCAACTAAGCTAGGTGAAAAGGATGAAGAATCAGATAAGAATGGCGTTAAATACAATTTTAA
The DNA here is from genome assembly GCF_016432865.1 of Antechinus flavipes. NCBI lineage: Eukaryota > Metazoa > Chordata > Mammalia > Dasyuromorphia > Dasyuridae > Antechinus > Antechinus flavipes. The sequence goes on along the minus strand of NC_067400.1, from coordinate 288,962,986 downwards.
GTGTGGTGCTTCACAGCAGGAGAAATTAGATCATTCTCCATACCCTGACCTACTTCCCTCAATTAACTCTTCATGGTGGAGGGAGAAGGAGGAGGGAGTAAGGCAGTAATGCATTCAGTACCATCTATGAAGCAGCCTATGACAAGATTACAAAAAGCACTGGTTAAGGCAAAAAATGAAAGACAGGATATATCTGATTTAAAAATAAATGCATACCCTATAATTGAAGAGCTTGACTCTTTACGTCAAAAAAGGAGAAGATACACTCCTTTTGATTTGGAAAAAATATCAAGGATTTGAAAAAAGGTTGCACTCTTTATAGGGCTACATCATCTTATATTAAGATGTTATTAGATAATTTGGCTTATGAAATCCTAACCCCCAGTGATTGGAAATCCATAGCAAGGACATGTTTAGAACCAGGACAAAACTTGTTGTGGCTTTCAGAGTATAGTGAATTATGTAGGATTCAAGCCCAATGAAATAGGCTAACAGGAGTTAGTATACAAGTCACTTTTGACCAACTAGCAGGTGAAGGTCAGTATATAGAGAATTCAGCACAGACTAATTATCCCATAACAATGTATGAGCAAATTGCTAATGCTGCAATAAAAACTTGGGATTCCCTCCCAGAGAATGATGGAGGTAAAGCCTTCACAAAAATAAAGCAAGGTCCCAATGAACCTTTTGCTGATTTTGTGGGACATTTGCAGACAGCTGTCACAAGAACCATTCAAGAAAATGCAGCCCCAAGAATTATGATCAGACAACTGGCTAAGGAAATGCTAATGAGATTTGCAAAAGAATTATATGGGGACTACACAAAGATGCTCCTTTATAGGAGATCATAAGACGCTGTGCCACAGTGGGCACAAATGTTTATTATACCCAGACTATGTTGAAGATGGGAAGACAGAGTCCTTCTTGGCAAGGGACTTCTAGAGAGAGTCATCGATGTTTTCAGTGTGGGCTCTCAGATAGAGTGAGAAGACAGGCTGAGACAAGAACTAAAACCCTATGTCCAAATGCCACAAGGGCTTCCACTGGGCCTCAGATTGTAAATGACCCAGAGAAATGAGAGATAGGGCCCAGCCCCAAGATATCATACAAAAGACAGGTGAGGCATGATGGGAGCTGGAGTTTACACCCAGAATCTTTAGAAGTTGAGTTCTCAGATGTGATCAATCAGCCGAAAAATAATCACATGGCAGAAAGGGATTACATGATCAATCAGCAAAAAAGCAATCACATAGCAGAAAGGGATTACAATTGGGGAGAATACAGGCTTTTTTTAACCCAACAGAAGGGCAGTGTCCAGCAGGAGCAGCTTTAATGTAATTGCCAGGTGACGAGGAGAATTCCCAAAAGTGGTAAATGTAAGGGACTAGATAGGTTAAATGCCTGGGAGAGAAGGTTTGCTTATATTTCTACAGATGCAGAAGGAATCAGATGGGTGCCAATGAGCTGTATTTGCCTTGTCCATCAGAGAGAAACAGAAAAAGAGAAAAATCTGGAAACAAAGAAGATCTAAGAACAAAATTGGAAGGAATCATTGGATTCCCTAACATAAGATAAGACTGTTGCCGGACTTGAAAACCAGCAAGAATCATTGGATTCCTTGAGATGAAAAATTGTTGATGAGACTATTGCAAGACTTCAAAACTTGCAGGAATTATTGGAATTCCTTGCACATGAACTAATGGACAATAGATTCCTTTTGGACTATTTCTAGGACTTATGGATATTTCCTCATATTGATTCAACAAAAAAAGAGAATCAATGAAATATTTTTAAAATGCACAAAACTGAAAAGAAGACAGTTTAAAAAAGGACACAAATTGAGCGATGTTAATACTATCATGGTAGTTGTTTAATCCTTTTCTAGTCAAGAACAGTTTTTTGGAACTGTTTGGGGAGTTTTCCTGGCAGAATTATTGTAGTGGTTTGCTCCTTCTCAGATGAGAAAACAGAGTCAAACAGGGATACGTGACTTACCCAGTGTGACACAATTAGTATGTGTCTGAGGTTGAATTTGCACTCAGGTTCTCCTGATTCTACCAGAGTTGTATCTGTTATATCAGTTCCCCCATTACCATGGTAAATTTAGTGTTTATTTTTAAAAGTTCTATGTAATAGACTCATGTTTCCTTATGATGATATTCTTCTTCTGACCTTCCTTGTAGATGAAAATGTTCATATTCTTGATAATTTTTTAGTTCATAGCAAAAAACAATTTAAAAATAAAATTATGAAAAGGATTAATTGCAGGAGTCATCTTTGGAGAGACAAAAAGGAATGGGAGGAGGCATACTGCCTCCTTTACTACTGTAGAAAAGAAGGAAAGGATGCATGCACCATGAGAGATTTTGAGGTGGGGAGAAGGAAAGATGATGGAGCTTGTGCCAGATGGCTTTGATCTCTGTAATGTAGGAGACAAGATTGTCTGCCAAGAGTGAAGAAGGTGTGGGTGGGATTGAGGTTTTAAGGAGAGTGATGAAGTTTTGGAATAGCTGCTGTAGGGAGTGGTGCTACGGAATCAATAAGGGATTAATAAAGGATTTCCAAAGACCAGAAATGATCCAATTCAATGTAGACAGCCTGAAATTTTTGTCAGACAAATTAGTATGATTTTGTGACTTTCTCTTGCATCAGACTGAGAGCTTTATGAAAAGATGGAGCTGGTTGCTGGTAGGGGTAGGAGGGTGATCCAGGGAATGTAAAATTGGTTGTGTACCCGAAAGAGTTTAGGGCATTACAGAGACCAGAGGTAAAGTAACTCTTTGTTTCTTTACTAGCTCTTTAAACCCAAGTGGTGTCTCAGGATACCACTTTTGAGACAATTGCATGGTCTTGGCTCTCTTCTTCATTAATCTTTCATCATGAACTCAACAACAGAAATAAACAAAAGAATTCTTTTCCCTGTGAGCTGTGTGGAACATGTCAGCTGTTTCTGCCATTTAATTTACCATCTGTTGACAAACCACCTTCGCCTCTATTTAGAATCATAGAATTTGGGGAATTGGAAAGGTTCTTGGTGATAATCTAGTGCAATTCTCTGCTCTTTAATCAAAAAATAAGTTGATTGCTGTCCAGGGAGTTTGAAAAAGTTGCCCTCAGTCACAGGACTAGTTATCAGTAGAATTTGGTGTAGATTCCACATTACTTATTTCTTAGCCAAGTGTTCTTTCCTTTAGACAACATTGCTGCTTTGCTGTTGTCATGAGGCAGCTTACAAAAAGAGAGCAACCTTCAACCAACTAATGATTTACGAACCTACAATATGACTCAGCTATATAAAAGAAGAGCCATTGTTCTTCATCTCGCTCTAATTTTGGGTCTATTTAAATTCTACTCTATTGGTAAAGACAATTCCTTAACATGAGAACCTAGGCATTATAATTAAATTTATGAGGGGGGGGCAGGAGAGAGACAGGGGGAGAGAGGGAGAGGGAGAGAAGAAGAGGGAGAAAAAGAGAGGAAGAGGGAGAGGGAGAGAGAAATCGAAAGAATTGCCTTTTTGTTTTAACTCCTAAAATGGCATAGTAAATAGATGACTAAATGACTAGCCTTGAAGTAATGAAAATTCCAAGTTCAAGTGATACATCTTAACTTGGTGATCATGGGCCAATCACTTACCTTCTCTATGTTTCAGAAAACTTTTAAGACTGGATTTTAGAGTCAGAAGATTTGGGTTTAATTCCCAACTCTGTTACTTATCAGTTGTTTGCAATTAGGCAAGTCAGTTTTTCTGGACCTAATTATACCCACCAACTCACTTCCCAGCCACATTCAAGCTGCCAATTCTCCAAGTTCCAGCCTTCACCCCTGAGCTGGAACTTAATCTCCTACTGCAATACCCTGGTTGGTAAGTATTTTGCTTCATCTTGCCTAAACCATTCTACTTCTCAATCATGACATGAAGATGTCATGACCACCTTACTGCGCACCACCCCCCCAGCTCTGAGAAGAGTAATCAAATAAGCACTATCATTTCTGAAAGGGGTGTCATTCAGTTGTCCTTTGAGTCCAATCATCATCCCTCTGACCTGTCTAATGCACTCTTTCTCAGCCCTAACTCCTTTATATGTGCTTTTCCTTCCTTTATTAGATTGTAAACTACTTCAGGGAAGGGACTGTCTTCTTTATTTATGTTTGTATCACCAAAGCTTAGCATATTATAGACATATAGCAAGCACCTAAATGATTTTTCATTCATTCATTTATTTATTCTTCCATCCATTTTTCCCAAGACCATTCTAGATATAAATCTATGGTTCCTAGGGAAAGATATAATGCTGATGTTGGTGGAGTGAATTTCTATACCAAAGATTCCCTACAAGGATGGTATAATTACAGGACAAAAATAAATAAAGACCTTGAGACTGAAAATAAAACTAAGTAAAACCTCCAGTTCTGTAAGTATTAGACTTGTGATATGCCTCTCAAGAAATACCTTCTTTTTTTTACCATTTAAAAATTTTATTTCTTTTATTAAAGCTTTTTTTATTTTCAAAAGATATGCATGAATAATTTTTCAACATTAACCCTTGCAAAACCTTGTTTTCCAATTTTTCTCACTTTTTCCCCCACTCCCTCCCTTAGATAGCAGGTAATCCAATATATGTTAAACATGGTAAAAATATATGTTAAATCCAACATTTGCATATATATTTATACAATTATCTTGCTGCACAAGAAAAATCAAATCAAAAAGGAAAAAAATGAGAAAGAAAATAAAATGCAAGCAAACCACAACAAAAAGAGTGAAAATGTTATAATGTGATCCACACTCAATTCCCACAGTCCTCTCTCTGGGTGTAGATGGCTCTCTTCATCACAAGACTATTGGAACTGGTCTGAATCATCTCATTGTTGAAAAGAGCCATATCCATCAGAGTTGATCATTGTATAATATTGTTGCGGTGTATAATGATTTCCTGGTTCTGCTCATTTTACTTAGCATCAATTCATGTATCTCCCCAAGCCTCTCTGAAATCATCCTGCTAGTCATTTCTTACAGAACAATAATATTCCACAACATTCATATACCATAACTTATTCAACCATTCTCCAACTGATGAGCATCCACTCAGTAAGAAATAACTTCTTTTTAATTTAATTTAATTTTTAAAGCTTTTTATTTTCAAAACATATGCACGGATAATTTGACAACATTGATACTTGCAAAGCCTTGTGTTTCAGGTTTTATCATCCTTTCCCCCTAGATGGCAAGCAATCCAATTAATGTTAAACATGTTAAAATATAAATTGAACTCAATATGTACAAACATATTTATACAATTCTCTTGCTGCATTGTTGGAAAGAGTCACGTTCATCATAATTGATTTTTGTATATAATATTGATGTTGTCCTGTACAATGATGCTGGTTTCACTCAGCATCAGTTCATATAAGTCTCTCCTTGCCTTTCTAAAATCATCCTGCTGATCATTGCTTACAGAACAATAATATTGCATAACATTCATATACCATAATTTATTCAGCCATTCTCCAACTGATGGGCATCCACTCAGTTTCCAGTTTCTTGCCACTATGAAAAGGGCTGCTACAAACATTAGAAATGCTTTCTTAAGATGATGCATATAAGTTGTCAAAAGAAAAAAAAATTTTCTTTCCATTTTCATCTAGTCATTTAAATAAGGAGGATGGCTGAGAACAATTTCCATGTATTTTATCTACTAATAAAAATAATTCTAAATTTTGCATAGGTAATTGCTTAATATTTTACCAAGTAAATAAATAGAGATTATCAAGTAACTGAGAAATAGATGATGAAACTCCTTGATATACTAGTGAACCAAAGCCTGCCCAGATTTCCTATGAATGAATAAAGCTTAAAAACTATGAATAGCCTTCTGAAATGGGTTGATTCATTTGTTTTTTTGTATAATATTGTAGCAAATAAACTGGGAAGTATTGTAAATCCATACTTACTGTCACATTCAAATGTCCTCTCTCTGAAGAGTGGGTATTTTTGTAGGGTTTGTGTGTGTGTGTGTGTGTGTGTGTGTGTGTGTGTGTGTGTGTGTTTGGTGTTAGGAGGTTCATTAGCAGTGTGGTTAAATGGGCAGGATGAACATTGTATTAGCATTTTTCCCCCTGTGTCTTCTGATTTCCACAGATTTGTAAATAGTAGTTGATTAATAAATATGTTAAGTGTACTGAATGTTCAAGGCATGCTGAATGGTCCTGTGTAATGATTCTTTTGGGAGTCTCAGATTCCTTAGTTCCAAGATTGCTCAATCTTGGGGCCACTGTCTGTGCAGCAATGAATCCCAATGCAGATTGTTTTGGATTGAATCTTTTTGTGGTTTCTCTCTCACCTTCTGCAGTTCTGACCAGACAGCACTTTAAAAATCATTTTATGGTTTCATTCCCTTTCCATCATCTTTTTGGATGTCTGGACAAAATATTGACTGAAAAGCCAGCTAATTCTGCATTCTCTCCTGTCTCAGGGCTTTGGATTTTATCAAAAAGGCAGATGATAGGAGTGTTCTATGATCTGATAATTAGCCTTGGTCAGTATAACTTACAGAGTCTAAACATTGAGCTGTTAAGTTATTATTCTTATGGATTACTGTTCTGCTTAGAAGGGATGTTAGAGAAGGGTAAAAAAACCGGATTTGGTAGAGGTAGAACCCTTTGACTTCCGCATTGTGAGTTTCTAACTTTTTGGTATTGGCCTTTGTTGTTGAAAATCTTTCTGTTTGTATGAGAGAATAGAGACTAAAATATTTCATATCTTGATGGTATATGAGCCCTTATGAAATAACTCATTGAACCATTAAGCATGAGATTTTAAACTGTGAGCCTTTGATCCTATAGAATTTTATCAATAACCTAGGAAAATACACTCCTCTATATCCCTGAGCATATGAAAAATAATTTAAAAGTCGTTGCCGGTTTTGTTTACTCCTCCTCATAATTCAGTAGACACTAAGTCCCTATCCAGTAGAAATCAAAATGAGGATAAAGATTATGCCAGACCTTAACACAGTTGGGAGAGGAAATGATAGGATTATGTGTGTGGTGAGGAGAGATGGTCTCATAGGATCTTAGATTTTGGGCCTCTTTTGTGGACCAGGGAACAGAATTGAGAAATCTACCCTCAGCTGGTCTGTGGAGATGGGAAAGAATTTGATATTTTGTTTCTCACATTCAAATCCATCATCCAAAGCAGAGAAAAGCAACTCTTACCATTGGTTACCTTTGGTCCTGCAAAAGTCTGAAGAGCTGCCTGGGACATCTAATAAGGAAATGAAAAAGAATGGGAGAAATACTCCTTTGTGGCTCATAGTTAAGCTAAGCCTTGTTAGTGTCTTTTTAAGAGCCAAGCAATTCTACCACCAAATAAAATATTTTTCTTTCATCCATGTTGCCATACTACTGACAAGTCTTCACCTCAGAACTCATCATTCAGAAATGTGTAGTTATTTCCAGCGCGTGTTTAATACTGTTGGAACAGTGAAACAGCAATCAGAGCCCCCTAGTCTAAGCAACTCAATGGGAGGGTGCTCTGTACCTCTCTGATGGAGAATTTGGCTTGGGAGAAAGCAATATACATACCATATGCCAGATTTGGTCCTCATTCTCTCCTGCATGGCTCACCATCCTTTCCAGCCAAACTGGGTCTAGTCTCAGCTGGGGACTTGGGTAACTTGTGCCTCTAAGAGACACAGACATAGGATGACTAAAAATGATCTGTACTCTCAACCACTTGACAGTATTTTTATAGTAAATAAAGAGCCCTGGTTTTGAGCACATTAATCATATGTGCTTAATCTCTTTTTATTGTTTTAAACAGATTTTTCACAGTCCTGGAACTGGAATGTGAATGTCACTACTGTATATCAGCAATCAGAGACTTGGCTTCTTCAGCAAAGTTGGGAGAAAAACAGCCCTGATAGCCAAGTGAGTTTGCCCAAGTCATTAGACTTTGGAGGGGATCCTAATGCATTCCAATTTCAGGACTTGCTCTCACCACTGTTGGCTGGCAATGTCCTCAGCTATGGCTGCACAGTGTGTAAGAGCAAGGGGAAACTTCTACAAATCTGGAATATGGGGCTAGGACATGTGGAGGCAAATCCATACTCTTTCCGGAATTGAAATTCTTGGAGATAACATCACCTAACTGTGGTCAGCATGGCTTTATTGTCACTTTAGGAATAGTTCTTCATACTCTTAGAGCTTTTTTCAATCTGTGTCAATTCAATATCACTCAAGATATTGGAGCTATCTATCAAGATTCAGAGTATTCAGGAATCCTAATTTTCATATCATATCATATGTTATAACCCCCCCCAAAAAAAAAAGAAATGGCAGTATTACTAAACAGAACACATTAATCATTCAATTAGCATTTATTATTTAGTTATTGTTTGCTAAGTGCCATAGTAGATAGACATTGGGACTTGGAGTTAGGAAGACTCCTGAGTTCAAATCCTGTCTCAGATACTTATTTAGCTGTGTAATCTTGGTTAAGTTATTTAACTGCTCTCATCCTCAGTCTTCTCATCTAGAAAAAGACCTCATATGGTCTTTGTGAGGATCAAATGAGATAATATATATAAAGCTCTTTGCAAAAGTTAAATCACTAATAAATGCTGTTGTTAACATTTTTTTATTCCTCTGCTATGTACCAGGCACTGTGTTATGCACTTGGGAATACAAAGATTAAAAGGAGGTAGTCTAAGTCTTCAAGGCTTTTACAAGATAACCAATCTCAAGAAGCATTTTTCTCTGCCTTGGATCCTTAAATTCAAGGGAACAAAAATTGCATTCTTTCTCTCTTCAAACCAGCTAAGAATGTATTTCTCAATCCTATTTTCCAGTCCACTCACAGATATAAAAAAGAAGTCCTATGAGACTAGCCCTCTTCACTAAACATATAATGAAAAATTTAATTTTTTCCCAAAGAAATCCATTAATTATCTAGACAGTCCATTAGCATGATCAACCTTTCATCTACTATACCATGCTGCCTCTTTGAAATCTTATTTGATATTGCCACCATTTTTCAAAACTGAAATTTTTATCAAGCAATAGAGTGAAGTTGACAGCGGGACAATCTTTTTGTAAGGGATAAATTTATTTTAAATAATCTGAAACCTCAAGTTGAGGAATGTTGAGGACATTTATATATATGTATAAGGTTTTACCCTTTGCCAGTGGGTCATTTCATAAAGTGAACCATGTCTGTTATAAGAGACAATGAGCGTCTCATAACATTCAAATGCATTGGCCAATCCAAAATACTTAATAGCCCTCCAGAAATAAAAATTTTAAATCTAATGATTGGACACTTCTTTTCTTTCTTTATACTCTCATCTGATGACCTTATAAGCTCCTGTAGATTTCAAATCTCACCCATCCATCTCCTTTTCTTTGCTCATATGCCTACCCCCATAGTTCAAAATCATATTACTTCTTAACTGGACTATATTGCAATAGCCTCCTAATTCATCTTCTACTTTAAATCTCTTCTTTCCAATTCCTCTTTCACTCAGATATTCCTTCTTTTGAAAAATACAATTGTATTTTATTTCAGTACCAAATATCTCTTTTCCCCACCTATTGAAAAAGCAAGAAATACAAAACCCATCACAAATATAATGTCATGAAAAACAAATTTCCCCATTAGGTATGTTCAGAAAAAAAAGAAAAATAAACAAATAAAGAGGAAAAATGCTCTAACCTGCCCTCTGCATCCATCAGTTTTCTATCTGGGGTTTTATTCTTAGAGCTTTGAAAATGTGGTGAGTCACTTGTGTTGATCATTGTCCCTAAATCTTTCATTATCTTTATAATATTGCTGTCACTGTATGAATGGTTGTCTTGATTCTTCCTACCTTTTCAGCCTTATTTATGCTTTATTCCTCTCCATGTACTCTATGGTCTAGCCAGACTGATATACTTGCTGTTCCTCACACATATGATGAATAATCTCTCACCTCTGGGTTTTTACAGACTTAGAATGTACTTTCTCCTTGCCTAGACTCTTTTCCAGTTCCTAGCTTCCTTCAAAGTTCAACTAAAGTATTATCTTCTAGTCAAGATAAATAGATCTCTGCTCCACTCTTCATGTCTTCCCCATCCCAATTACCTTGTCTTTATTTTCAATATATCTTTATATATATATATATACATATTCATGTTCCCTAGGACAGAATGAAAATTCTTTGAGGACAAAAATTACTTTATTTTTTATTTTGTATCTTCAGTGCCTAGAACAAAGCCTAGCATACAGTAAGCACTTAATGATTGATTAAAAGCAGCATGATGTAGTGAAAGAAAATCTGGGTTTTGTCAGCATCCTAACTTCTGATTTGAATTCTGCTCTGTTATATCCTGCTCCTGTGACCTTGCCATGACTTCTGTGTTCCTCATTTTTCTCACCTATGACATGAGAGGACCAGAAAATATGACCTCCTTCCAAATGCAACCTCAGACACTTACTAGTTGTAGATCTTGGACAAATCATTTTACCTCTGCATGCCTCAGTTTCCTTATCTGTAAAATGGGGGAAATAATAGCACCAACATCACAGAGTTGTTGTGAGGATCAAATAAAAGAATAATTATAAAGCATTGGACAAAATTCCTGGCACATAGTAAGTTCTATATAAATGTTAGCAATTATTATACACTAATAGCACATATAATTACATGTATACATGTATGTATATATAGTTTGAGAGTCTTAAAAAAGATTAAAATAAATCACATTTATTTTCAGTATCCCTGCCTATGCTTAAACTACCAAATTATATAACATTAGTAACCTCTTTTTCCACACTTATTTGTTAGGTCCAGGGATTGTTTCCTCCTGGCAACAGCAAATTCATCATTCTCTAGTTTCCCCAACTCAGAAATTAAAGGCTTTTTTTTCACTTTCTCCCTCTCCTTGCTTGGCAGTATCCTCAATTGAAAACAAACAAGCTGCTAATCAGTGAAAGAAAAAGGGGAGAAAAAAAATCTTTAAAAATTGTGTTTAGCCCCATCTGGCCTTAGAAAAACATGGAAATGGGTGATCAAGTACATTCTGCAGGATGGCTGACTTTCAAGGGAAACAATATCTGGATATTTCTGTGTCTAGACCACAGAGGAAAAATGCTTCATTGGTAATTAACCCATTCAAAGCAGAAAAGGTCCACATGGCTCTGAGTTACTTAAATGGAGAGAGAATTCTGGGGGAGATTTGACCCCAAAAGATCCCCTGGATGGCTACATGTGGCAGGAAGAAGCAACATACTGCTTAGCTACTCTTCTGTAGTATTGAAGCTAGATGTAGGATTTCAGTAAACATGATACATTTTTAATTGAACTTTTGTTAAATGAATGAAGGAAAAAATGAGTAAGATCTTGAAGCTGATAGGTTAAAAAGGTCTTAGGATCTTTCAGTATAGTCTGTTAGACAAGTTAATTCCACCCTCCTCCATATATTGTCACAAACCCTTTTTTTCCTCCTGTTACAAAAAGAGTTGAGTTTGTGAGGGACCTTCTGATTGTTTATGACTTAATGGTACATTGTCAGAAAACCAAATTGAGAATGGTGCCATTTTTAATCTATTGGTTCTGGAAGAAGTTTATATAATTCAATAAACATTTATTAAATGCCTACTACATACCAAGCACTAAGCTAGATGCCAGAAATACAAAGACAAAACAAAACAGTTCCTGGTCTCAAAAGGCTTATATTTGACTGGGGAAAATAACATTACACAAGTAAGTCAATACAAAACACAATAACAACAGAAATAACTACTCACTGATTCTTTAATAATAAACATCAAGTAAGACATAAGGCAGGGAGATGTATGCTCACCAGATGTTTTTATTATTGCTGTGTAGGAGAGGCAGTGAGGAATTCAACTTGAAGATTTTCTAAGGATAATAAAGCCTTCCAGCTGCTCCTTTTTGAACTTCTCATTATAATGGTTGCATGAAGCCCTAGAATACTTCAGAGCCTCTTGGAAAAGATTTTATAAGAGATTGGCTTGGCCATCTATATGTGATAGATCAAATGGATGAGGAATTCTTCTCAGTTGGATTATGAAATGCATTTGAATGGGCAGGATTATAACAGGCAGAAATATAGACAATGGCATTTCAGAAAGAATGAGCAAGATGAGCAGAGACAATGGAGAAATAAAAGACATAATTTCTACATACAGAGTAATAGGAAAAGATAAGGTGAAAAAATGAGATCATGTTATGAAAGTCTTTATATAGGCTATGGAATGTGTTTAATTTTGGAGACAGTACATCTGTACCCAGAGAGGATTTTGGAGACTGAGTGTAAATCACAACATATATTATTTTTACTTTTTTGTTGTTGTTTGCTTGTATGTTGTTTTTTCTCATCTCTTTTTTTCCTTTAGATCTGATTTTTCTTGTGCAGCTTGATAAATGTTGAAGAATGTATAAAATAATTATACATTTTTAACACATGTTGTATTACTTGACATCTAAAGGAGGGAGTGAAGGGAAGGGAAGGAAAAAATTTGGAACACAAGGTTTTTCAAGGCTGAATGTTGAAAATTATCTTTGTATGTATATTGAAAATGAAAAGTTTTAATAATAAAAGGAAAAACAAATTTGGAGGCAGTGAGGAGTTACAGATTATGCCATGGATGGCATATTATCCCCACATGGGGTCAACTTCTAAAGTCATAGACTTTTGATAGTTGAAAGTCTAAGGAAGTTAAAACTCAGGGTTGAAAGCAGTTGCACTGGGCACTCAGCTCTCAAGGGTAAGCCAGGAGTTTTCAGGTCAAAAAAAGTAGTAAGCTTCTACACAGAGACTACAGAATAGGTAAGACCTACTGTAAAGGGCTGGAACTCTTAAAAGGTGTGCTTGAATCAGACAACTGAGCACTTAAGGCTAATTACTTATTCGACAATGACTCTATTAGCATATGTTTGGAAAAATGACCCTTCTCACCATTGGTGCTTACTCAATGTTTGGTGTATATAGATAATTGTAGGCACAAGTCAGACTTCACTTTGCAGCGGGACAAAGAGGAGAGAAGTTGGTGACAAGCTTTGTGGCAGTTTTGCCCATCTCCTTCACTTCTCCCCCTAAAGACCAAGAACTTTTACTTATTCTAACTTTGGCTGGTCCCGAGGCCTCCAGGGAACTAGCCTGGACTTTACAACCTTCCTCTGTACCAACATCATTCCATTCTGAAATTAGCAAGAGACAAAATCTGACCACATCCAAAAGTGGTAAAAGAGTGAGATTTTAGTCTTGACAAAAAGTCCTAATCTATGAGCTGAAGCTGTAGACAGGAGCAAATAAAAGAAAAAACCTAAACCTTTTACAATGAAGAACCACTAAGAATAAAAAAAAATCACAAGATAAAAATCCCAGAGGAAAGAAATAACTCTGAAATAGTCTTAAGTCTTAAGCTCCTCCCCCCCCCCAAAAAATAGATTGAACATAGTGGATGGAAGAAATTAGAAATTTGGAAACAGAATAAAAGGTCCAAAGTGGTCAGCTTTCACAAATACTTGACATTCTAAAATATACAATGGAGCATACAAAACTCAATGATGCAATGAGGTATTAAGAATATTACAACAAATTCAAAAGGTCAAACCCTCATAAGAACAATTTGGATATCTATTATCCAAAACAACTGATCTGGAAAACAGGATAAGGAAAGATAACTAAAAAATCATTGGTTTCCCTCAAACTAATGACCAAATAAACAAAAATCCCTACATATCATATTTCAAGAAATCACAAAAGAAAATTTCTTAGAATATTAAAGTTAGATAGAGTTAAATATAAAGAATGTTACTTCCTGAAAGAAACCTCAAATTCAATACAATCATAAATGTCATAACCAAAATCTAGAAAATTTCATGTAAAAAATTGCAAATTTCTAGGAAGAAATCAAGAAATCAAAGAACCATAGTCAGGATCACCTAAACAGTAGCTATTACAATAAAAGAAATCTTAGAATGATAAGGCTTACAAAGACATAAATTATTCTAGAAACATTTTTTTAAAAATAAAAGAGAACTAAATAGAAACAAGGAAAGAGAAGTAGGGAAATAATAAAACTGATGAGAGAAGAGTAACAAACAAAACAAACTTTGGGATTTTTAATGGATTATAAAAAGAGAATTAAAAGAAGAGAAAGAAAGCTCAAGTTCTGGGCTAAGTGAAAAAAGGATAAAGCACTTAAAACAGAACATTATACTTATACATTACTGATATTGATCTGAATTCCTTTAACAACTTCTTTTTACTTTCTAAAAGGAAGAATGCGAATGAAAAAAAAAAAAAGGAGACATTATAATAAAATAGAATGGAGCAAAGTGCTCTTAATAATTATAACCATGAACATAAATTGGATGAACTCACTCACAAAGTGTGAGAATAGTATATTGGATTAGAAAAAAAGAATCTAACAATATATTATTTATAAAGAATATATCTATATTCCTACATAATATTAATATAAATATGAAATGAGGGGTTGGAGTAGAATCTATTATATTACCATTGAGACCTCAAAAACAGGAGTGGTAATCATGATCTCAGAAAATAGAATAATAAAGATAAAATTAAAAAATTTAAGCAACCTATAATTGCTTACAAACATCATAGATAATTAAGAAATTTCAATATTAAATATATGTGTACTAAATGATAAAATATTTAAATAATGAAAAAGAAAAACTAATCAAACTATAAAAAAAATAATTTTCAGGGACCTTAATGTGCTCCTTTCAGACTTGGAAAAATCTAATAAAATGATTGAACAGCAGGTAAAGGTTTTAATAGAATTTTAGAAAAGTTAGATATGATTCCCCTTTAATGATTATTCCATGGGAATTATAAAGAATATACCTTTTTCAGGATTTTTAAAAAAAGTATTTTTATTAAAAAAAGCTATTTACTAAGCCATAAAATACACAACAAAAAAGTTAGGAAGTACAGCAAATATTATTCAAATGACAATATGATAAAAATTAAAATAAATAATTTCAATTGAAATAAAGGATTGAGACTAGTAGAGAATGTGTAGGACAAACAATAAATCACAGAAACAACAAACCATTTCATCTAAGAAATTAATTATGGGAAAAAAATACCAACTTAGACAATGAATCCAAATAAGTCCTTAAAAGAACCCTTATATCTTTAAATATTCTTTCATTAGTGGACACATACACACATACACACACACACACACACACACACACATCAATGATTGTGCAGTGTTGCAATTAAAAGTAAAAATTAGGAAAAAAACAAATTCAAAACCTACAAATAAGTACACAAATAGAGATTTTGAAAATGAACAAAATAATAGAAGAGAAAAAACACAATGAAATTAATACGTAAAACTAAGATTTTCTTTTAAAAGAAATACAAAATTTAAAAGAATACAAAATTCTGAACCATTCAACCATTCTGAAGAACAATTTGGAATTATGCCCAAAGGGCTACAAAACTATGCATACCCTTTGATTCAGTGGTGCCATTACTGGATCTGTATCCCAAAGAAATCATAAAAGAGAAGAAAAGACTCACATGTGCAAAATTGTTTGTAGCAGCACTTTTTGTGGTGTTAAAGAATTGGAAAATTAGTGGATATCCATCAGTTGGAGAAGGAGAACAGCTGAGTGAGTTTTAGTATAAAAAACCAATTGAATTTTATTGTTCTGTAAAAAATGATGATCAGGCTGACTTTAGAAAAGCCTGGAAAGATGTACATGAACTAAACCTGAGAGAAGCAAGCAGAACCAGGAATACAGCAATGGCAAGATTCTGTGATGATCAACTATCATAGACTTGGCTTTTCTCAACAAGTCAGTGATCCAAGGCAATTCCAATAAAGTTTGGATGGTAAAATGCCATACTCAACCAGAGAGAGAACCATGGAGACTTAATGCAGATTAAAGCATACTATATTTCACCTTTTTTTTCCTCTTTTGTTTCCTTTCTCATGGTTTTTCCCTTTTGTTCTGATTTTTCTGTCACAATATGATTCATATGGAAATATGTACAAAATGAATGTACATGTATAACCTAAAAAGAAGAATACAAAATAGGTATGCAATTAGATAATTTGATCCAGAAAAAGAGATGAAAATTAAATTCCCAATACTAAAAAGTGAAAGAAAGATTAATAAGCAATGGATAAGACATTTTTAAAAATTGTTAGAATATAATTGTTCAAATATATTGCAACAAAACTGACAACTTAAAAGAACTAGATGAATACTTATAACATATCTATATTAAAAAAACAAGAAATAAGGAACTGAAATAAGCCTGTTTCAAGAAAAAGAAATTGTCCAAGCCACAAATGCATTTTCAAAGGGGGAAAAAAAGGCCTAGATAGATTTAAAAGTGAATTCTTTTAAATAATTCAAGAAAAAAATTAACTCTAATACTAATAAATTATTTGAAAAAATAGAGAAGGAAGGAATCCCACCAAATTCTTTATGTGAGATAAATATTTTATTTATATACAACTCAGAAAAAGATAAAGAAAAGGGCAAAAACCTGTAAAAATACATCTAACTTTAAAACAAAAATATTGAATAAAATATTAGCAAAAGGCTTATAACAATATTATTTTAATATTATTCATTACAATCACATTGGATTCAATATCCAATGTGGTTCAATATTAATTTAATATTAATAAAATATACTAGTGTTTATCAATAATTAAAACAAAGTAATCAACAAATTTGATAAATAGATGCAGAAAGAATTTTTTTTAATCTAGAGCTCATTCATGTATATTAAAATATCTAACTCTATGAATTGGAGAATGAATATCACCTAACAAATCTAAGAATAGTATTACTTGTAGGAGAGAAACTTTAGAAATCTTTCCCTGTTGATTAAAGGTAAAACAAGGATGTACATCTTTATTACTATTATTCAACATACTTCTACAAATGCTAAGTGGTCCTAGCAGTACCAGATATTAAATTATATGATACAGCAAAAATTATTATAACAATTTGGTATTGTTTAAAAACAGAAGAGTTGATAAATGGAAAAGATTAGGTAAAAATTACACACAAATGATCACATTTAGTAGTATAATGTTTGATTAATCCAGAGACACTAACAGTTTAAGGACTCAATGTTTAATAAATTTTGTTGAGAAAGCTGGAAAGGAATCTGATATAAATTAGGTTTAGATATATATCTAGGTCATAGGTCATGAAACTTCAAAGGGATATATAACTTGGTAGGGAATTCTTAACCAGAGAAAGAAAATCAAGCATCTCTATAAATTTAATGCAATTAGGATCAGAAGGGAAATAATGATTTGGGGAAAATATTTTCGCTAAATGTCTTTAATAAAGGTCTATATCTTAGATATACAAAGAATAGATGCAACTAAATAAGAATAACTAATTACTGATAGATGTTATCTAATAATATGAATAGGTAGCTCTCAAATAAAGAAATGCAAGCTATCAACAACTACATAAAAAATGTTCCATGTTAAAACAACTCAGTTTCTCATTATCAGATTGGCAGACATGATAAAATTGGCAAATAAAAATTATTGGAGTATGGTAAGGTAGACATACTCATATGCTATTGCTGAAACTGTGGATTGATACAATTCTGGGGAATTAATTAAAAATATGCTCCCCCCAAAAGTTACTATACAATTATTCACTTGCGTCTGACTCTGTGATCATACTGTTCATGGGGTTTTCTTGATTATATAGGAGTGGTTTGCCACCTCCTTCATTAGTGGATTAATGCAAACAAAGATTAAGTGATTTGCACAGTATTAAGTAAGTGTCTCGGGCTGGATTTTAACTAAAATCTTTCATGACTCCAGGCTGGCATTTTACTGACTGAGAAACCCAGCTGCCTCCTAAACTACACTAAACTATACCTGCTATTTAACCCACCAATGGAACTATTGAGCATTTGCCCTCAAGGAAGCCAATGATGAGAACAAGAATACACATATATAAAAACATATATAGCAGCACTTCATGTTGACATAAAGATCTTGTGGTATGTTAATATAATGGGATTTTATTGTGTCATGAGAAATAACACTTATGATAGATTCAGAAAAATATGGAAAGAATCGTACAAATAGATGCAGAGTGAAATGAACTGAAATACACAGAACAACAATTTATTAGAAGACCACAAAAATCATGTAAAGGAAACCCTTTTGTAAGGCATCAGAACTTTGACCCTAGCAGCAACCAATCATGACTTCAAAGACTGGGGATGAAATATACTCTCACCTTTTGGCAAAGAGATGATGGTTAGAGTAATGGAATAAGGCACACATTCTCAGACAAGACCAATGTGTTCATTTGTTTTATATGACTTCATTTTTTTTTTACAAGGGAAGACTTCTACTAAATGAAAGAGGTTAGTGGTTAGTTACAGACATTAAAAATGAAAAATCAAAAAAATGTTTTAAATGAAAAAAGTTCACAAATGGAAAAATTTTGTTACTATTTTAAAAACTTAATGGATTTATTTTTAAAGCTATAATCAAAACTTGTAGTCTATTTTTATAGTCCCCTTCTCTTTTATTTATCTCTTGAAGTATTTGATTGTTAAATTCACAATGAAAAAGAAAAAAAAAATTAAAGATTAATCTCCAAGTTATCCTACCAGTTTGACTTTTCCTTCTAAATTTACTCTCCTGGGTCTCCATTCATTCTCTGTCTATATATTATTTTTCTCAATGATCTCATCCGTTTCTGTGGATTCAACTGTAGTTTCTATTCAGATAATCCTCAAATCTATTTATAAAGCTTCAGCTTCTTTCCAATCTTGCATGTCCAACTGTCTGATGGATAATTTGAACCCTACCTATAGGTATCAAATTCAATATATAACCTGAATTCATTATCTTTTTCCCCAAACCCTTCTGGCATCCTGATTTCCTTAATGAGGACATCACCATTCCCCTAATTATCCAAGCTCACAACCTAGATGTCATGCTCATTTGCTCATTCTCACCTGTAATATCTTAGTCCTATTGATTCTGCCTTTGAAATACCTCTCTTATATATCTTCTGCCTCTGATAATTTTACCATTCTGGCACAGACATTTATTATTCTTGGTTAGACTATGGGAATAAACTTCTGGTTGGTCTTCTTCCTCAAGTCTCAACCTTACTCCAGTCCATTTCCACTTAGTTATCAAAGTGATTTTTCTAAAGTGAGGTCTATGTCAATCCCTCCCCAAGTCAATAAACTAAAGTGGCTCCATATAACTTACAGGATCAAATAAAAAAAATCTTCTGTTTGGCATTAAATCCTCTCATTACATGGCCTCTTCTTGCCTTTTCAGCCTTCTGACATTTTCCTCTCCTCCAGCAAATCTTCAAAGCTGAATGGGCTATATAAATGCTATTATTGCTATCAAGAAATGGCTTCCATTTCTGAAGTGAGCAATCACTTGATTTATTTCCTTCTTATAAATCAATATCATTAGGCTGAGACTTAGAGGAATTGGATACAAGACCAAAATCTGGCAGACCCTGGTTGTGTGAGCTTAGGCATAGCAATTGAAATGGATTTTCTATCTATAAAATGAAAGAGTTGAAAGAAAAGTTCACTGAGGTCCCTTTCAGCTCTGAAGTCCTATGATTATTAATAGCACATCAAATAGTATTATGAACAGGATAAGATGCTTTAAAATTTTCCTATTTGATGTTTTCTTATGGCATGGGCTAGGGATCAATGAATCTTCCTGATTCTAGTCTCAGCACTCCATGAAGTGCATCACCTAGCTACTCCTATATATACTCTATAGAGGCTGGTAACTATACGACACATTTTGTATTCTCAATTCAACTCTATTCAATTAATATTTATAAAGTGCTTACAAAATAAGGCATTGAATCAAGAACATGAATTCAAGTCCTATTACTCAGACACACAAATATATGTGTATGTGTGTTTATATGTATACTTATATGTATAGGTATAGATATACATACAGATAACACATGTGAGTAGTCTATGTATTTATATACACTCATACATTGATTGGTAGTTGTCAATTCTTGAAGAGGATCAAAGTGACATCATTATGTTCGAATCAGGTTGTGGTGTGTCACATTTCTTTTTTGTTGTTGTTTGCTTGCATTTTATTTTACTTCTCTTTTTTTTCCACTGATTTGATTTGATTTGTGTGTGTGTCACAATAATTATATTATATAAATATGTATGCATATATTGCATTTAACATATATTTCTACCATGTTTAACATGTATTGGATTACTTGCCATTTAGGGGAGAGCATGGGGGAAGAGTAGGAAAATTGGAACACAAGGTTTTGCAAAGGCTAATGTTGAAGAATTGTCCACACATATGTTTTGAAAAATAAAAAGCTTTAATAAAAAAAATTATAGTGTGTCTGACTGTGGCTGATCAGATCAATCCAAGCTTGGAATTATCTGCCACAGGTTGGGCACAAAAAGTCTGTATGAACATTTGGGATGGATTCACGAACTTTGTACATCTTCTGATTCTTTTGAGTTACTTCAATTCTGTTTTGCTTAAATCTTCTCTGATTAAAGACATGTCATGCTGGGCAGTCCTGTGCCAGAATCTCCCACATCATGCAGTCAATTTAAAGTTCTTATGAAATACTTTGAGCGTGTTCTTATATTGTGTTTTTCTGACCACAGAGTATGTGCTTGCCCTGTGTGAGTTCTCCATAAAATAGTCTTTTTGGCAAGTGTACACTTGCATTCAAACAATGTGGCCAGCCCAATGAAGTTACTCTCTATAGTAGAATCTGAATACTCGGCAGTTTGGTTCAAGAAAAGACCTCAATGTCTGGTATTCTATCCTGCCAGGTAACCTTCAGAGTCTTCCCAAGACAATTAAAATGGAAGAGATTAAGTTTCCTGGCATAGTGCTTGTATGGTCCAGGTTTCACAGGCATACAGCAATGAGATCAGAACATCTCTGTATACCTTTGGTTTGGTAGTCAGTGTAATACCTTTCCTCTTCTATACTTGCTTTCAGAGCCTGCCAAACACTGAGCAAGCTCTGTCAATGTATGCTTCAGCTTCAACATATACACTTGTGTACATGTTTAAACACAAAGCTTTAAATATATGAATATACCATATACATGTATGCACATGCACATAATGTATTATGTATACACATTATGTATATGTACATGTATACATATATAGAGAATGTGTGTGTATATTTCTATACCCACTTGAGGGTGTGTGTGTGTGTGTGTGTGTGTGTATACACACACACATATATGTATATAGATGTATATGTACATGGAGAGAAAGAGAGGCAGAGGGACAGAGAGAAAGAGAAGAGAGAAAGAAAGAGCACCCATATAAGGGATAGGACCTTAATGTGTGTGTGTGTGTGTGTGTGTGTGTGTGTGTGTGTGTAAAACCATAGGTATATTATCTAACCTCTCAACCAAAGCAACTAAGATTTAAACTAAAAATGAATTGAGAATCAACTTTGGTAAAGGGAGCTTCAAGACTAGGAGTTCCCACATCAATTAATTCATGGAGTGAAAAAAATAATACGAAGGACTTTGCAGCTTGTGAGTCATAAAAAGACCAAAACATTCTTAAGTTCTTTCTTTCATAGAGCGTACATTTAATTGGGAGAGAGAAAACCCACATACTGTTAAGTAAATTCAAAATATTTACAAAACAATGTAAAATTATTTCAAACTGAAGGGAGTACTAACAACTCAGGGGAGATCTCCTATAGGAAGCAGCTTCTGAAATAGGCTTTGAAGGAAGCATAGATTATTTTTATGCAAAAACACAAAGATGCTGGAAACTAATTAACTAGAACTAGTGGAATGGAAAGTTAGGTGGGAGCTATGGTGTCTAAAATAGAGCTTTAAATGCCAGCCTAAGGATTATGTATTTTATTCTAAAGGCAAGAAGAAGCCAGTGAAGATTTTTTGAGTAGAGGAACACAATCAAATCCACAAAATAGGGCCATCAGTTAGGCACCTGTCTGCAGAATGAGCTGGAGATTGAAAACAAACAAACTAACAAATCCTAGAACCTAGGAGCTCAGTAAAAAACTTCAGGAGCTAGTTTTGTTACAATTACTAGTTTAGGCAAGAGATGGTGTAAGCCTAACTTGAACTGAAAGCTATTTGAATAGATGGAGAAAGTGTGCAAAGATGGAGAAAGCAGAGCAAAGAAAGTGTCTGGAGACGAAATCAATAAGACTTGACAACTGATTAGGTAATGGATGGGGAAGGGAAGATAGAGAAGTTAGAATGACTTTGACATTCTAAACTTGGCTTACTGGGAGAATGGGGGTGTCATCAAGAGTCACAGGGGAATTTGGAGGAGGAATGCATTTAGATTTAGATTGAATGTACCTATGAGAAACATTTTTCATTTGTAACAGGGTCTAAAACAAGAATACATTGTCTCTAGCTATTCAATTATCCTAAATTTATATATATTTGCCTTTTAAAACTGCTTGCAGACTTTTCCTATCGTGCCTACAACCAGTTATTAAAGATTAAAGGTTGAAAACTGCTGAAGGACTATATATATCCTTCATGTTGAATAGGAGATGCCCTTTTAAAGAAACTGATAAGTGAAAAAGAATGAATAATTCTGACAACTGTGTAATATTGAATTGTCTCATTGGAATTCCTCCATACAGCTTTAGACTTTTGACTGTGGCAGAGATGTGGACTGCTGATAAACAATAACAATATTTTCTTTGGTACATGGTAACTGAGAATAGAGTGGCTCTTGGACGAAAAAAGTTTCAGGACCCACCACCATTTAAGAGACAAATCAGCAAATAGTAAAAGACCTCAAATAACGGCAGCAATGACAATCAGATAATGAAATAGAGAAGACCATTGGCCACAAATGGTCTTTTCAATAAGTATAGTTACTAATATTATAGTATTAGAATTGTAGGAGGAAAAGAAGAGATGGGAATATGCTTTTTAAAGTACCAATCGTGTTTTCTGGGCAATTAGGTGGGACATGGGTACAGCACCAGGCTTAGAGTCAGGAATACTCATCTTCCTAAGTTAAAATCTGGCTTCAGACACTTATTAGCTGTGTGACCCTGGGCAAGTCACTTAATCCTGTTTGCCTCAGTTTCTTCATCTGTTAAATGAGCTGGAGATACTTCAGTATCTTTCCCAAGAAAATGGAATTGGATATGACAGAAAAATGACTGAATAACAACTATGTTTCAGGCTCTAAACTAAGCCCTTTATAATTATCTTATTTGATCCTCACAACAACTCTGGGAGGTAAGTGCTATTTTATTACCATTTTACAGTTGAAGAATTTAGGCAAACAGAGGCCAAATATTTACTCAAGGTTACATGGCTACTAAGTTTCTGAAGCTGGATTTGAATTCAGATGTTCCTGACTATGCAGAGGACTGTAACCACTTTATCAAAGATCAGATCTAAGGAAAAAGTAAAAGACTGAGAACCTGAAAGCACACAAAATATGGAGACAAAACATGATGGAACCCTGAGGAAATACTGGGACAAAGATGAAATAGCTCTGGGTCTGAAGAAGAGATCAGGACTATAACTAGTAGTGGCAAATTGGAACTTTTTAATTCAGAATATTGAAATTGAGAGGATCCTAAACTGCACTTTTAATCCTTCAACAGTCCTCAGAGACAACTGATCTTAGAACATAATTCTAATGAGAAACTAGCCGATGTCCCACTTTCTTCTTTCCATAGCAACACCCAAATTTTGCTCTTTCCTTTTGTTACTTAACTTCTACTGACCTCATCTGTCCTGAGATCTGCTTAGATGCAAAAATTGTTCATTAAACTCTGGCAGAATGGACTAAAATTAAACAACTCAAGTATTGCTAACAATGTAGATTTTATCACAATACAAGTGATTATTATGAGTACTTGAAAGTATGTAAAAACAAGCTACAGTTAGTGGAGATGGTTTCCATTTCCTATTCTTCCGTGTAAAGGGAAACACTCATGATTGTTGATGTTTTTCAAGTTCATAATAATAAAAATGAAAATTTATTAAAAAAAAAAGAAAAGAAATGGGAAGGAACTGATTTTTTATGTGAAAGTCTAGCACAGATTACATAGTCTGGTATAAGATTTTTCTGGCTAAGTTTTACATTTTTTTTAACTTCCCCATTATTACTCTTCTCTTGCTTTCTCAAACTCAAATTACACCTTGCCTTCTAAAACCCCAATTACACCTTCCTCCAGCTAGCAAATGATGAATTTCTATAATGGAAAAAATTTTTTAAATAAAAATTACAGGGTGCATTTCAGGAGAAGGTGTCTAGAAAAGCAGGCATTTTAAACAAAGGATAGACAAAGTCCCAGAGGTAAAAGGAGAGCTGATTTTACATTTCATTTTTTCCCCTTAGACTTTAAATTCAAGACAGAACATGAGTTCTTTCTCATTGTAAACTATGACCCCTTCTATGGTTTAGTAGGTAGTATTCATGAATTTCTGTAGCCAAAAGATCATCTATCACCTGGTAGTCAACTCTATGGTTATGAACAATCACATTTCCCTAAGAAGGGAGTATGCTATTAGATAAAATTGTTATATCATGAATAATATATGGCTAATCACTATCAAGTATGTGTCCCAAAAAGATAAAGAGAAAGGAAAAAGATCTATACGTACAAATATATTTGTAGCAGCTCTTTTTGTGGTGGCAAAAGAATTGGAAATTGAAGGATGACTATTAATTGGGGAGTGGCTGAACAAGTTATAATATATGACTATGATAGTATATTATTGTGTTCTAAGAAATGATAAAAGGAATGGTTTCAGAAAAATCTGTGAACACTTACTCATGTGGAATGAAGTGAGCAGAACCAAGAGATCATTGTATATAGTAACAAACAGCAATATTGTAATAATGATCAACTGGAAAACACTGAACTGCTCTGATCAATATAATGATAAAAGATAATTTCAAAGGACTCGTGATGAAAATTGACATCTACTTCCAAAGAGAGAACTGATGAACTCTGAAAACAAATTAAAGTATATTTTTAAAATTTTACATTTATTTTTAGGAGAAGGCAAATTCTAGATTCTGATCTGGAGGAAGAAAACAAGTCCTATTATATGCCAGGTACTATGCTAAGGATTTTACAAATGATCCTCCATTTGATCTTCCCAACAACATTGGAAGTAGGTACTGTTAATTATCCCCATTTTATAGTGAAGACAACCAGAGACTATATGCCTTCATAGTGTTTTATAGCTTGTACATGTCTAAGGTTGAATTTGAATTCAGGTCTTCCTGACTCCAGACTCAGCACTCTATCCACTGTGCCATTTTGCTGCCTTCAATTATTTCACATGACAGCACTACAGTTTCCCCTTAGAAAAACACTGACTCTAATATAAAGTCTTTTTCATATATTCTCCTTACTTTCTGATACTATTCCCCCCAAAAAAATCACTGTATTTATTTTGTGTGTATTTGTTTTGTACAAACCTATACATATATGTGTTGTCTCCCTCTATCAAGTTTAAGATGCTTTGATCAGGACACTTTCATTTGTAATTCCAGATTCTTGTATACTCTACCACATAGTGTGCACTCACTAAATGTTTATTGACTGATTGATTGATTGATTGGAGAACATTATTTCCCAGGTAGAGTTCCAAGGCAATGAGGACTCAGTGAATAGGAGCAAGTAGAGACTCTTAGACATCAATTTATTGACTACTTCTATTTTAAAGGACAAATAGAAGAAACCTAGTCAAACACTATTTACACATTCTAAATTGAGGAACACCCCATGCTCAACTGTAATTGTGGATCATTTATATGATAAGTACATGTGATACTTATGAGAACATAAGAGATACATATGATTCCTATTATAAGTATATTTATATGATTTGTAAGTCAAGGATGGCCTATAAATAACCATGGAATAGATAACAAATACATGATGCATTTAGTAAGATGTTGACATAGGAGCAGAAAAATAAAATGTGAAATTCATGGTTAAAGATGGATGATTCATAGAGTAGATTCTTAACTGAAGTCAGAATGGTGTTGCCTGAGATAAAGGGCAATCATTGAGGGGAATGAAGTCAGGGTAGAGATTGATTAGGAAGACTAAACAAAGAAACTGGATAGAAGGCAAAATCTTGATAGCAGAGCGACTATATGTAGGCCCAAAAAAGAAAGCTATTTTTGAACACAAAAACATTACATCTCAAAATTAATCTCATCCATACTTTTTCTATATGTATGCCAAAGTTTGAATAAAGCCCATTCTATAGAAAACAATCATGGATGAAGTCAACAATCAACCTATTAAAGTCAGTAAACAAAGTCAGTAAAGCTTTTATTTTTATTCTTAAATATCATCTGGTCTTGGAACTTTGAAGAAATGTGTTTGTATCTAAAGTTTGGCTCCTACTGATTTTAACTCCTAAGTCAGACTCAATGTGCCAAAAATCAAACTATAGCTGAATAAAGCCAACTTATCTGAATATGATTTATAGCATCTGATCCAAAATAACAAACTAAAAAGTAAAACCCTTTAAAATTCCAGTTATAGTGAGAGCCTTGACATGTGACTTCTCTTCTTTACTTATCATTCCAAAAACAATTATTCCTTAATGGAAAATCCACTATACTACTCTCCTTCCAATTTTGAGTTGAGATTCCCTCAGTGTAGTGTATTTCTTTAGCCCTGCATTCCCTTGGAAACAAAGAGTCTTTATATCCTCCCCAACTGCCTGTGACTTCTCCTTTGTGGAATTAAAAATAAACACCTCCAAGTTTTACAATGGGGAGATGCATGAAAATGATCTGTGTGGGTAAGGTGCAGATGATTTTGTGTCACACTGTTGGGAAAAGGCCATTTAATCCACAGCAATGACATTTGACAACAAGAAAACGATAGCCCCTGATGAGAGTGTGACTAATATGCTCTTCTATAGAAAGAAATGAAAAAAGATCACAAGAACATCTTGTCTTCTCTATTAGTGTTTTCCTTTTCTCCCTCCAATTGTAAGCTATGTGGTTATTCTGCTTGTCCTTGTTCTAGATTTATCCTTTCCTTTTCTGACTTTTTCCCCAACTTTCCTGCCTTCAGCTTTTCAGCAGCACAACGGAGAGCAGCTTCTTCTCTACCTTCTCACTCACTCCCCCTTAAATCTGACCTCTATCCTCACAATCTATTATAACTGCTCTCTCAAAAATAAACTCTCTTATCAATAACCTCTTTATTGCCCAATCCATGGGCATTTTTTTCAAGCCTTGTATTTCTCAACTTCTCTGCAGCTTTTAGCACCTTTCATCATCCTTGCCTCCTGGATACATTTTCTTTCCTTAGTTTCAAAGGCATCACACTGTCCTCATCTTCCTACTTTTTAAACTGATCTTTGTCTCTTTATCTTGCTCATCATTTTTCCAATTACTTTTTGTAAGAGTTTCTCAAAACATTTTCTTTCTCCTCTCTCTATACCTGCTTTCTTATCATCACTATCAAAGGACTGTCTATAAGCTTAGACCAGACCATCTCACTATCCCTCCACCCCCTATTAAATAAGCTCCAGTAGCTCACTATTACTTCCAGGATCAAATACAAAATCCTCCTTCTGACTTTTGAAATCTTCTATAACCTGGCCCATTTCTGTCTTTTCAGTTTTCTCTCATTTCCCCTCCACAAACTCTACAATCCAGGGACTGAGCCTCTTTGCTATTTTTAGCACAAACCAGTCCATCTCCCAATTCCATGCCTTTTGACTGCCTGTTCCCCATGCTTTAAATTTTTCCCCTTCCTCTCCTCTGATTTCCCTGGCTTATTTCAAATCTCAGCTAAATAATTAATTTCTAAAAGAAATTTTCTCAGTTTTCTTTAATGTTGGTGCTTTACTTCTGTGATCATCTATAATTTTTATCCCCTATGTATCTTCTTTATATATAATTTTAAAATATTTATTTATTTACACTAAATAAAAAATATGAAAAAAACAAAATAGAAAAAGAAAGACAGAAAAAGAACAACACAAAACATCGTCATGTGCCCAGCAGAATGTCAGGGAAGAGTCGAAATATGTAACAATAAATTTCCAATTCAAGAAAGCATAAATAACAATAGAAGAGAATATATTCAGGACTATCTGTCTTTTCTTTGCTTCCTTGTAGGTTATCCTTTTGTTCTCTGCTGTACATTTTTAAATTTATTTTTCCCCCTTTTCATCACCCCACCTCCCCCAAGCATGGATATATTTATAATATATGTATGTATGTGTGCATGTGTGTGTGTATTTATACCTACATACACCTATATATGTGTGTATAAACATATATCTACATGTATGTACACATATACATACCTGTTTAATACATACATAAACATGCCTCTAAACAATATTAATGTGACTGACATATAATGTAAAATTCTCTCTTGATTGAATCTTTAAGTTTGACTTTGAGATCAATAATTTTTTTCTAATAAGTTTTGTTCCTGATTTTTATTATATTTGTGTATATCTTTTATCTCTGTTAATTCTTCTACTTTTAATTCCACTCTTTAACTTAGCTAATTATTACTTAACCTCTCCCCACTCATGGATTCTTTTCTTATCCTCTCCCTCTACCCTTTCCTTCCCTCTTTATTACATTACCATTAATCTATATATCTTTTCCTACTCTGGGTTACCTTTTCTTGTTGGTTGACTTTCTTTTCAAAATCTTTTTGTTTTCCTTTG
Source organism: Antechinus flavipes (assembly GCF_016432865.1). Lineage (NCBI taxonomy): Eukaryota > Metazoa > Chordata > Mammalia > Dasyuromorphia > Dasyuridae > Antechinus > Antechinus flavipes. The sequence goes on along the minus strand of NC_067400.1, from coordinate 288,934,238 downwards.
ATGTTTCTTTTTTTTTCTTTTTAGTTTTTCTTCTCTCATTTGGTTTTTAAGGCCTTTTATGTTAGTACCTCTATAATTTTTTTGGGGGTAGATAGCCATTTAACATACTCTTTGGGGGTAGGAGAGGCTTTTAAAATTTCAATGTTTTCCTCTGAAGATGAACTCTGGTCTTCCCTATCCCATAGTAAGTTTCTGTGGTTGGGTTCTTTCTTTTTTGCTTGTAGCTTCATTACATTTATCCTCACCTCCACTCCTTCCTTCCAAGTCATCCTTCTTATGGTTGTTAATTGTTGAGGTTGCTTAATTAAATACATATATCTTTTTTTGTCACTTCCCTTTATTCAACAAATAAAACTCCCCAAACTTCCTGTGTCTTTCTATTCCTCCCTGAGTAAAATTTTTGCCTAGAATTTAAAATCTTCCATAATCTGGGGCTATTTCATCTTTTGAGTCTTACTATAAGTTATTATCCATCATGAATTCTAAACTGGGAAAAACTGGAAATAATCTATTTCCCATCCCACCTTTAAAATTTTTGCTCATACTATTCTTTATATCTGTAACTTTTGCCCCTCTCTACCAATGTGTGTGTGTGTGTGTGTGTGTGTGTGTGTGTGTGTGTGTGTGTAAATTTTTTTTTTTTGCTGAGGCAGTTGGGGTAAAGTGACTTGTCCAGGGTTACACAGCTAGGAAGTGTCAAGTGTCTGAGGCCAGATTTGAACTCAAGAATTTCTGACTTCAGAACAGGTGCTCTATCCACTGTACCACCTAGCTGACCCCACCAATATATTCTTTAAAATTCACCTCAAATACCCTTCCTTCTTGAATTCTTTTATCTATAAGGATCTTTCTTCTCAGAGCCCTCTAAAACTTCACAATTTTTTCAAATTCTTATTATACAACATTATACAGTTTTCTTTTTAAAAATTATTTTATTTTTAATATATGAAATAAAACAAGCATTTCTGTAACATAGTATAATAAAAAAGATGATTGCACATAAAACTGCAAATATGCTATGTACAGTTTGCTATTCCTTTTAAATATATAACAAAATGAACAAGTAAATTTCTTTTCTTCTTCTCTCCCCCAAGCTATTATTGAGATAACTACTATTAGACACAAATAGGTATATAAGTGAAATTATTTTATACATACGTCTATTTATCAGTTCTTTGTATAATATCACCATATATTACAGATTTCTGTCTTTAATATCATAAACTATAAGTTCCAGATCAAAGAATATGTCTTATCTAAATTTTGTTACTCTACTAGTGCCTAGCTTAGTACTCTGTATATAGTAGGCACTCAGTAAATCTTTGTTAAATTAATGAAATTAACTGCACCATAGTCCTGGAACAGTAACAAAATTTAGATAAGACAGTCTTTAACTGAAACATATAGTTTATGAGGAAGAGAAATTGAAATAGAAACATCTGTCATATATAAAGGAACTTGAGTCCAAGAGAGATAAAATGATTTTACAAAGGACTGATAAATAGAAGTACATATAGAATAATTATACACACATATACATATGTATATATACACTATACAAAAACACACATCACACATCTATTTTTGTCTAATGGTGGCTATCTCTAGGATATCCACCCTCCCCCAATGAAATCTTCTCTTGAAACAAATAACTACAACTTAGGAGAACAAACCAACAAGTTGGCCATATCTGATAATATATGCCCCATTTTGCAGGAATAATTCCTTTCTTCTTTATCAAGAATGGTGCTTTTCTTTCTTTTGTTTTAATTTGTATCTGTTGTATAATTCCTATATCTAACTTTCCTATCTAACTTTCCTACAGGAATCATCTATTTTCTTGTCAGTCCTGTCTTCCCTATCATTTACTTGAGCTTTTAGAGAAAGCTATTTCCTTGTTCTGTATTCACATATAGGGGATTTCAACATCCTTGTAGATAATCCTTCTATTTCTGATTTGTCTTTTTTATTATCTTTCTCACCCCCCACAATTTTTCAAGTTCCCTAGCACATCTCATTTAATTCATGTAGTTTTCTTCTAGAAGTAAAAGTGGGTTAGAATCCCAAGCACTCAAGAAGTTGCCTTAAATTAGAAAATAGTAGAGGACACTTGAATCCCTTCTTTTATGCCTAATCAATAAGTTATATCTAAACCTTAGAATGAATATGATAAAGAATAAAGTTGGAGAATACCTTAGAGATGATCTAGTCCATCCAGTATCTTCCCTTTATAAATGATGGAATGGAAGCATGGAGATGTTGAGTGACTTGCTTAAGACCACCCAGATTTTAAGTGGTAGAGTTTAGACAAAAAGTGGGGTTCCTAAATACTATAATCTTAGCAAATGTGACACCAAAGAATCTCTTGCCAATATAACAGGTGAAAAAGACCATGGAACAAGAATGTGTCTGATTAGATAGATTAGACAGAAGAGATCACCTTAAGCTGTTAACATATGATCGATTGCTCTATCAGAAAACACAGATTTAAGGGCTAAGGACAAGGAGGTCCTATAAAGAAATCTTTGAGAGAGGAAAAACTTTGCTAAATAGAAGTGTTGGAAATAAGATAGAATATTTTCAATGAAATGGCATATCAGGAATGTCCTTTTTTCTTTTGATGAATGGAACTCATTCCGTGCATATTGTTTTCATTGCACCTGAAACCAATAGAAAGAAAATTAAAGTAGCCAAGTTTACAACAGGCAGGATTGAACAAAAGTTCAAAATGTTACAATTACAACATTCTATTGCCTCATTTTTAGGATATGATGAAGAAAGTAGTTAACCATCAAAGATAATGGCTCCTTGTTGTTTGAGATTATTGTTGTAACTATAGAAGAGCCAAGATTTCTAATTGGTGGGAAAACATGGGAGCCAGTTGCTGGGAATAATTCTTCCACAGAGCATTTATTCTACCTTCAATGAGCAAGGAATTGCAAAAGCAAAGTCTTACTGAGGAAATAAAATTCTGGTGTCCTAGTTTCTTTTTAGAATAGAGGCTTTGATGAGGGATTTAGCAACCTCCAAGTACATGAAGAATTATGCAGTTCTTTTCCCTCTTTTTAAAAGGTACTGAGAAATTATACAGTTTTTAAACTGGACAGTTTGAGAGTTAATAGCCAATTAGATCAAAACCATTGCCTTAAGAGGGGCCATTTTAGAAAGATAAAAGTGAGTAGAGAAAGGTTCTTTCTGGTTGCAAGTAAGGTTAAATATATTGGACAGAGAGAGACCCTTAATGTCTAGAAGGGTTCCATCTGGTCAAGTCTAATTATCCAAACAAACTATATTATCATCTCAATTGAGGTTATTAAGAGGTTATATTGGTAAAGAAAATTTTAGTTGTAAAAGAAATTTCAAGAATCATAAATCTATTTCATAGATAGTAATGAAGATTAAATTTATACCACATTACATGCAAATAAAATAATGTATGTAAAGCACTTTACAAATTATTATATGAATTTGCATTTTGATAACAATATAGTGAATGGAGAGTTGGTTTTGGAAGCATAAAAACCTGTTTTTGAATGCTGCTTTTGACACACATAGGCTATATAATCTCAGGCAAGTCACTTATATCAAGTGAAGCAAGGATATCCATTATCACTACTATTATTCAATACAGAACCAGAAATGTTAGTTATACAATAAAAAAATAAATAGAAAGAATTAGAATGGACCATGAGGAAACCAAACTATGACTCTTTGCGGATGATATGATGGTATATTTAGACAATCCTAGACAATTTTAGAGAATCAAATAAACTACTTGAAATAATTAACAACTTTAGCAAAGTTGTAGGATGTATAAATTATCATCATTTCTTTATATCACCAACAAAGCCCAACAACTAGACATAGAAAGAGAAATTCCACTTAAATAATCGTAAACAATATAAAATAATTGGGCGTCTACCTGCTAAGAAAATCCAGGAACTATATATGAATACAATTACAAAACGCTTTTCACACTAATGAAATCAGGGATAGGTTGAACCAATATAATAAAAATAGGAATCCTCCTAGTGAGAAAAATAAAAAAGATTATAATTATCTGTGTACCCTCATAGTTTCTGTCCCTTACAAAATCTATCTTAAAATAACTCATGCAGGATGAGTTTTAGTCCAGATGGTTTACTCTTTTACCAATAATGGATTTTCTTACTTTGACCTTTGAAGTATATAGAAAGGAAAATCACAACAACTATCAGAAAGCTCATGTTGCAGTCATCCACATTTTCTACATTATTAATACATATTCAATAGAAAACTTTAATAACCATTCAGTGATGCCATGGAGTATGGCAAATACCAGCATAGGAAAGGATTGAAGTAAAGAGAAGTTGGAGTCCATTTCAATATATTTAGTCTGGGGTGTAGATTTCTAAGAAGTGACTATGCTATCGAACCCTTACTGGCATGTAATTTAATTTGAGCCAAAATCAAACATTGATATTGTTTGGATCAATGATAGCAGAAGAAACATTTTGACAGCTACATGACAAAGAAAGAGAGTCTCAAAGAATGATACATATACAAAACTTTATGACTCCTGACTCAAGAAGAGTCTTTAACAACATTGTTTGCAGTTCTCCTTAGATGAATATAAGTTCTATCTGAAAACTATGAGCCTGTTATTTTGTTTATTCATTTATTTTTCAGTAGAGAATTAATAATCATGTTTAGTGTTTTTATTAACTTAACAAAGACATGATATAGCATTATTAATAGGTCAATGAAAAAATGTAAAGATCCTTTAATCTAAGTCTAAGTAACTAATGGTAGAGCCACTATGGAATATGATTTTAATGAGACTCTGCATAGTACTTCCCATCTTTTTATAACTTTGAAAGTTTATCAAGTCTAGTACTACATTTCTAAATTCTGTGTATTAGAAATGTTTTAAAGAAGAGATAGAATAGTTTTATCATTGTTTTCCATGCAAATATTAAGTTTTCTTTAGAAAAATGCTTGCCTGTTTGTAGTGGCTAGAAGTTGGAAAATGAATGGATGCCCATCAATTGGAGAATGGTTGAGTACATTGTGGTATATGAACGTTATGGAATATTATTGTTCTGTAAGAAATGACCAGCAGGATGAATACAGAGAGGACTGGCAAGACTTACATGAACTGATGCTAAGTGAAATGAGCTGAACCAGGAGATCATTATATACCTCAAGAACGATACTGTTTGAGGATGTATTCTGATGGAAGTGGATCTCTTCGATAAAGAGAGCTAATTCAGTTTCAATTGATCAAGGATGGACAGAAGCAGCTACATCCAAAGAAAGAACACTGGGAAATGAATATAAACTGCTTGCATTTTTGTTTTTCTTCCCAGGTTATTTATACCTTCTGAATCTAATTCTCCCTGTGCAACAAGAAAACTGTTCGGTTCTGCACACATATATTGTATCTAGGATAACTATAACCTATTTAACATGTAAAGGACTGCTTGCCATCTGGGGGAGGAGGTTGAGGGAGGGAGGGGAAAAATTGGAACAGAAGTGAGTGCAAGAGATAATGCTGTAAAAAATTACCTTGGCATGGGTTCTGTCAATAAAAAGTTATTTTAAAAAAATAAAAAAAATAGAAAAATGCTTGATTGAAAACATTTTCATATTTAATAAAATCAGTAATTTTGAATCCAAATTTGAGTCTTGGCAAGTGGCCCAAGTTGAGAATGGGTCATCTTGATCATTCCAGATAACTTATCAATTGACCCAAAACATTATATCAGCAAATTATCCTCAATGATCATGGAATTTAGAAACATAGGGATCTCAGGGAATCATTGAATCTAATCCCATTTTACAAATTAGGAAACTGAGACCTTAGAGATAAAGTGATAGATTTAAGGGCACATAGTGGTGGTACCATAAATGGGTAGAACTGAGAACTGGACCCAATTCCTACGATTTCAAATACAGTACTTTTTCCACTACCTCATGCTACAACATGGATTTTCCAGACGGTTAATGTGACTAGGTCAATTACTGTAGCTTTGTTTGAAGTCTCCCAAATCCTGGTTCTGCCATTGCCTATAAGGACATTTAACCTCTTGTCAAAAGGAGATAATAATGTTGACATTGTTGCCTAGGAGATGGCAATTTAGGACTTGGAAAGCCAAAAATGGATATTTAAAAGTCTGGGATATCATCCTGTTTCCCCAGTTTGACTGTTTCACAAGGTACAGACAGTAATAAAGTATATCATGGCCTTTAGGGACAGGTGATATGTAAATGTGAAGAGAACAGCAATATTTTTCTTGTCTCGACCTTTATCATAGTTCTATCTTAAATCAGGGCTTCTGCCTCTCAAAGCTAATAGGGGAGACAGCAATTACTAGGGGCAATACCAAAAAATTCAAGTTTTTCACTTGACAAACTCTCTCTGGGGAAAGTTGACATTTGCATTCATCTTTTAAAATAATTTTCAATAAAAAAGCAACACAGGCACTTCAGAGTGACCAATTTTTATATTTCTAAAATGTTAACAACTTTCTCTACTGAGTCAATATTAGTACAATATTCTGGAAGACAATTTACAGGTCATCTAGGTCACCTATAGGTGGGAAAACTGAGGTCCAGAAAAGATATGTGATATATTTAAGGTCATATGGAAAGACAATAACAATGTCAGAATCTGAACCCTCATCCTCAGATTATGAATCCAGTATTGTAAATCCATTTCTTGTGTCATCTTGGCTACTTCACCATGAATTTTCACTTATTACTGTACCTCTTCTATGCCACAGTTTTCTCATGTGGAAAATGGGGATGAAAGACCTTGCTTCTTGTTTTTTAGGTTTATTATATAGATGACTTAAATATAGTTAAGAATGAAAACATATCTATAAATATGTTAGATTTTTTAAAAATAAAAAGTGATTCCTAAATGTTCCTATTCTTTTTAATCACTAAATTTTTCAAATGCTTCCTGAGAACATGCTGAAACTCAGAAAAAGTCAGATGAAAAGATAGCTGCTATAAGCAGGCAGTAACACAGAGGTCTGGCTGTAAAAAATAAAAAAGTGGGGAAAACATGCTGGAGCTTCCCTGACCAAGCCAAATTCTGCTTTGTTTGTATTGATCTTTACTGTTAAGTCATAATACTACAGAATAGATGACAGAGAAATGGCAAAAGACAGTGCTGTAAGCTTAGGATTTTTTGGAAAGGGAACTTGGGGAGAATCATTTTGCCTGAATGACTGATGTCTCTCTTGGATGATTGGTACAGATTATCCATATAAAAATTATTTCTATTATGTAAAATGTATAGAAGTTTGCCTACCATTGCACAACTCTTATTCCTGTCTCTCCTAACAGTTCTTCAGAAGAGCATCTTAGATCCTGAAGGAACTTGATGAGAATGGCAAATGTCCCACCCAGATCGCTTTCGTGTTTGGCTACTGCTTTTTGGGAAAGTGCAAAGACTTGACCTCCTGCTGAGACTTGGCCTCTCTGATAAACTGCAGCAGAAAAACGATCCATATTAGGAAAAGGACAGCTGGTCCAAAGGCCAAGTTAAACATGCCACACTTAGTTCTCCTTTCCCACTCAGGTTCCCATGTGTGGCTATACGTGCTACTCCAAATGGATTAAGACATCCCTGATTTCATCTTGCTAACTTGGAACATGTAAACACTGCTCCTTTGCTCCATGTGATGGTTTCTGGGGCCAATGGCCAATGATTTCAGAGGGAAAATATTCCGTTTTAAAATTTTGTTATGTGTGAAATGTCTGAGAGATTTGGAGGTGCTTGGGGTTGGGGAAGAAACAACTCTAATGGAAGATCAAAGCTCCATAGTATATCTAATGATAATAATTTTAGTGCAATGGAAAGAACACTGACCTCGGAATCCATTCTAATTCTGGTGGTGTCACATCCTAGCAGAATAAACTCCCTTACCTATTCTTCCTAAATAACAGACCCCAATTTATTAGACTACAACCCCTTTTTGTGCCAGCTCCTATGGAACTAGGGTGGCTCCTGTGAATCTTTTTCAGAATCATGTTTTTAAATGCATGCAATAAATTACTTGACATTATAACAAAGGAAACCAATTATATTGAAATATTGTATATATAGTCAACAGTATTTTTTTTAAGTTCACAAATCTTAGGTTAAGGACCCTGGGACTAGAGATTATCTCTAAGGCTTTTTTTCTGTGACTTAATGAATTGGAATATATTTTCAGTATGAATGATGAAATCCTGTCACATCATTATAACAATGAGCACAATGGCTGTTCAATATAGATGAATAGATGAATGAATAAATAAACAAATACATTGTATTTTTGTATTTGCTGTGAAGGAATTTATGAAAAGTGAAAGTACAAAATGTGCCAGAGATATCTTTGCTTTTATTATCAGTTGAAAAACCACGTGTTAATGAAGGATTGTCTTCCCCATGGTGACTTCTCTGATCTTCACTAGGTACAAATGAACTTTCCTTCCTGTTTTCATAGTATTCTGTACTTCTCGGTACTAAACTAGCTTATTTTGAATCATGTAGTTTAATCATGGAATAAGAATGAGAGGTAAACAAAGAACAGTCCATTGGCTACGTCAAAAGAAAATTAGGAACATCCCAGCATGTTGGACTTATTATTGCAAATTTATGCAAGGACAGAGAGAGATACACAAAATAGATGTTGTAAGCTAAGTTGTTGTTATTATATCTATTTTGACAAGATTTTAAATGATTAGCATTTTGGCACAATCATTTGAATATTATATTATAATAATTAGAAAAGGAATAGGTATTTACTTATATTTCATCCCAGAATAAATTATATACTTTGACTGTTAAAAGAACAATGGATCTTTTTCTATTAAGAATTATTGTATTAATCCAGTTCCCTATAAATTATGATTACCATATCTTTTCAGATAAATTGGATGCAAAAAATTTCTCCAGTTGTTTCTCTTATAATTATAGTTGCATTGATTTCGTTTTTGCAAAAATATTTTGAATTTTATGTCAACAGAATTTTATTTCCTTTGATATTTTCTACTTCTTGCTTCATACTTTAATTTTCTGTAATCTATAGTTCTGAAATGTATCTCCTTTGTGGATACTCTAAAATTTTAATTATATCTGTTATATGTACATAGCTTATGTGAGATGAACAGTATTCTCCATATGCACAGAAGTGATTTACACATGTTTTTAACTGAATTATATAATGAAGAAAAATTTAACAGAAATTGAAGTAAAATTAATAGAATCATAATTGATTTATTTGTACTTTTTATATTAAGCTGAATAGATTTTAGCTATAGTCTCTTTATATAGAAAACAGTTGACATTTCATTCAGTTGTCCAGGCATTATAAATCTTCCTATGTTATGGCTATAAGATAGGTGTATATACACAAACACATATATTTGTGTATATATCTATATACATATATAATATTGTAACACTACTAATTATATTTTGATATATAATAGTGATAAGACATAAATTAAAAGGAATTCTATTATTTGATATAATCTTAGTAAAAGTTTCTTTTCAAATTCCATTCTGTATAAGGAGTTGGGTAGTTTGCTACATAGTTCTCACCCTCCCATAGAGTTCTGTAAAATCAAAACTTAGCCATGTCAAGAGAACTTTCAATGCCAGGATTCTCAGTAGTCTGACTAATCAGCTGACTTTCTTATTTAGTTTATGGCCCAGTATCTTAAACTAGGTTGTGACCCCATATGGGTCTTGTAACTGAATATGGAAGTAATGAAATTGTTATTTATTCTCAATAAATGTTTAATTTATATACCTATTTTACATATCTATATATCTGGGTCATGTAAAAATTTCTCAGATGAAAAGGTCAGTAGAGGAAAAAGTTTAAGAATCCCTGGTTTATTTCTACAAAGAAGGAATTAGAGTGACAGCTCCTGAGGCTGATAGGAAAAGTACTAATGGCATTAGAAAACAAGACAAGAGCAATTAGTGTTTTTCATTTTTGACTTGACCAGTGAAATCCTTCTTACTCAGTGGCAAATAGTAAGGGATAAAGAATATTTCATGATTCAGTTCACTTTGTGATTGTTGATTTGAATTTCCCTTAAAACAATCAACAAACATTTATTTTCTACCTACTATGTAACAAAATTGTACTAAGCACTGGGGGACATAACAGGCAAAAATGAAAAAGTCTTCACCATCAATAAATTTATATTCTCTCTAGAGAGATAACTATACATATTTACAAAAGAAATCCATGACATTTTTGAAAGGGATGTATTAGCAGTTGGGGAATGAAAAAGGAGATGACAACTGAGCTTGAAGGAGAAAAAGGTAGAGATGAGGTGAGAGTATGTTCTTGGAATAAGGGACATCCAGCAAAAACAGCACAGAATTTTAAATGGAATGTAGTTTGTGAGGAATAGTAAAAAGTATTTTTTATCCTAGAATTCCCCATGTCAATGAATACTATAAATTCAGTTTGTGTCAATAAGTAGTTTATGGATACCATGAAAAAAACTACAATAAAAATTATTTAAATGTGTTATCTTTTTATATACATTTTGCATTTGCCTGCATTTGTATGTCAAAGTTTCTACTTATATCCAGTCTTTTGTCAAGAATACTAGAAATGCTGCGTTTTGTTAAAGTTCCATTTTCTCCTAGATGAATTATAATCAGTTTTTCAGATAAATTCTTTGCAAACTTGTGCTTTGGTAGAGGGGAGGAGGAGAGAGAGGAATAAATCATAAGATTTTGTTTTCCTTTAGGATAGTTGCATCATTTGTCTTTTGTGATCCTAATTGTGGTATCTTTGTGTGAGATGGATCATACATATATACATACACATTTAACATATATATGTATACACGCATATGTATATATGTATGTGCGTGTGTTTTCTTTGATTTCCATCAGTGTTAGCTCTGAATCAATTTATATGAACAGTTTGTTAATTTTGGGGGCACAGATCTGAATTGCCTTCCATAATGGCTTTCTTAATTCAAAGGTCCATAAAATAGCTGTAATGTAGCTTCATTCTTTTCTCATTTTCCTCTTTTCTCATATATGCCAGTCTGATGTATATGAAACACAGTGTCAAAGTTGATTCAATTTGCATTTTTCTAATTATTAGTGACATAGAGTATTTTTTTCATGCTTGTTGATGCTTGATTAGATTTTTTTTTTCTTTTGGAAACTGTTCATATCATTTGACCATCTATCTGTTAGGGAATGACTTTTAGTTTTCAATTTGAATCATTTCCCTATATACTGATGATATGAGGTCTTTATCAGACAAAATTGCCATAAAAGCTTTTTCACAGTTACTCATTTCCCTTCTAATTTCAACTCATATTTGTATAAAAACTTTTAAATGTTTTATAATTAAAATGGTCCATTTTGGCATTTGCAATTCTCTCAACGGCTTGTTTAGTTGTAAATTCTTCTCCTTTCTGAAAAGGTAATTTCTTGTTCTTCTACTTTGCTTATGATGTAACTTTGTATGTCTAGGTCATATATCCACTTTGCAATTATTTTGGCATGTTGGTTTAAACCTAATTTCTTCCATGTTGCTATCCAGTTTTCTAGAAATTTGTCAACCTAGTATGTCCTCCCCTCAGTAATTGGTGTTTTTGGAATGAATGAACACGAGGCTATTTTGATTTTTGGCTTCTATATGATATGTACCTAATATATTGACTTAATTAACCTCTCTTTTAATCAATACCAAATCATTTATTCATTACTTTTTCATAATTACTCGAGCTTTTATTTAGCTTTTGTTCTTTATGATTTTTTTATTATTTTCTCAAACTCTTTAAATATTCTTTTGGTAACTTGATTTATATAGTAGTATATGAGTAAATTAACTTAAATAATGTCATTATTTATAATTTGGTTTAACCTCATGAAAACTTTACATTTCTCCAAATATGTAGTTGTGTATTTCTGCAAAACAAAAAAAAAGTTTTTATAATTAGATTCATGTAGTAATAAATTCTGGATAAATTCTGGTAAATTAGTTTCAGTATTTTTTGAAGAATAACTGCAGATTTTTTTCTTGTGACACTCTTGTTAAAATTTACATAATTCAGTATCAGGCCTTCTTCCAATCATTCAAATATATAATCTCTGAGCTTTGTTTCTATTTCATTACTACTTTCTGTCTCTCTGTGTATGTATGTGTACATATGTGTACACATACAAACACAAACATATAAATATATGTATATATGCATAAACACACATATGCATATACAGATACTTTATATCTATATATGTTTCTTGATAGATATCACTTTCCTGCATTTGTATTTCAAAATGTTTCTGCATATCTAGTCTTTACCAAGAATATTTGAAAGTTTTACACTTTGTTAAAAGTCCGTTTTCCTCCAGATGAATTATAATCAGTTTTTCAGATAAGTCTTTCTTTGCTGTAAGCCTTCAACTTTTGCTTTTTCTCCCCTTTTTGTTATATTATATCATAAGATTTTCCTTCCTATAGGATAATTGTACCATTTGTCTTGTATGATACTGATTGTGATACATTGATGCTTGAATTCTTTCCTTTATAAAGCATTTTTTGCAATATATTGATTGTGACTATTTTTAGTTTAGTGTTTCTTTTGGAAATGATTCTTTTTATTTTTACTTTGTTACTTGGTTTTAATAAATCTGGACAATTTTTAAGGTTTCTTGAAATTTGTATCTAGCTTTTGTGTTTGTTCATAGATTTCAAGAGTCCATTGATTTTTAAAATTATTTCTGTTTGTTTTGTTTGCTAGGACATTTGCCCTTGAAGTAGATACCTAATTTTTTCTATTTTTTTCAGTCTCTTAATTGTTCTAGTATTTCTTTTCTCATGCAATTTTTGAATTCTTCCATTCTGCTACTTGTGCAATGATTTTTTTGTCTTCTGTCTTAAGCTATTTAATCTTTCAATTTTATTTTCCCAAATACTCATTTCATTTATGATTTTTTTATCTTTTATTTAATTTCTTCCAACATTGGAAGAAGTTTTTTATAATCCATTTTTTATAATCCAAGTAATCAAGCCATTTTTTCTTTGATACTTTAGCTATAGTTTTTGTGTCTTCCTTTGGCTTTATTTTTTGGCCTTATTTTAAGTGATAATAGAGAATTGATATATTTTTTACCTCTTTTGCTTATTCATATTTTCAGCCTCTCTTCTTGGATCGGAACATTACGTTCTAGTCAGTCCAGTCAGGAACTCTTATATGGGCTAGCCAGACCTTATTTGGTCCTGTCTTTTCTGTAGTGTATACAGCATTTACAATATGAATGGCATAGCTGGCACCGTGCTCCACTCTCTGCTTTGATCTTTTGCTCTCTCAGTCTTTTGATGGTCTGTTGTGGTTCTGGCCTCAGTACACGTCTCCCACTCTCTGCTTGTCTTCCAGCAAGGATTTGTTTTCAATTCCTTCTGTGGCCATGAGAGACTCCAGTGAAATGTTGGAAATCACCTAGGTTTCAGGACTCTTGCACAACAGCCCCCTCCATTCCTTTCAGCCATCAACACCCAGACACTGAGGTTGCCAGGTTTCCTATTGTGTCATCCAGTGTGTTAAGAAGGGAACCACAGATTCTTATCTTCCTGATCAGTGATCCATAGGAACTACTTCCCTATCCTCTTCTACTGTTCTAGCATGCTGAAGCTGGGAATTGGTTTCTGGATGGATTATTAGAGCACTTAATCCTAATTAATCCTATCTGCCCTACTTTTCCCTTTTTTACAACACTACTGGTTTCACTTTGAAGGACCTTAGAGAGGGTAAGTGATTTGTCTGTGGTGACACAGATAATAAACAAATATATCATCTGATCTGAGGTCTTTCTTATGGCAAGTTCAGCTGTAGGTCCATTATCTCATGCTTAAGCTTAATCAGGAAAATAGCAAGCACAGTGATTATAACAGTGTCAATGGTAAGAACAACAATAATTAATGAAACTAAAACTGAACCCTGTGTAATTGTAATTACCACACTAAATCCCAAAGAAGAGAAATGAAATTTTATATTCCTCCATTCTTTGTGGAGGTGAGAGAACATGGATTTGGAATATGGCTTTCTGTTAGACTTGATCAATGAATTGGTTTGGCTGAACTGCTTTATTTACCTTCCTTTTTCATTTTTTTAAAAGGGCATTGGCTCTCTATGTCAGGGAATTGGCAATCTTGTGGGGGAAAAGTGACATAAAAATAAATGCTATTGATTTTTTAAAGGGAAAAAATGTGAAATGACTTGGTACTTTCTATCTCTGAATCTGTATTTCTTTCTCTCCCCCAGACTGAATTGCCACAAAGGGTTGAGAGGTAAGGGTTTTCTCCTTGTCCCCCATTCCCCAGCAGAAAATGGAAACTTACAGGAATAGCATATTAGGTGAATGACCTGTGCTTTCCCAGACAAACCTCAAAGAAAAGCTCCTGGGTCTCCAGTCCCTGGCTGTTGTATTCTTTCTTTCTGTTTCCTTATCTGGACACAAGTCTGGGACTGGAGCTTTTGTGAATGGTCTTTCCATGCAAGCTCAAAATTTCCCCAGTGATGGAGTTCCTGTGTTACATTGTTTGGGCAACAGCCACCTAGAGAAAATTCCCTATAAGAGTGTGCTGACTGGAAAAGGAAGAGGATGCTTATCAAAAAGATTGCCTTGCAATGTGAGGTTTCACGCCATGACTTGGTGATGTGGGAGCAGGAAAAACAGACTTGCTAACCTTGCTCATGCCTTGAGTTATGCAGATGAAATGAATTGGGACCTTTCTCAATATCTGGAGTATCTTTAACAGAGAAGTTCAATCAATGAGCTATTTGAATGTGTTATGTTTTTTAATTTATTCTTGGGCTACTATATTTTATCCACTTTTTTTTTCAGTGTGAAATATATGCTGCACTAAAGGAGCCCTCAGAAACTTATCAGCTATATTACCCTGAGTTCTCACTTAACCTGTGTTTGCCTTAGTTTCCAGATCTATAAAATGATAATAACAGCACCTGCCTCCCAGGGTTGTTGTAAAGATCAAAATGAGATAATAATTGTAAAGTTTTTACCATAGTGTCTGGGATGTAATCGGAACTATATAAATGCTGGTGCTATTGTTTGTTTCTGTTATTGTTAAAAGTGTCTGGCACTCATGGGACCTCTGAGATTCTTGGGTAATTCCACACAAAGCTACCAATGACCAAATCATAGTAATTCCTTTCAAAAATAACATCTTCTGCATTCCTGGCATCCTGGAGGCATACTAGGGTAAAGGACAACACATCACTCTAGTTATATCCTATAGGTATCATATAACTAGTACGTTCCACCCATAGATTTTGCCACTGATTTGTCAAACATCTTCCTTCAGATATCAATATCAGCTTCTTTCTGTCGCCTTTAAAGGAACCAGGCATAAATTTGTTGTTGTTGCTGTTTCTGAGATCTAACCAGGCCACAGGAAACTGAAGTTAAATTGCTTCCCTTTATCCATTAGTGGGGGAAAAAAACAACTTTTGAAGCAGATACTGGGAATACCAAAGGTTTCTGCCTCTACATAAGAGCTCATGCTCCAATTTTCTTTCTAGATGCAAGATTACTAAACCACGAGTCAGCTGTCTTCAGTCAGACCCCTTAGGAGTTGTGTGACTAGAGAAAGCAATTTCTATAAACTTCAGTTTGTGGTAAAATGGAAATATCAAGATTGTGGGAGATGATACCTTAAGCAAGTTACTTAATAGCTATTATTTACAGAAAGTTTTAAGATTTTGAAAGCATGTTTGCAAACATCTTTTTTTCATTTTATTATTTTCATTTTACAAATGATGAAACTGCTGGTCAGAAAAGTTAAATTATTAACTCTTAGTCACACAACTGATAAGTATGGAAGAGCAGATATGAATTTAAGTCTTTCCTTAACTTTCCTGGGTTTCGGTTTATTCATCTGTAAAATGTAGGGATGCATTGAAAAGCAGATAATCTGAACTTGGGTTATTTGGCCCATCAGTGAACATTTATTAAATGCCTACTGTGTGCCAGGCATTTTGCTAAGTGCTGAGAATTCAAAGAAAGGCAAAAAGTCCCTGCTTTCAAGGAATTCACAATTTAATGGATAAAGACTATACATAAAAAGAAACTGAAAAGGGTAGGGGAGAGATTGAAAGGAAACATGGCACCAGCTTGGGAGCATGATAAAAACCTGAAAAGTACAGCTCGATGGAAAATGAAAAGATGGCTGACCCAGGTTTTCTCCTTAAGTGCTAGAGCTAGGAGGAATTCTCTGCCCTGTATACTCCCTAATTAGAAGGATGATGGGATCTCAGGGGGCAAAGACACTGATGAGATGAGTTTTTTTTTACATGAAGCTGAATTTCCATAGAATGATAAAAACCAGAGGAGTAGAGGCAGGTGGAAAATGAAGAACTGGATGGGGTGCTTGAACTTGGCCTTTCTTATATATTAGTAGATGTTTTTCAATGAAATTTTTCTCCTTTGTAATATTATGTATTTTAAATTATGCATTAAAGAAACATCATTCTGAGGAGAGAACTTTATCAGACAACCTAAGGATTTATGAAAAGATTAAGAACTCCTGAATTAGATATTCTCTAAGGTTATGTCCAATTATGAAAATGAAATAATAAATGTTTGAACTGCCTACTATAGAGGAATGCTCAGAGGGAAAGAATTTTAAACTTTGAAGCATTGTAAAGATAAGCTACAATTACAAAATAGGAATCATGGTACAGTAGTAATTATTGCAGAAGTTAAAGAGACAAAGGTATTAGGACAAAACACCATATATAGAGTATGTGGAACAGACTTTCTTAGATAGTGAGGTGGTACTGCCTCCATCTTTCCATGAAGTAGGGTTCAGAATTAGGGAAAGTAGAAAAAATTATTCAAATTATTACATATCCCTCAGAAAACTATCCATATAAACATATATATTTTTAAAAGTGAAAAACAAAATTCAAGGCAATGAAAATGTGACTAATCTCCTTCAACAAACAATAAATGCAGCACAGTAATTACAAACTGAGTACATAAACTGAGATCATATTTGGGGCCTAGTGCATAGAGTTGGGCTGGGTTGGAATCAATAGTAGAGACCTTGTACATGTGGATAAGAGTGGCTGAAGAAGCAATTTCTTCTTCCTGAACAATAAAGAAATGGTCCTTCTGTTGGAAAAAGTTCTAGGTCAAGTTGAAATGATCCTGTTGAGGAAGGTATGGAAGAGTTAAGTCAAGAACACATCAAGTCAGTCTAAAGTGTGTGGTTGGAGCCTCGCATCTGATTCTAGGCAGGTGAGATTCTATCCATCCATATAGTGGAGCCTACCAATCCTTCCCTGGTAGGTACCTCAGCCTGAGAAAAGAGGGATTTATTTTCTACCCACTCTCTTCCAGTGTCATATGGGTTTTTTGGACCTGAAACAATAATGAGGTTTCCTAACATGGACATCTGGGAGGGAGTCTGAGACTCTTCGTGTCTCTGCTGTTTCTCTGGGTTCTTTAGAAATATGGGAAGAGGGGTTACCACATAGACTTGGAGTTAACCATCTTATACATATTTGTATCTCCTTCATAGAAACTGAGTTACTCAGAGATGAGAACTAGCTTCCTTTTGTATAACCATCCCCAAAGTGCTTGGAATATAGTAAGCACTTGATAAATACTTAACGATGGATGAGTCAGGATACATTATATTTCTGGGCAGAGATGCCCAGAGAATGCTACCACCATTATCCACCCCTGTGGGTTTTTTTACAAGTAGATTTAATTTTTTTCCTGAAATTAAATTTAGAATATTTACTACATACAAAAACACCAGGAATTTGTAACTTATTCTAGATTCCACTTTTCTGGTAGGAGAGTGTTATATACTGATATAAGAAAAGTAGTGGTAGTTTGAGTGAAACCTTTTCCCTTTAATTTTGATTTTTACTTCTTTGCTATTCCTGTGCAGATATCTAAGTATGTATGAATTAAAATCCTACCATGAGTATTTTTTTTCCAGCAAGGGTCTCCTGAACATCTGTGACCATGCATACAAAAGAATTATTTTTGCTTTTACACTAATTTTAACTCCCTTGTTCATTAGTTTATTTAGAAGATAGAGAGAATTGTCCAGTGAATTGCTGACAATTGAGTATTCCTGAGGTTGTGGGTCAGTGAGATTAGTACAATTAGTTCCTTTCTTCTCTTTATATTTAGAGAAGCTTACTGAAAAGCAGATTCTGAATTTCTTCTACTTAAGTCCTTTTATTCTTTATCTTATTTTATACTTAATTCAACTCACTATTTCCATCCTGTTCCTGACCCCGAACTATATCTATATCTATCTATCTATATCTATATAACTATATCTATATCTAGATATCTAGATATATTCTTGTTGTTCTGTCATTTCAGTTATGGATGATTCTTGGTGACCCAATTTGGTTTTTTTTGAGGAAAGATATTGGAGATGTTTGCCATATCCTTCTTTAGGTCATTTTAAAGATGAAGAAACTGAGGCAAGCATGGTTAAGTGACTTGTCCAGGATCACACAGCTAGCAAGTGTCTGAAGCTGGACTTGAACTCAGGCCCAGCAAACTATCACTGTGCCACCTAGCTGCCCAATACACTTTTCCCTTTTCTCCCTCTCTCTCACTCTCTCTTTGTCTCTGTCTCTCTGTGTCTCTCTATCTCCATACATATAACATATATAATTGTGTGTATGTATGTATGTATGTATGTATGTATGTGTGTGTATCTTCTCCTCCTTATAAGCTTGACTTGCCTTCTTGGCTTTTCATTGGTAAAACTAAAATATTCCCTGCATTCCCATCTTGAACTCTTATCCATTAACTACATCTAGACTCTTCTTTCTGAAAACTTATTATTATTGACAATTCTTCCACTTAAATAATTTTGTATATGATTTCTATTTTGTCATAAACTAATCAATATATTATTTCTTATGCTTAATGTAGAATCAAAAAACTATGAGTTGAAAGCCATATGAATTGTCCATCTCTCAGCTCTGGGCATTTTCACAGACTGTTCCCCATGCCTAGAATGCTGTTCTTCCTCATTTCTGCCTCCTGACTTCCTTTGGCTTCCTTTAGGTCCTAATTAAAATCCCACCTTCTTTAAGAAGTCTTTTTCAATTCTTTTACTGTCACAGCTCAATTTTTAGAGCTTCTTGTAAACTATGTAAACTTTGGATTAAATAATTTTTCATGGAAGTTAAAAGTATCATAATATCTGTTACATAGGGTTTAACATTCATTTCAGTAGATACAGTATAAATTGGTTTCTTAAAAAAATGGCTACACCATCTTTATCATACATTTAAAAAGATCTGGTTGTATTACAAAGATAGTAATATTCCTTGAGTTTCATTTAAATAAAACCCCAGCTAAGAAAATTATTTGTCTAGATTATTTTGTGAAAAATGTGGAGGAAAACAGATGTATTTATTTAAAAAAAAAACCACATATACACTAAATGGCTATATGATATTTAGAAATTGCTGCCATAGAAATTGATTTGCCTTAGGGACTAAAACTGATGAATGCTCATATTAGGATTTGAATCTCATGCAAAAAAAGGATTATCTTCTAAAATTCTATCCAAGCATTGAGGTTGTGTAGATAGGAGAATGGAAATGTAGATTCTCTATCAATGGTCCTCAAAGTATAGTCCAAAGAATTGTTGGGGTCTCTGAAACCTTTCAGAAGGTCTACAAATTCAAAATTATTTTTTATTTCTAATATAGTAAATAACTATAAATATAACCCACGTGAACAAAAACTCTTTGAACAGATCCTCCATAGTTTTTTTTTAACAACATGAAGATACTGAGAACAAAAGTTTGAGAACCACTGCGAGTCTAAGTTGTGTATTATGAACTATTGGAAAGAACAGCAAATGAATCATTTGGTCTGAGTTGGAATTTCCCACTCCTATAAGGCCCTCGAGGTATAGGGAAATCTCTCTGTGGTTCATTTTCTTCATCTGTAAAAAGGGGGTGATGACATTTGTGGATAAAAGCACTTAAAGATACAATAGAGTCGTGTTAAGTCATTTCTGTCTGTGTCCCTATTTGGGGTTTTCTCAGCAAAGATACTGGAGCAGTTTGCCATTCTCTTCTCTGGCTTATTTTACAGATGAGGCAACTGAGCGACTTGCTAAAGTCACACAGCTATAAAGTGTCTCAGCCTAGTTTTGACTACAGGTCCAGTGCTGAGCCATCCACCTGCCCAAATAATTGTTATCCAGCTGGAAAAGGTTTGAGAGCAGCCTTGTCGTGAAACTAGTGTGGAAGCCTGTGTTTTTGTTTTTCTTTTTAATTTCTAGTTTCTCTAGAATTAAGTAATACTGCTTCTATACCCTAAAATGGTTTCCATATTTTTCCCTTGGGAAAATGAGAAGAACCAAAGCTAAATCCTTCCCTGAAAATGGAATAAGGATGAAAACCAAACCTAATTCTTGTTCATTTGAGATCATTGCTTCCACCTACCTGGAGTGATTGGATTCTAAACCTGCTTAAGGATTATGTTTCACCTTTTAAAATTCAAGGTTAAGATACTGATAACAGGAAGGAACTACTTTTAATATTAAAAGAATGGCCTAAGAAGTTTTGAATATTCTAGAATGTTAAGAAAAAAACTGTATTTTATCATACTATGATATTTTCCTTTTTTCCAGATTTCTACAAATATTATCTGAAGTCTTTCTGAGACAGAGAATCATGTCAAATGGAATTAGGGAGTATGCCAGTTTAGACATATTTCTGTCTCCAAGTTAGATATAGCTTAATATAGATTAAGTTTAGTACTTAGTAAATGATATGAAGTTGTTTATCATTATTACCCAGTATCAAAGAAAAATATTAATATTAATAACAGGCTCAAATCTACCAGAAATAATTAATGATAATATATATAATATATAAATTATTATATTATATATATTATATAATATTATATATAATAATATAAAGCACACAGGTTAATTAATTATTAATATAATTAATATATGTAATATATAATTATATTAATAATTAATTAACCTGTGTGCTTTATATTTATTATCTTATTGATCTTCATAGCAATCTTGGTAGATAAATATTATCATTATCCTCATTTTATAGACATGTAATTTAGTGACTTGCTCAGGATCACAAAGCTAGTAAGTATCTGAGGACAGTTTTGAACCCATTTCATTCTAATTGTAGGCCTAGAATTCTCTCCACTGTTCTACCTAGATGTCCCTTTAAGACTAATCTTGCTAGATTCAGAGAAATTATGTTCACAAGAAAATTGGCCAGTGGTTAATAATTTCCTTTCTATTCATCAAAGCTAATGATAAAGAAGGAAAGAAAGAAAGGGGGGGAGGGGGAATCTATTAATGCCAGCTACTCTGCTCTTTTTATAAGTACAAATACATCTGATCCTCACAATAACCCTAGGAGGTAGATATTACTATTTGCATTTTAGAGTAGAAGAAAGTGAAGCAGATAGAAATTAAGTGACTTGTTCAGGATCACAAAGCTACTTAGTGTCTGAACTTTAAACCCAATACTATCCAATAAACTGAAAGAAATGGATTGTGATGGTAGTGATCTGTAAAAGTCCAGGTAGACCCTACACAGATGAAACTTACTTTTCTAAAATATTGAAAATTTAAAAAGCAATTAAAATGTCATTACTGTTCAAATTCCTCTGAAAATCATGCCACAGAATTTGTTTTGCTTGATCACATATATTTCTTATGAAGGTTTTATAATTTCAAAATTTCTAAAAATTGGGGAGATTTGATGACCCAAATGGATTTTTGCAACTATGAAATTTTTAAAAGAAAGAGAATACAGTAATTTAAATTTATTTTTAAATAATATAGAAGAAAGGATAGAAGAAAAGACAGAAAGAAGCAGAAACCAGCAAGATAGCTACATGTTGAACTTATTCTATACTTCAAAGAACAAGCAAATTTAGATACCACACTCTAAGTAGTTTCATGTACAATTCTCCTTTTCTGTTCTACTTTGCATTTGGGAATGTACACTTTATTTTATATTTGTTAAGTTAAGAATTGTTGTTTACAAAAAAAAAGCTAGAAAAATTGTGCTACAATAATGGAGTACTTGCATGTAAAAGATAATGCTGGGAAACCTTGTTGATCAGTGAGTACAGATGACTAAACATTTCAGCCAAATAGAATGGAATGGTTTAAGAATGTGACAATCATGATAAGGTATTGAAAAGGCTGCCTCCTTAATGAAATTAGCATGAGTTCCTACAGGACTCTGGGACATCAGTCTTTTGATTTTGATTCCAAATGAACTCAATAAGAGGAAATTTGATTTGAATTTTCCAAGCGGTGTGCCCAGACATCTACGGCCCAAATGGATTTTCGCAACACCATAAAAGAAACATGTTCCTTAATGTGGAGTAATTTTCAGTCTTTGTTATACAAAGAACCCTGTAGTCAAGATTATCCAGGGATCTTAATGATTGAGTACAATGCCATCTGACTGTTAGCCCATTTTGCTACTAAAAATAGAAAAGCAGGGGATGAGTGGTATAGAGCTATCATTCACTCAAAATAATATAGAGATTTTTCATGCTCAAACCAGGGCTTTCATTGACTTTTTATCTTGCCCTCCCATCCTGTCAGCTTTTCCTTTAGAGATTAGAGATATTTCCTTGGGACAAAATCTCACCAGTATATAAAATGAATATTCCCAAACTTCACTTATGATATTCTAGTACAATAAAATCATTTGGAAATTCTCTCCAACTTAAACTGGGGTTCATGTGCTGTGGTCATTACTCTAGAATTAGCAGAAAAAGAAAAAAGGAAGACTGAATTCAACAACCAAGGAATAGTGTTTTTTGTATATTGTCACAAAAGTTTATCAAGATAAGCTGCTGATTAACTTCAACTGGACCTTTTATATATATATATATAATAACTTTTTATTGACAGAATCCATGCCAGGGTAATTTTTTACAACATTATCCCTTGCACTCGCTTCTGTTCCAATTTTTCCCCTCTCTCCCTTCACTCCCTCCCCTAGATGGCAAGCAATCCTATATATGTTAAATATGTTGCAATATATCCTAGATACAATATATGTGTACAGAACCGAACAGTTCTCTTGTTGCACAGGGAGAATTGGATTCAGAAGGTAAAAATAACCCGGGAAGAAAAACAAAAATGCAAATAGGTTACATTCATTTTCCAGTGTTCCTTCTCTGGGTGTAGCTGCTTCTGTCCATCATTGATCAATTGGAACTGAGTTAGATCTTCTCTTTGTCAAAGAAATCCACTTCCATCAGAATACATCTTCATACAATATCGCTGTTGAAGTATACAATGATCTCCTGGTTCTGCTCATTTCACTTAGCATCAGTTCATGTAAGTCTCTCCAAGCCTCTCTGTATTCATCCTCCTGGTCATTCCTTACAGAACAATAATATTCTATAACATTCATATACCACAATTTACCCAACCATTCTCCAATTGATGGGCATTATTCAATTTCCAGTTTCTAGCCACTATAAACAGGGCTGCCACAAACATTTTGGCACATACAGGCCCCTTTCCCTTCTTCAGTATCTCTTTGGGTTGGACCTTCTTTTTTTTTTTAATTAAAAAGATTATAATTCCCTAAGGATATCTCAAGGTAATTGAGGCAAAGGATTACTAGCCAGGCACAAACTCCTGAATGGGGTCTAGGAGGTGCAACATGAGAGAACAGGCACAAAGAAGAACAGGATTAAAGGATTATCTGAGACACTGATTGGGGAGGGGGGGAAAAAGAAAGATGAGGAATTTTACTCCTCTAAGAATTTTGCTCAGGAGGAACAAATGGAAAATGATGAAGTTAGAGGTAGCCTAGATTCACCTTCCTTACTTGCCATCTCAAATCAACAGGACAGCAAAATTAACAACCAAGTTGAAATGAAACAAGTCACCTCGAGGTGATTCTTAGAGGGAAAAAAAATGAAAATCACCTCTTGAATCTGGCATTTTTCTTAGGATCCTAAATCTAGAGTCAAAAGGGACCTCACCATCTCAACCAAGCTCCTCACTTGATAAAAGAGGAAAATCAGTCCTAGAAGGATTCACTGATTTGCAGAAGTTTGGTATTAAACATTAGGGGTAGAATTTGAATTCAAGTTTTCTGACTTCTAAGTCCTGGTATTTTTATTGAGCCACAATGACTTACATGAACAGAGACTAGATTCCTTCCTCTCTCCTGATTGCTAAACAGTTATTCCTTCCATATTGCAGGGATTAGGGGAATGGCGCCTCCCCATTTTGAAAATCTGCGTAAAATTTTTTGGCCCTCCCTGCCTACTAAAGAATGAATCTGAATTATTACGGTATTAAAAGATAAAATATGTTGATATTATACAGTACAATACATATGTTTTGTGTGTTTCTGAGTCTCTAAATTTTTTCTGTGTCATCTGCTGACCTTTGTCTGAGGCTTCTATAAAACATGCCAAAAATTCCCATTTAATTTCTTATGCTGATTCACAATATATTGAAACCATGACGGGGGAAGTCACAATGTGAAAGGGTTGACTGTCATTTTAGGCATCAGTTTGGGGAGTTAACCCCTTGATGTTATTGTCTCAGAAACCTGTCCCTGTTCCCTGAGCATATAAATATTGTGAATATTCCTATATTGATGATAACTAGACTGAATCCTGAGACAGGATCTGAATTTGACTTTTCCAATTACTGTTATTTCCAATTCAATTATGCCATCTTGCTGCATGAATGAGTTGAGGTCCATGAAGGAGAACAGCTCTGAGGTTTAGGATGGAGGAAAAGGGACAACTACAGAGGAAGATAGAACCCAAAATAGAGATAAGATTGTGTTCTTGCTGGGGTAGTGTTCTGACCAAAACCGTTCCTTGGTGGATTGGAAGATCTTAAATTTAGGGGAGCCCAGAGATAGGAGAAAGTTCACATTTATTGAGGAAGGAAGGCTAGAAGCTATCCTGTTGACACAATTTAATACATTATAGGAATAAGTAGGCAGCCAGCAAGAGATTGCTAGAAAGATGAAGAAGAAATCCAGCTGCAAAGTCTTCCTGGATTGGGGCCAATGAATCCAACCAGATTCCAGGGTTAGCCTAGAGACAAAAATAAGTTGGCTGTTAAGAGAAGGTGGAGCTCAGAGAAGAGGAACTGAAAAAATAAAGATTAGGCACAGCTGCAGTGGTCTCTTGGTACCTTCCTAAGACAGCAATCCAGCTGGTTACCTTCATCCCTTGAGAGTCCCAGATTTTATCCAACCCCATGGTCTGGAGAGAACAGAGAACATGCAGCAAGACTTGGAAGAGGGTCTTAACAGTCTTGGACCTGCCTCAAAATTATTTCATAAGAGAGAGAGAGAGAGAGAGAAAGAGAGAGAGAGAGAGAGAGAGAGAGAGAGAGAGAGAGAGAGAGAGAGAGATCAAGTAACTTTAATATACACTGACATGAGAAAATGAATTAATACTTAATGAAAAATTAGGAAAAAATATGAAGAGAAGTCTTTGAAATGTAATGAATATCAAGAAACCTTCAATTAGTCAATTAGTGTAAAGAATGTATATTGGAGAAGTCATATATTGAAAATTATTTGATAGCCTTCACTCACAAAAATCTCAGAAAATATTTGAAAACTCTCATTAGAAATTCCATAATGTAATTCATGTAGGAATACTTTTTTTTTCTTTTTCTGAACATCAGAGACCACAGATAGTAGAGAAAGACTATGTAAGTAGTCAATCAATCAATAGATATTTATCAGGCACTTACTATTCCTGGGCACTATGCTTGGTACTGAGGATACAAAAATAAAATGATTTCTGACCTCAAAAAGTTTTTTATTTGATGTGGGAAAGCCTTTAGTCTGACTTCATGTCTTATTTAATATTAGGAGAAACTGTTTTTTAATGCAGTGAATATTGGAAAGTCTTCACTCATTCCTCTGCTTTTATTAAGCATCAGAGAATTCATACTAGAGAGGAATTTTATAAATGTGCGATAACCCTTTATAGAAACTGGTTGGAAAGGGAGGTTAGACAAAGTGGGGAAAAGGAGACTTTTACCTTCAATTGACTCTGATGTTTGTTGATTTAGGGAAGATGTAGTTTCCTGGAAGAAAAAGGATGTCTTAAAGAGCTCTGGACTGCTGGATTAAAGACTGTATCTGTAGAGATAGAGAAGTGCCATGTGGAAAGAGGATTTGGGACATGTACCTTTTGACTTAATGATGGGGAACAGTAGAAAGTGTGAGCTAGTAGAGGTGATATGATTAAAATAGAGAAAAACTAGATATGGGAGGGGAAATGGAGACTAGAGCGAAAACATGAGTATCTTTCAATAATGATAGTTCACAGATGTGAAACTTCCTCCTACACATCTAAGTGTATGTTTGTCTTTCTGTCCCTATTTTGTCTGTCTGTTTCTCTGTGTTTCTATGTCTCTGTCTCTTTCTTTCTTTCCAACCTCCCCCATTCTTTCTGAACTGAATTATACTTGGCCATGTACTATTTAGCATTCATCAGATTTGCAGATAAAACAAACTTGGGAGATATATATATATATCATCTTGAATGATAACCAAGATGTAATGAGATAAAAATGAAAAGAATAAAGATAAAAGGTTTATTTCTGAATTTTAAAAAATCAATTTCAAAAGTAAAAGACTGGGAGAAATGACTAGATTTTAGTGAGCTGGAAAAGTTCTCAGATTTCAATGAACTGCAGGCTTGATATATTTCCATAGTATGAAATGTTAGCTCTCTAAAAAGCTAATTCTATTTTAGGCTTCATTATTAGAGGGACAGTGTCAAGATCTAAGGTGGTTACATTTTTACTGTATTCTCCATTCATTAGGGAGGGCACTTATACTATAGAGAGCCTACTATGGTGGTGAGAAATTTCAGCACCACTGAAGAATAAATTGAGAGACTTAGGGATATTTAGTGTGGAAGAGAGAGGAAATGAGCCATGATGCCTTCAGGTATTTGAAGGATTATATAGAAAAGGGATCAATTGTGTTCTTGTGAAACCAAGATTTAAACTAAAAGTAATGATGAGAATTTATAGATGCTCACCTAGGTGGTGCATTGGATGGAGTGCTGGAACTTAAATCAGGAAATCTCATCACCCTGAGTTTAAATCCATTCTCAGACATTTCCTACCTGTGTGACCATGGGTAAGTAACTTAATTCTGTTTGCCTCAGTTTCCTCACCAGTGAAATTAACTGGAGAAGGAAATAGCAAACTACTTCAATATCTTTGCCAAGAAAATCTCAAAATAGGTCATAAAGAGTGGGACACTATAGAAATGACTGAACAGTGTAAAGAAATATGTTGTAAAATTGAGCTCTCCCAAATTGGAATGAACTCTCTGTAGAGTCATTGGGTTATCCTTTCACTAGAGGAGAAGGCTGGAATACCACTTAGGAATATGGTAGAAAAGATCCTCAGTTGGTCTTTTTAACTAAGCTCTAAGTGCTTCATAGAGTCTGCTTCAATCACCTTCATGGTCATTGGAACAAATTGTTTTCATCTGATGGGAAAGGCTTCACATACTATATATATATATATATATATATATATATATATATATATATATATATATACACATATATACATATATGTATATATATGTGTGTGTATATATATATGTGTATATGTATATATATGTGTGTGTGTATATATATATATATCCCTAATTAGCTGATAGGTTTGAGCCCTGTCAGTTACCCTCAACTTGATTTAGCTCATCTGCTGGGACAGTTTTACCAGGACATGGCCTTTGTGCGTGCTTGAACCTCTTGAAGCCACACGTGAGAGCTGAGTGAAGGTGATACCAAAGTTAGATGAATAGCCCTGAAAAGAGCTTGGCAAGCTCTCATACAAAAGATGCTAGCCTTTCCTAAACAACCCGCCCACACAAATGGAATTTAAGTTATCCAATATGAGTCCAACCTGTCTTTCCAGTCTTATTTCTTAGCACTTTCCTCCATATACTTTTATAGTTCCAGACAAACTGGATTACATGATGTTCCTTGAACTGTCCTCTCTTATGTGTTTGTGCAAACTTAGAATACATTCCTACTTCTGCTCTATATTTCAGAATTGTTATTCAGCACTAATATTCTTCTAGTAATGCTAGATGACAACAAATAATGTGATGTCTCTGCCAAAATATACCAGCATAAACAGAAATTCCCAGACCACACATTTGCTGGTGGCTGGACTGGGAATGAGTTTATTATCCTTTATTTTGTTCTCTTCTCCCATTCTTTAACTTGCAATAATGTTTGTTATTAATACTAGCAGCAGATTCTATGCTAATAATGCATTTCATTCCTAAATGGAGGGAAGATGAAAACAGAATTATTTCAGAATATGAGGATGAGTGAAACATTATTATTACCTTGAATGCAACTATAAGAATTATTTTGAAGATAACTATAAAAATACCACAGCATCAGTTTTTCCATATGCTGGACCATTTTGTCAAGTATCTAGAAATCCTTGGAAGGAAAGATGATATGTAATTGATACAAAATTTCTCCTAAAATTCTTCTTTAAGAAATTATCATGTGGAAGTGGATTTCTTTGACAAAGAGATCAACTCAGTTTCAATTGATCAAGGATGGACAGAAGCAGCTACACCCAAAGAAAGAACACTGGGAAATGAATGTGGACTACTTGCATTTTTGCTTTTCTTCCCAGGTTATTTTTACCTTCTGAATCCAATTCTTCCTGTGCAACAAGAGAACTGGTTGGTTCTGCACACATATATTGTATCTAGGATATACTGTGACATATTTAATTTGTATAGGACTGCTTGCTATCTGGATGAGGAGGTGAAGGGAGGGAGGGGAAAAGTCAGAACAGAAGTGAGTGCAAGGGATAATGTTGCAAAAAAATTACCCAGGCATGGGCTCTGTCAATAAAAAGTTATAATTAATTAAAAAAAAAAGAAATTATCATGGTATGACCTTGAATTTTCAAAAATTATATCCTTTGGACTACAAACTCTGGCAATTTGTTTCAAACTGAAAGACTTTGAAGTTGCATATAGAGTTAAGCTATGGAACAGTCTCATTAACTTTAGGTATGTTTATCAATAGAAGGCTATCCAAAATCTTCCTCAACCACAGAAACTCTTAGATGTTCTAATCCAGTGAATGTGCATACACTGTATATATGTAAATTTTGTGATTCTATTCTCTCTAAGGAGCCAAACTGGAGTTTCAATAATGTCCAACTCTTTGACACCTTTTGGGATTTTCTTGTCAAAGACACTGGAATGATTTCCCATTTCCACTTATTTTATAGATGACTAACTGAGACAAAGAGGGTTAAATGACATGCCCTGCATCACAGGGTTAGGAAGTGTCTCAAGCCAGATTTGAACTCAGGAATATGAGTCTTCTTGAGTCCTGGTCCTATGCTCTATCCACTGCCCCACCTACCTATATAGTGATATAAACATAAATTTCCAATTCACACTTTTGTTAATGAGAGGGTTTGGAGTGAAAGATATGTGTGTTGGGGTGGGTAAATGGTAATTGCCATGTGTGTTAAGATCTATATTTGCGAAGTAAATATCCACACTGAATTAGAGTTTCTTTAAGTCTTTTTAAAAGCAAAAATCTTTTAAAATCCCATTCCTGAAACATTCTCCTTTCTGTACCTATTAACTTCCCTGGCTTTCTTCAAATCCCAACTAAAATCCCTTCTTTTGCTGGAAGCTTCCCACAACTCCTGTCAATTCTAGTGCCTTTTCTTTATGGATTACTTCTTTTTTTAACCTGCACATAGCTTGCTTGTATATATTTGCATGATATCTCCCTCATTAAGATTGTCAGGGTAGGAATTTTTTTTTGCCTCTTTTTTGTGTGTCCCCAGTATTAATGATGGTTCCTGAAGCATAATAGGCATTTAATACATGTTTCTTAATTGATTTAACTTTAAATGTTTTGTGGATAATATTTTTATCTTCTTTTTGAACATCACCATCACTTGCCAATGACTCCCCTTTTCCAGATGCAGTCCCAAGTAGAACACTACTTAATAACTAAGAAGTACAATAAATCATAACAAACCAATCCATTTCCTATATCTTTCAATATACACACTCTTTACTTGTGTAGTCTGCCACCTCTCTAATGAGAAGCAGGAGGCATACTTCATCATCAGTCTTCTGAAATCATCCTTGGTTACTGTATTATTTTGTGTTATTACATTATTTTATTTATTATATTATGTAATAAATGAAGCCAATAAGAATGAAACCACTTAACAAATTTCAGCCAAAGAGGATTGTGTTTCCTTTAGATTTATTCAGCACTTATTGCCCCCAGACAAATGATTTGCTTCTTTATCTTTTGTAAGCCCTTTGCCTTGTTAAGGTACATAGACCTACTCAATTTTCTCTTGGGGCTTTGCCACACACTTCAGATGAATAGGGTCTGATGTGAGGGAATTAAAACGTTACTCAGAAACATTCTATAAAGATTTCCAGCTGCTGGCAATACTAAGTCTGACCTTTATGCTGAGTCTTGCTCCAACTTTAATCACTTTACCATCACTTGCAAAAGACGAGTCATTGTGAACATCGCCCTATTTATAGGAATCTCCATAGCCAAAATAGAGAGAAGACTTTCATTGTTCAGCAAATTGAGGAAGTAACCAGATGTACAGTGAAATGACTACTTTTCACAAAAAGCAGGTTTGCCTAAAGCTCTTGCTGGAAATGAAGGGTACACTTTATGGCAGCTATTTATTGTTACTATTAAGTCTTTTATATAGTGGTGGATTGTTTTTTTTAAATGTTTGCACAGCAATAAATGAAATGTATATGAGCTTGTCGGTATCCAGAATGTTACTTCTAATTTCCCACAACTGGTAGCCAAACCTCTTGTAAACTCTTGTAAAATAGTAACTGCCAGAGGTTTTCACCTAAAAATATTTACTAGCACTGACTGGTTATTTGGTCTCCAGGAGACTTAATTTTCTGGGGACATTGGGAGCCATGTCCCATTTCAAGATGCCTGGACTTTGAAGGGAAGACATCCCTATATTGAGTTACTCTGTGATGGTTAGATATTTCTGGCATCTTTGAAGAGCAAAATTCCTGTTGAGGACATAGGAATCTTTTGCTGTATTTCTTTAATTTTCTTCCAAAATTAATCAACTTCTCTGTGTCACTGAGACAATCTATCTCACAGGGATGCTATGTGACTTATAAACTCCCAAAGGTTATAGCAATGTGAGTTATGATTAAGGTTTGAAAATTCTGTCTGATTTTGTGGTCTATATGACGTATATGACAGGAGCAACTCTACCTGAATTATCCTACTTTTTCTTATTAAAAATTATTGAAACCCATTTTCAAGATTTAATTATCAAAGAGAACTCAAGTTTATTGACAGAGAACTGAGGACACTGGAAAGTAGAAAAAAATCAGGATGTAAGAAATTAGGGGTTCCTCCCTCATACTTCTGATCAGTAGACTGACATGAACAACAAAGAATCAGAGAAGCTGCACCAAATTGAATCAATGCTGTATCCTAGTTGAAAATTCTTTCTATTCTATGGCTATGCAGTTACTTAATTTGATCATTTCATTTCATTATTGAATTTATTTTGAATTAACTATTACTTATCTACAAAGTACAATGCTATATGTCTAACTCAGGATTAAATTGCTCCTTATCTAAGTAAGCAGTTATTACTATTCTAATATGTTTTCCCCTTTGCTTTAAATTCATCTTTAGAAACATGATGCCTCATTTAATGAAGCACTGCTATATTTATGAAGTAATATCTCCATTTCATCAGAATTAAGATGTTTAAAGAAAGGAATGCATCTTTTTTTTTTTTTTGCTATAGGAGTCCATAAACTAATGTAGGAATTTAATTACATGATGAATAAACTAAAATATACACATTGAAGTTCTGGAGAAAGCAAATGAAATCTTTAAGTGGATGGCTATTTACAATGGTTACAAAAGATTGTTGGAAGACACCTTCAATACTATATCACTCTTACTTCTATGAAAACTAAGAGAAGAACCATGAAATAAGTGTTCCTGTCATTCCCATTGTGGAAGGGGAGGAGGGGAAGAAGGGGTTAGAGGAAGAGGAAGAGGAGGAAGAAAAGGAAAAAGAGAAGGAGGAAGTAGAAAAGGAAAAGGAGGAGGAAGAGAAAGTGTAGAAGAAAAAGGAGGAGGAGGAAGGAGAGGAGGAAGAAAGGAGAAATATTAAGTATCTGCACTGAAGAGACCTGTTGGTTTTGTAGTACACATCTGCTAACCACTCTTGTATGCTTGGCTCCAAGTGTTCCCCATGACTGCGGGAAAAAAAATGTGATGCTTTCAGAAACATTTCCCCTTTGTGTAGCCCAACATATTTCAGAAGTCTGTGTTCTTCAAACTCGTGGTTGAAAAAAACACTAAATCTTATGCCTACATTTCCTGAAAGCAAGATCAGCCCAGAGTGGATTCAGTAACAAATTAAGCCTGCACTTTTAGACACCAAGTATGAAGTTCAAGTCAGGAAGAGCCCTGGCATCGGAAATGACAGCCACTTCATCACACTGAGTCAGTCATTCAATCCTATTATTAGTTAGCCGGGATTGAGTGTTCTTTGGCATTTCATGAGGGCCAACAATAGGCTAGGCCCTGTATAGAACATGGAATTAGACACGGTTCCTGCCCAGTGGGCTTGAAATCAAGATTAGGCAGACCAGACACTAACTAACACAGACCAGAAGTCTGGAGTGGGAACAATATTGAATTTTCTTGGGGGATCTAAGGTCACTCAGCCCATGATAACACTGGCTTTTCCTCCAACTAGTTCTTATTTTTCTCTTTTATACAAAAACTACAAATGGTTTAATGCTTTGAGAAACCTCTAGTCATTTTCCATGCAAGGTGTGAAAGAACAGGAACTATTTTTCATTGATAAGTCAAGAAAGTCCCAGCCTTATTCTCAAAAACAGAGGTTAAGGGATTTGCTTGGGGTCATGCAATCAGGTTGAATTTAAATTCAGGTCTTTCTGATTTAAGTCCAGTACTCTATCCTTTCTACCATTTCCCTCTACTCTAATCACAGAGGGAATACCAAAAGATGAACACAGGAGCAAGGAGACCTTAGTTCGGTATTTTAGGGATCAGAGAAAAGAAAAGGGAGGGAAAAGCATAATACCAAAATGAGGGAAAAGAGGAACAATTTGGCTTCATGAGAAGAGTACACAAATATGCTAAAGATTGGGGGAGAAAGTATTTGATGAACCTCATTTTTATTTGAACTGAGCAAGGGAAGATTGAACAAATAAAAATGGTTTGGTATAGAAATATATTAAATTCTGCATGGTATGGAGGAGAGAAATTTACAAGTATGGGAGGAATCTGGGGGTGAACACTCATAAGCAAATAGTCTTTATCTTTAGTAGATAGATCATAATCATATCAAAAATAGTAAAAGAAAGTAAAATATTGATTAGTGATCAGAATCTGGCTTTAATAAATAAAGGTAGGTAAGAAGAGTATGATCAGACCATTTCAATTATAGATTACTGGTTACTGGTGTTGGTCATATACCTTACCTTTTCCTTAGCTACTTGTTTCTTTGATGAAAAGGGAGAGTGAAGGACAATTAGAGAGAAAAGCTTAAGAGAAGAAAAATGGAGAATGTTATAGGCCAGAACTCTGAACTTGAAACAAGGATTCTTACAAGGTACTAATTAAGTGGAATTGATGCAACAATGATTATCTAGTTTAGCATGGTGCTTAATACTTCTCTAAATTCAGTATGATTGATTTAATCTTACAACAAATAATGGTTTCTTAGTGATATAATGATTGGTTTATACTCTATGTAGAGCATATAAGCCTAGGAATCTCAGCAAGGTTCATTCAGAGGCAGAGAAAACAAAGGACTAAGGACTTGGCTCTCAGAACCAAGGAGAGAGATTCATTTGATCTTTGGTCAGGTTCCCTGGTGGCAGGCTCTCCTGCATTTTCTCCACTGAAACCAAGACTCTGAAAGGTCTTTAAGAAAGCTGCCCAGCCCCAGGCAAAGAGACAATAAAGAATCTGGACTTTAACACCTGGCTGTTCTTGTAGTGATTACTGAACTGAAACGAAGGCTGCTCCCAGAGACACCAAGAAAACCAAAACAGAGAAAAAATAGAATTATCAGTAATAACTATGAATATGAATGGAATGGTTTGATCATAAAATGGAGTAAAATAGCAAACTGGATTACAAAGCAAAATCCATTTCTTGTTTACAATTTTAAAATGAGCTGGAACAATTTATTATATTGCATGAAAATTTTTTAAAAGTGAGAATTTTGATTTCTAATCAGAAAAAGTATATTTTGTTTAAAGACACCATAAATAATATTTATCTGTAACTCTGGTTAATCTCAGGTTCATAGAAAAAAAATGCTCCTGTCCCCACTTTCCAGCTTCCTTTTATGTGTTATTTTCACCCAGTGGATTGTAAACTTCTTGAGAGCAGGGACAATCTGTCTTATTTATATGCCCAACACTTAGCATAGTTCCTGGCACATAGTAAATGATGGGATTAATTGTGCTTTTCAAGTAATTTTATCTGCCAGCTCACAAACTAGACCTTTTCACACTAATTACAATACTGGAATAATTATCTCATTTTTAGCCACATCATGAATTATTAATTTTTTTTCTTCTTTTTTTAATTCTTTTTTTTCTCCCTTTACATTTGTGATATCAACAACATGAACTCCAGACACAGAAATGTCCAGCCTTGCAAACTGGTATGTAATCTGTGAGTTAGAATGTTAGAAAGTCATCCAACCTGGAACTCAAGAGTTTTAGAAACAAATGTTTAAAAAAATTTTTTTCATGTAATGGGGAGAAAATAACATATCTAAAAATTTTAAAAAGAATAAAATTTCCCAGGAAACAATGAGAAGCTAAATGAGTTGCATAGTCATTTGGCTACTGTCTATCAAAGCAAGACTTGAACACAGGTCTGGATTTCCAAGTTAGTCATCTATATACTATGACAGTGACTTCTTATATAGGACTACAAAGTTGTTTTTTTTTTTTAATTAAACTCTTCTGCATTATTATCACATTATTTCTTTGAAATTCTTTAAAGATCCAGTGGTAATGTGCATTATAAAGAGAAAAAAAAATCTAAGCCTTTTACTCCACTGCTAGGTGGCTTAGTAGATATAGCACTGGGCCTGAAATAATAAAATCCTGAGTCCTAATAAGATAAAAGTTGCTCAAGAATTTCCATTATCTCCGCACTGCCTCTATGATCAAATACCAGTTCCTTTATTTAGAATTTAAAGTCCTTTATAATCTAGTTCCAATTTATCTTTGTAGGGTTAATGCATGTTAGAGATGAATAATTTCATAAGGGCTTGCTGCTTTTTGGGGGCTGCTCATCACCTTTGGTTTCCAGCTGCCACTTGACTCTGACTTGTGGTTCCAAGACTCCAGGTCCCTCACTCTATCCACTACATTACCTACCTGGCCTTTCTCTATCTTAAACTTCTATATATTTTTTTATATGCATACATGTTGTACATAGTACTCCAAATCTATCAGAATAGAATTAAAGCATCTACAGGGCAGATAGCATGTTAGTTTTCTTTATATTCTTCTTTATATTCCTAATTTTTATCTTAGTGCTTGCATATACTAAGTACTTATAATTGTTTGTTTAATGAATTAGTTGGTATTTAAATAGTTCTCTGTACCAATATAATTGTAATATTTGGGAAAAGATCAGAACAACTGATACCACACGTTTTAAAAGGGTTTTGCTCACATAGGAGCCAGTATTTTTTCCTACCATGTTATTTCTGTGAATATCCTTAAAAATCCAATAGAAATGAACAATGAAAATGGTTTTCAAGAAATACATTGTGCAAATGTAATGCAAGACAGAGTATTTCAAGAGAAATGGTCTCACACAGAGATTCTCTTGTTGTCCATCAACTGGTGATAGACAGCAAGGCAAGAAATGAGGGTGCCCCAAATGTCATGTAAATGTTGGTTCTGATAAGTGAGCCAAATACAATATTGACATAGCTAAAAATGAATTAAAGAACTTGTCATACATATGTGGGGTTTTTCCCCTCTCCCAAGAAAAAGGGTTTGGGAAAAGTTCAACCACATAAAAATGTTAAAAATAGTCAGAAGGAAAAGATTCTTTTGGTCTTCAGACAAAAGTATTACCATCTTCTCAGCCTTACTTAGTCTTCATGCTTGGATGGGAAAATGCTGGTGGGCATGTCTATCATGTACTTTTGGTCCTTTTAACATGACCCAAACTATGCATTGTCCTTGGAGTGGGTGTCAATTAACTAGCATTTATTAAATTCTTACTGCATTCTAAATACTGGGAATGCAAAGCAAAAAAAAAAAAAAAAGACTCTGCTCTCCTAAAGGAATCCAGAAGGATGTTAAGGGAGAAAACATATATCCTGTACAAACAGGATATATAAAGGACAAATTGGATTTAACTAGCAGAGGAAAGGCACTAGCAGCAAGGGAAACTGAGAAAAGCTTCTTACAGAAAGTAAGATTTTAAAATATAAAGGAAGCCAGGAAAGTCAGGAGATGAGGTGGAATGGGAAAGGAGCACATTCCATGAATGGTGGGCAGTTAGTGAACATTCTGAATCAGGAATGGAGTGTTGAGTGTATATGATCCTCTGTGCACATATATGTGTGTATGTTCATATATGTGTGCATATGTATATGTGCTGCATATGTACAGCCATATGATTCTCTTTGGGTAAGTAAAAGATGGCAGTATATTTACACTGTGAGCCAGGGTATTTTCATGCTTATAAAGGGACAGATCATTGCTGCCCAAGGGTCATGATATCTTCCCTTCCACATTAGGATAAGAACATTTTAATGGGAACAAGAAACTTGTTTAAATTTAAACTAGTCTTCATGGTCACCATTTTAGTTTCTACAAACATCAATGTCAAGGGGAAGGATAAAAGCCTTTTCTCAGCTTTGCTTTAGTTATGTAAATATGTCTTTGAGTGCACTGTACCTTTGCCTATGGCAACTGAATATAAGGCAGACTTCTTCTTTCTATAAATTATCTCTTGATAATTTCATCAGTTCCAAAAAGTACAATTTTCCTTTTTCTTTTCTCTTTTTTCTTTTTTTCTTTAGTTTTTTGAGGCTGAGTATCCCTATCTCACCTAGGCTGGAATTGCAACAGTCACTCACTGGACTCACCTCACCTCAGCACATGTTTTGACTTGCTATTTCCTACCTGAGGCAATTTGCCATTGCTTATATAGCGTAAGAGCTCCCCTATCCCAAAGATTTTGCCATATTGGTGGCAGATTTGATTAGATTATAATTTTCAGCATCAGCATCAACATCATCATTTGTAGCTCTAAAGTTTGCAATTTTAGGTGTGTTGTTACTTCATTTGATCCTCACAATAACCCTGTGAGGATGGTGCTACTATTATCTTCATTTCACAGTTGAAGACACTAAAGCCAAGAAAGGTTAAGTCACATGTCTAGAGATAGATATTTGATAAATGTGTAAGACAAGATCCAAGCTCTGGACTGCTAAATTCCAAATTCAAATGACTCTATCCTCTCAAGTTCAGGTGGTTCAGTCTTAGCATCCACAATAACAGAAATTCAGTGTATCTATCACCATACCT
This sequence comes from Antechinus flavipes, assembly GCF_016432865.1. Classification (NCBI taxonomy): domain Eukaryota; kingdom Metazoa; phylum Chordata; class Mammalia; order Dasyuromorphia; family Dasyuridae; genus Antechinus; species Antechinus flavipes. The sequence continues at coordinate 288,896,522 of NC_067400.1, read as the reverse complement.
GGCTGCAATGACCAATTTTATGCAGTTAACTCAAAAATCTATATAGTCTATCTTTTCCTGGATAAAAAAAAAAAAAAAACACTGAGCATGCAAAAAAGAAGAAAAAAGATTCTGCCCTCCTAAAGGAATCCAGAGGGATATTAAGGGAGAAAATATGTAAACACACATGTACAAACAGCTCTTTGTTGAATATAATTTTTATTGTGTTGTGATCTGAAAAGGAAGAATTTACTATCTCTTCATTTCTGCATTTGATTATGATTGTTTTTCTGCCCAAATTTTTGTGTAACTGCCATGTACTGCTGAGAAAAAGATATATTCCTTTGTATCCCTATTCAATTTTCTCCACAGGTCTATCATATATAAATTTTCTAGATTTCTACTAATCTCTCTACTTTCTTTATTGTTTCTTTTGTGATTAGATTTGTCTAATTCTGAGAGGGAGAGGTTGAGTTCCCCCACTAATACAATTTTGCTGTCTGTTTCTTTCTGTGACTGACTTAACTTCTCTAAGAATTTAGATGTTCCACCACTTGGTGTATATACATTTAGTATCAATACTACTTTATTTTTTATAGTACTCTTTAACAATATGTAGTTTCCTTCCTTATCTCTTTTAATTAGATCTATTTTTACTTTTTACAAGTCTATATATCTAGTCCTTATCTACTTCTTGCATAATCCTTCTTCCTTCCTTCTTAAATTCTTAATTTCTGTTTGATTGATATCTCTATCTGGATGTACCACAGGCATCTAAAACATGCCATATTCAAAATAGAACTCATTCCTCTTCTCCAAAAAATGTGCCTCAATTCCTAACTTCTTTGTTGCTATTGAGGACACTGCCATCTTTCCATTCATTCAGATTTATAATCTCATAGTCAATCTCTACTCTTCATTCTTCCTCACCATCCAAGTTCATTTAGTTGCTAAATCTTGTTAATTCTTCTTTCACACATCTCTCCCAAAAACAAAACAAGAAATTGTAGAGCAGCTAAGTGGTACAGTAAAAAAAAAAAAAAAAAGCACTGACCCTTGAACCAGGAGAAGTTGAATTCAAATATAGTCTCAGACATTTAATAGGTGTGTGACCCTGAGCAAATCACTTAACTCCAAATATCTCTGAAAACAAAACAAAACAAGCAAACACATTAAAATCTCTCTTCCCTATATCTTTCTCTTTACTCAAGCAGTCACTTATATAGAATAGGCCCTCCTTTCCTTCTGTCTGGACGACAATCTCCCCAAGAATTTCCCTGACACATCTCTTCCCTCTCCAAATTCTCTTCCACAAAGCTGCCCAATGGATATTCTTACAACTCAGGTGTTATTGTGTCTTTCTCCTATTCAAGAAACTTCACTGACTTCCTATTACCTTGAGGATAAAATATAGTCTCTATTGCTTGGTAGTAAAAACTTTTCAAAATCTGGCTTCAACCTATCTTTCAAAACTGGTGGCAAACTATTCTTCAAACACTCCATTCAAGGTGGAACAGCCTCCTTATTATTTCCTATATACTACAGTCTTTTTTTTGCCTCCTTTTTTTTGCTCCTTGGAATTCCTAACAGCTCTTTTCAAAAGTCAGAGTGAGTATGAGTAGCCACAAGGCCTTTACCATTCTGCTCAGCTCTTAGTATTGTTCTTTGTTTCCACCATTAGTCTGCTAATTTTGTGCTTCTATATGTATTTTATATGGATTTGTCTATATTTCTGCCAATTCCCTCAGCAAAACGTGGGCTTCTTGAAGGAGGAAAGATTATACCATCTTTATTTTTCTGTCCCTAGCATCAAACACAGAATCTGGAACATAGTGGGTGCTTCTTCCACTTGAACTGATTTGCATAAGTTTAGTTGATGTGAACTTTTCCACTTTGATTCCCTGGTACTTCCCAAATGGATAAAAATCTTTTCAGTTCATTTTCTAGAGAATCAAACTCTTTAAGAAGAAAGGAAATAACCTCAATATCAGTAATAAAGCAGCTACTTTACAACTAAAAATAAAATAATGGATCATGTGGATTACTCATATAGACAATCCCAATATAATCCAAGCCATCCAACCCTCTTCTTCACTTTGGCAATATAAATGTAGACTATGAAACCAGCCACAAATTTGTTTTTAATTTTATCCTATTTGATTCCAAAATGACATCTAAATCATTAACTAAACAAATGCACATTGATTTGAAAAAGAGAAAGAAATGAGGCATTTGTAAACCAAACTGAAAGGCCACTACCTTGCCAAATCCTAAATTTGATTTCAGTGGTTGTCTGTGAGAGCAAGCCGCAGACAATCTTCTTTACTAGGTGCAGTGATCCTGATCTGTAGAGACACAGTTCAGAAAAGGAATAAAAAATGGCTTGTGATAATTCAGATTTTAAAATGTGGTTATTGTGCCTTCTGCTTTTGGTATGATAAATATATTAAAGGAAGAATATATTAAGCACTTTATCTGTGCCAGATTGAAGATATATTTAATGCTGTGCAAACAAAAGTCTTCTATCATTTAGGGGAACTAGAACAGTGGAGAGACAATAAGGTGGCACGTGAGGAGGAAGAGAAATCTGAAGAATATCTTACTATCTTTTCTTTTGTAACTTCTGTTTGGTTCATCTCAAAAATATTTCTATTGTGTTTATTGTACTAATATTTCCAAAAGACATTTGAAGACTGAGTCCAAGCATGAAGAGTGTAAGGTCTCATTTGTTTTCAATTGAATCCAATTCTACAAACATTTTGAAATGAAATAGAGTAGCTTTTGTCACTTTTCAAAGTGCTTCAACAAACATTACAATCCCAAATAGCACTTAAGATTGATGGTCATAAAGACACTGCACTGAGATCTGAGTACTTTATGAACACCTATTCATGGGTAAAATAGTGAATAACCACTTAGAAAACACTGGTAGAGAAATAGAATATTAGAGTGAAAAAAAGGTTGGTTTTAGAGTTGAAATCTGGATTAAAGTTGCACATGACCTGAGCAAATCATTCAATCTCTTGATATGTACTAGGCTATTCTGCAAGACAATTGTAGAGGAGCTACTTCACTGGAGTTTCCAAATTAACTAATCAACAAGCATTTATTAAGCACTTAGCATGATGTTTTATTTACAGAGATAGGTTCTGAGAATACAAAGACAAAGATGATGTCCTTGATCTCAAGAAGTTTACATTCTGTTGGGGGAGATGTACATTAAAATGCATATGCAAATTGTACAACTGGCAAGACATAGTTCCTCCTTGTGCATACACATTGCCAATTTGTAAGATGATTCCTTTCATAAACACCTTCATCTCACACTCCTTCTACCCCTGATACAGAATCTCCTGAGTTGTCATTTCTATTGTTTCTAAAATTACATTTTTACTATCTTGTGCTTTGTAACTCCTGTTTTGTTCTTTGAAATAAGATTTCCATAGTGTTTGCCATTTTAATGAACCCAAAAGACATTAGCTAGCTCCTGCATTTTTTTTCAAAAGTGAAGATAGCAGGTATATATTGTTTTTCCTTAGTGGATAAAACCCATTATCAATCTAAGCAACAATGAGAAGTTTTTCAAAAAGCATGATTTAAATAAAGTAGAATACTTTCTATTGCTTTCATGGAATTTTAAAATCATTTGCTAATGCTAATGATACGTGACTCTTGTGATAATGAAAGAATTAGATCATTGGAGTCTTCACATATTGTATTATATATGAGAATAGCTTCTCTTCATCATTGTCATTTGCCAGGCACTTGTCTGATTTAGGGAGAGGAAAGGGTGAGAATCAATTGATTTCTTTTTCTTTCTTCATCTTCTTTTGGGTTGATTTATACTAATAACCAAATATTTACTGATGAAGTAGCAATGGCTTATTCATAGAAAGTTAATTCTAGAGGAACCTTTGAATATCTAGGCCAAACATTTATTTGGTAATTGAGAAAATTTGAAGTTCAGAGATGTGAAGTTGTATTGTAAAGAGAACTGACTTGGGAATCAGAAAGCCTAGATTTGAATTCTGATTTTACCTATCACATATGTGAACCTGAAAAAAATCACTATCTCACTGAGCCTGAGGTCTCTCATTTATAATAGGAATGGTTGGACTACATGATTTCCAAGTTCTCTCATAGCCTCAAATCTATGATCCTATTATAGTCTATATAGATTCTGAATTCAATTCAACAAACATTTAGAAATGAAATAATATGGTCGCTTTTGTCATCCTTTATTTCACTGGTTAATTGGAACCCTAGAGGAAACATGCTACTCCCCAGCTGTCTCAAACTCTAACAATATTTCCAAGATGTTGGGGATTTTTTTAAGTATTATATACCTCAGGAGCTCCCATAGCTGTGCTATTTATAGATATTTCAAGTTAATATCAATTAGCCAGATTTAATTAACTTTTAGAAATGAGTACTTGCTACACTAATATAGTTGGTATGAAACATCTTCCTAAAAGCCAGTGATAAAAATCTTCCACCAGGATATATGAAGTCCAAGAAAAATTGAGCTCAAATTTATAGCATGTGTTATAGCTATTTTAACACAACTGATAGCTTCTGGATATTCTTCTTCACTGGTGTCTTCAAAATGTTCCCTTTAATTTTTGTATAGTTTTTCTTAAAAGTTTGCGTTAGAGCTTTTAATCTGTTTCTCTCATCTCCAATCTATCCTTGTCTCCCCAATAGAGATTAGATGCTGCTGCTAGTCACCAATACTTTGGGGACGCTGTTGGGACATTGATAATAAAACCCAAATTTCCTCCTCCTCATAGTTCATAAAATCCTTACTCCCACCAAAAGAAGCAGAATCCAGGTAAGGTTGAAGCTAAGATATTCTTGTCCCTATTGCAATTCATCCCTTTCCAAAGATTTGGCTAGAATATTCTTTCCTAGCTCACTGCTTTCTAGAGTCCATAATTTCAACCAACTTGATGTTTTGTAAAGACCTCCAGATGACATGACAAAATCACTCAGCTAATCTGAAAAGAATTCTTATACCTAGGGAGATATCCACGATTTGTTCATATGACAAGTCCAGATGTATTCTCATCTGATAAATATTTGAGGACTAAGTGGGGTTAACAATTTTGATTTTATCCTTACATAATGTGAAGATAATTGTGATCTTCATAATAGGAATGTTATCAACTTCTCTTTTCCACTTTATTGCCAATTTGTTTGATTTGTTTGATTTGAAGGGGAGAAAAACTAGAGCATTGACTTCTGTCTTTTTGTAAGTTCTAGTTTTATATGCTTCCAGATTTACTGATTTGTACTTAAGACCATGTGCTATGGATGACATATGTATATTATATGTATCAAATAGATAGAGAATGAAAATACCATTATATGGCTAGAATATGTCTCAAATAAATTTCTGTGACCAAAAAAATGTATCAATACTGAAAGAACAAGTCAATTTAGCTAGACTGGTACTCAAGACAATAAACCCAGTCCATTACCAGGTCCATATTCTGAAACCTTTCCATTTTTATAGAACTTTTCCATTGCCAGCCTGACCTTTTTCAACCTGGAGACATCTGCATCCCATGAGAAATTGTAGTAGAATTTTAGAGATGTGGAAAGGAAAGTAAAATAAAAAATTATTCTCTCTCCTAACCATTTCTTTCTGAGGAAGCACACATCTTGAGAGGCATTGTGGTTCAAATCCTCACTTCACTAGTTCTTTTCTATGTGACCTTGTGGTATGTCATGGGTAAGGCTCTCTGGAGCTCAACTATTTATTTGCAAATGAGAAGTTTGGTTTAAATGGTCTCTAAAGCCCTTTCCAACTCTAAATCTATAATCCAAGGAACCTGAATTTAGTGTTAACATTTCACCTAGTACTCAAAACTGCACTCAAAAACAATTGCCTTTTTCTTTTTCCTGAATTCTTTATTATTAAATATTGTCAATTCTCTGATTGAAATTTCTCTCTAATAAAAGTCTCCTTTTCCTTTACTATGCTTACTACTAGCTACTTAAAGGTTGTTGTTTGCTTGTTTGTTTTTAACTATATTCTTGGATTATTCCAATTTCCTCCTGTGTAGTCCACATACTTCCATCTTCTACTTTACAATCTTGCTAAATTAACCTATAACATGATTTTTACCATATCAATCTCCAGCTCTAAAGTCTATAATGGCTCTCCATTGCCTAGAGAATCAATTCTAAATTCATAAGTTTTGGCATCTATAAAATAGCCCCCATTGCCTTTTATAGCAATCTTCTACATTATTCCCTTAAAATAATACTCTACTCCAGGCTGTTCTATTTCTTGTTGTCCCCAAATGCCCTGTAAACACTTTTCTAACTTTATCCTCCTTTCACCTGTCAACTAGAATGTCTTCCACAGTCTACATTGCTTATTTGAATCCTGCACGTCCTTCAAAAATTATCCCAAATTTATCACATTTAGGATACTTCTTTAGGTTTATAAATAATATCCATCAAAGTTAATTTTTAATCAACAATAATGATTACTGATCTATTTTGAATCCTGAAAAAAAATTTAGACATCCTCAGGTGCCTTTTTCATTCTGAATCTACTGATTCTTTACTGAAGGAAATTTGTTAAGGCAAAACTGGACCCAAACTGTGACACTCCTTGGAATGAATCGCTTCTGAAGAAGCCTGGTTGGAGAAAACTTTTGACATGTTGGACACTTGAGTGATGATAATTAACATATAATCAAGGACTTCTGAAGTTTTTTACTTTCTCTGACTCCAGCAGAAACCTAAGGGGGAAAAAATTGCTTCTCATACTTTGTTGTTTATCCAAGAAATGAAACATTTTGTAAAAATTTGGGCAATGTATGTGCATGGCGCCTTGGGTTTATATTGAGAATTTATGCAGGGTGGAAAGCAAAATATACAGCATCTGGGTGAAGAATGTACACGGATCCTGGGGCAATGTGGAGAAAGACAGAGCTTGACAGTGTGGGGGCAAGACAAGCCAGGACTCTTCAGTCTGCCCTTAACATTATCCCCTACCCTGAGTACTCTCCCCATTCTGTTGCTTTTGGCCTTCACTTCCCCTTGGAAGTTAATGGCTTTCTCTAAAGCTGGCGGAGAGATTGACGGCACTGTGAACATGAAGGGTAATTTTTAAAAATCACGACAACACACCAATAGGATCCATTTCAAGTTTTAGGCATCCTGTGCCTGAGGGCCAGTGGGCGCTTTCACAAAAACTAAACCTCAAATCTAAATAAACCAGGAGCTGTCAACCCAAAGAGACGCTGAAAGAATAAGAGTAAATTACTTTGCGTGTATTTTGGTGAAACTTTGGTTCAACCCTATGTGATTTTTTTTCTTCTTTCTTTCCCTCAGCAGCTGAAATCTGATTTACATATCTTCAAAATGAAGATGACAGTTGAGTTCCCATGTGCTACATTTTGATGTTAATTCCACTGATTGAATATGGAGCTCACCTGCTAATCAGTGTAGATTCCTTTCTCTTGGTTATAGTGAAATATAGAAAAAATAGCTTTAGAGAAGTTTATTTAATTGTTGAGGATATTTTGCCTTAACATTTAACTTATCAATAATGAGGACATAATCACTAAAGTAATTTAAGTCATTCCCCTGCTAAATCAATTGAAATGCCCACTAGAGTATCTTTCTCTTTTTTCCTCTCCTCTCCTCTTCATTTTCCCTATCTTTCCTTTCTTCTCCTCTCCTCTTTCCTGCACTGATTACCAATGAATAGTTTAATAGAGAGCAAAGAACAAGGTTTATGATGGCCTGAATGCTGCCCCCTAGGTAAAAGTATGGGATGTTACTTCTCTAGGCCTTATTTCTCCATCTCTAAAACGGAAGAAATTAGATTAAGTGCCTATTTTAACGTAATCACTTAATTATGAAAAGAAAAGGATTAAAAATTTAGAGGCCATTGATAGAAATAAAATAATTGTCAAAAAATGCTAAGGACACTATAAGAACTGAAAAAAAAAGAAGAAATACATGACTGGCCCATTGGAGATATGCTATCCACATTAAAGTTTGATTGCTTTGCAGTTCAGCTTGAGAAAGGACTTCAGTGTATGATACCTTATCTTTCCAGGTGATCTTCAAAATCTTCCTAAGACAGTTCAAATAGAAGTGATGCAATTTTCTGCCATGGCCCTGCTATATTGTCCAGATTTCACAAGCATATAACAATGATATCAGCACAATGATTCTGTAAATCTTTAGTTTGGTAGGTTGTCTAATATCTCTTCTCTTCCACAGTGTCCTTCAGAGTTTCCAAAACATTAAGCTAACTCTGGCAATGTATGTGTGTGTCAACTTCATTGTCTATGTGAAAGTATACAGCCAAGATAAGTGAAACTATCCATAATATTCAAAAATTTTCCATTCTAGTTGATCGTTCTACATATGGATGATGTGATACTGGCTGGTACAAAACCTCTACTTTTCTTGGTCTTAATTGTTAGACCAAAATTAGCACAAGCAGCAGAGAATCAACCTAGACTTTGTGGCATCTCATTTGAGGCTGCACTGAGTAAGCAATTATTTGTGAAAAAAACATGCACCAGTCAGTGTGGTAGCTGATCTTGATATTGTTTTCATCCTCACTGAAGGTGTTTCACAACATTTGCTGAAAATATCATGCTAAAAAGCATGGGAGTAAGTACACAGTCCTCCTTCATTCTATTAGCCACTGACAAAACATGAGAGCATTATTCAGTATTCAAAACCTATGCATGTCATCATCAAATCAGCTTTTGTATGTATACCCTGCCTTGCAAATCTCAGCTAGAATAGAATCAGTAGCAGGCACATTGCCACATAAAAGGAGCCTACGAGCATTTAAAACCTCTTCTTTACTTGGAAATTTAGCTAGAAATGGATTGACTTCAGCCTGAGATATATGTTCAATGGTTTTAGCACTGATTAATGATGATCTGTTGAGAACACTACAGAAGTCTTCAACCCAGTTCTCCAGAAGTATGTTCTTATCACTAATCAATGTGGTTCCAATAGTACTGAGTAGAAAGATACACTATAGGTCTTTGTCTTATAAAAAACCTTCAGAGCATCATAAAAGCACTTTGGATTTTTACTATCAGCATAAAACTGAATTTCATTTGCCTACTTACTGAGCCAAGAATCCTGCATCTTTTTAAGCTTTGCTTGAACTTTACTTTTGATGAAGTTTTATGTTGCTTTCTTAGAAATTAGATGAACTATTCTGCTGGCAAACCCTGGGGAGTTCTTGTTTTTCAGTTAGCAGCTTCTGAATTTCCCCATAATTTTCCTCAACCCAATTTTGATATTTGTGAGTGTTCTAATCAAGAGGAACAAATGCAGTACTGCATGCTAAATCTCTTATTCTGCTGCACTATTGCCAACAGTGTGTTGATTCAGCTTTCCCTTCAAGTTAGCTCTTGGAAGAAAAGGGATTGAATTATTTTTTTTTTCAGATTTGCATCCCCTAGACTCAATACACACTTCATAGGTCTGTAATTTTACTGCTATAATATAATATAACTTAATTGAACATAATACATAGCACTTACTAGGTGCCAAACTCTTTCCAATTCTCTCATTTGATACTAATAACAAATCTGGGAGGTAGATACTATCTCCATTTTATAGATGTGATATATAAAAAATTTAAGAGATAATTTTGGGGTAATCATATTGTTAATTATGGCTAGCAAACAATTACTATAATAGGCATTTGATTTTCTATCATAAACAAGAAGAGGTCTCTCAATATTTATATGCTCCTGGAAGAATGGAGTTCCTGTCAGGTGACAATCATTGACAGAGAATCAGGCTACAGCTGGACTCACTTTCAAAGATTTCCTAGTTTGGAAAGAATTCAAGAAGAACTTGAATATTCATTGAGTAATCAAACAACTTCCCATCTCTATTCAATCTATTGATTTTTCTGTTTCTTCTTGTCCTCAAAGATGGCCAATTCTGCTCTACATCTTTTCCAGCTCCCTTTTAGGTTTCATCTAGGTTTAAGATTAGGTTTAGAATGTTAGCTCTTTGAAAGTAAGAATTAAGCAAATTAGAAGCACATAGAATAGTTTACTTCTCAGATCTGTAGAGAAGGAAGGAAATTGTGGCCAAAGAACTGAAATACATTATTGAACACAAAATACATAATTTTGATTATATTAAGTTAAACCATTTTTGCACAAACAAAACTAATGCAGATAAGATTAGAAGGGAAGCAATAAACTGGGAATTTTTTTTTTTTTGTACATTTAAGTGTTCTGATAAAGGCCTCATTTCTAAAGTGTATAGGGAATTCACTCAAATTTATAAGAAATCAAACCCTTCTCCAACTGATAAATGGTCAAAGGTTATGAACAGACAATTTTCAGATGGAGAAACTGAAACATTTCTAGTCATATGAAAAGGTGTTCTAAATCACTAATGATAAGTGAAATACAAATTAAGACAACTCTGAGGTACTACTACACACCTCTCAAAATGATTTAAAAAACAGTAAAAGGTAATAATGAGTGTTGGAAGGGATGTAGGAAAAGTGGGACACTAATACATTGTTGGTGAAATTGTGGACAGATTCAGCCATTCTGGAGAGCAATTTGGAACTATGCTCAAAAAATTATCAAAATGTGCATACCCTTTGATCCAGCAGTGTTTTTACTGGGATTATATCCCAAAGAGATCTTAAATGAGGTAAAGGGACCCACATGTGCAAAAATGTTTGTGGCAAAGCCCTTTTTGTAGTGGCAAGAAACAAGAAACTGAGTGGATGCCCATCAGTTGGAGAATGGCTGAATAACTTATGGTATATGGATATTATGGAATATTATTGTTCTGTAAGAAACAAAAAGCAGGATGCTTTTAGAGTCGCCTGGAGAGACCTACATGAACTGAAGCTAAGTGAAATGAGCAGAACCAGGAGATCATTATATATGGCAACAACAAAATTATACAATGATCAATTCTGATGGACATGGCTCTATCCAACAATGAGAAGATTCAGACCACTTCCAATGATCTTGTGATGAAAAGAGCCATCTACACCCAGAGAGAGGACTGTGGATACTGTGTGTGGATCACAACATAGCATTTTCACTCTTTTTGTTTTTGTTTTTATTTGCTTGCATTTTGTTTGTTTTCTTTCTCTTTTTTCCCCCTTTTTGGTCTGATTTTTCTTGTGCAGCAAGATAATTGTATAAATATTTCCACATTACAATATTAGCATCCTGGAGACAGGTATCATGCCTTTCTTTGTATATTCAATGATTAATTTAGCATCTAGTACATATACTTAATAAATGATTGCTGAATAATTGATGAGATAGTGAAGGATTTCTACAAAGCACATAGTGGGAGTTATGAAATGTTAAATTGAGATCAATCATTCTATGTGTCAAAAGATGAGAAAATACCTTCTGACTAGTTATTACAATTTTAGGTTACCAAAAACAAAAAATTCCACATATTTTCCATCTCAAACTTTTTCTGAATTTGTGTAAAACATTAAGGAACACTCTGAATAGAAAAGAGTAACTCAAAGGACATTCAAATTGAACTTGATCTTTTCTTTAAGTAATTTTCCAATTCATGAATTTTAAGAATCTCTATCTTTTAGAAAGGGATGAGGTATTGACCTTGGTATTGAGCTGGTCCAATTGTCTCCAGAACTACATGATATTTTCATTCAGAAATAGGGATATTGACCTATCACAAGACGACCTTACATCTATAGAAAGTTCAAGTTTCTGTATTCTGTCAATTGTTTTCTGGTACAAATGAATCCAGAAGAGAAGTCTGAAGCAAGGATGACAAGCTGCTCACAGGACGTCCAGCTGTAATTCATTAAGGTTTCTTCTAACATATGAAAGTTACTGTGGGAAGATCATGTCTCATGCAATTTATTTTCCATACCTCATGTAAAACTAATCTCCAGGGAACTATTTACTGTTTGTTTATAAGCAACAAAATACACACACACACACACACACACACACACACACACACACACACAGAATTACATATAATTATTATTTCCTTTGAAGTATTACAAAGTAGTTTATTTTGTAAATTTCATTTGAACTACACAAAATCCTTTTTCTCTTATCGTGTTTAATGGGTGATCTTTTAATAAGTTCCATTTTCTCCTAGAACACATTACAAGCAAATTAGCATAAATTAGGATTTGAAGGTGAAAGACAGGTAGTAATTTAGGAAGGTATCCCACCACACAGAGAATCACATTTTTAAAAAAGCACCATTTCTGAGGATTCATCAGCAAAGTGCATGGGGAACCAGTCATTTTACTTCTCAGTATACTTGGGCAACTCTCTAAGGGATTTGTCATGTCTAAATTTCAGCTATTATTATTATTCATGTATATTACCTATTTAACACTAAATTATAACCTCCATGAGAGCAGGGAGTGTGTCTTAGATATTGCCTCTCCTACAAGATTCTCCACACTGTAAGGACTTAATAAGTGAATCATTGCACTAAATTACTTCATCTTACTATGCTAAATCTTTGTGGAATTGTTTTATTTGCTAGATAATTTGTTACTGGCAGTAGCCCAGTAAGTCTTTGTTAGTGGTTAAATTAACAGATTACATAGGTTAAAAGAAACTCCCCCTAATAAGATTATAATCTTTATAAACAAATACAGGGTTCCTTGATGGAGTCAAACTTGCTCAGGTATGATTCCTAGGTATGCATTAAAGAGCACAATTTTAGCAAAAAGTTCCATTATTGGACTGGACTGGCTAATAGTTCACCAACTTATTCTATTACTCTAAATATTATGACATTCTTCCTTCACTTAGAAGAGTGGGAGGGAGTTTCTCAGGAAGAAACAAGTGAGTAATCCTGTCTTGGACTTTTGGAAACAATTTGTGAGTTACATTAGAGACAGCTGCAGTAACACAACCCTCTTGTATTCTTAAAATGAGATATTTTCCAAGAAGATCAAATTTATTCAAAGGGTCTGCTTCATCACAAATTCAAGAGTCCATCAGGTTCCATGTTCCTCTGCCACCAAAAAATCTTTGAAAGTTTAGCTTTCTAGAATCGGAGAAGAAATTAATAACTATAAGGACCCAACAGTCATGGTTTATGAGGCAATATGTGAGTTGGTCTAGTCTCTTCATCATGGCAAGATAGGGTAGCACACCTGAAATATGATTAAATACCATTAGGAAAGAAAAAAGAAAAACAGAGACTATAATTGGAAAACTATAGAACATAATGATAGTTTATGATTATAGAGTTTTGTCATGAAGATATAGCGTCAGATTAGTGCGTTAATAATACACTATTGGGGAAACTCTGAATTGATCCAACTCTTTTGGAAAACAATTTGGAACTATGCTAGAAAAATAACCAAACTTCATACCCTTAGTGATCTCACTACTAATCAGATACCCCAAGGATGTCAAAGACAGAAAGTGTGTCTATGTGTGTATACACACAGAGATGGATGAATATTTGTTTATTGCTACAAATAAAATTTTTAATATTGGCATATGTGAATTTTTGTGTGTATACATTAATGTCTATGTGTTAATTTTGTGTGTATACATATCAAATTTGTGCATATGTAACTATATGGATTTCTGTATATGTATACATAAATGTGTATATATGAATTTTTGTGTGTCTATACATATATGTGAACTTTGAATACATATATATGAACTTTATATACATGAATTTATATAATACATATATATGTAATTTTATGTACATCTATATGAACTTAATATGTGGATAAATATGAACTTTATGCAAATGTATGTAGTATAAACATTATATATGTACATAAATATGTATATATGAAATTTTGTATATATATACAAATTTTAAAGAAATTTTAGGTATATATGTATATATGGACATTTATGTATATGTGTGTATGTATATATATATGTATGTATATATATATATATATATACACACATATATATATATATAAAAGTGAACTTTCCTCTGTCTTTGACATCTTTGAGTCTGACATCTGCTCAGTCATGAGATCACTAGATCTAAGAGTATGAAGCTTAGATACTAATCTAACATACTTCCAAACTGTTTTCCAAAAGAGTTGGATCAATTCACAGTTTCGCTAATAGTGTGTATATGTGTGCACACACATATATACATATATGCACATATATTTATGTGTTATATATTTTATTTATGTATATATTCATATACATATATTGTAGAAGCACTTTTGTGATGGCAAAAAAAGAAACCAAATGGATCCTCATTAATTGGAGAATAATTATGAAAAGCATTCTCATATACAGTGAGTCAATGATTATGCAGCTCTCTAATTTTGGGGCACAAAATACAATTACTTTTTCAGTTACACACAGTGCAAATATTGATCACAGATTTAGATCTGGAGGGAACCTTAGGTGTCATTTAATCTAGTTGTATTGTATAAAGGATGGGTCAAAGGTTCAAGGAGATTGGGTGAATTACCCCAGTTCACATAGGTAGAAAGAGTCATAAGTAGGATTTGAACTTGGTCTATTGATTCTGAGCTATGTTATTGAGTCTTTGTAGTCCACCAAGCTGAGCAGTATGTTGAGCCATATATTCATTATGTTCAGTAAGATGAGAAAGTTGGACTATACAACTGATAAGGTCCTTCCCATCTCTAACTTTCTAGGACTTCAGATTTCAAGCATTTTGGCTACTTTGTTTAGAATACTTTGTGCAGTGTCTAGATCAGTGGCTTGTAGTGTCTCATTAAATACTTTTAATAATAATTCCGAGCTTCCACTTTACCCTTGATGAAACATAAAAACTTTTCCCCAAAAAACTAATGCTTCAAAAAAACCAAGCAAAGGTTTTTATTGGTTCTCTTCATTATTTTTTCCTTTCACTAAATATGAAAGTAGGGCATCTCTCATCTAAATATGAAAGTAGGTGGCACAGTGGATAGAATTTCAGGCCTGGAGTCAGGAAGACTCATCTTTGTAAATTCAAATCTGGCCCCACATCCTTAATAGTGTGTGACCCTGGACAAGTCATTTAATCTTGTTTGCCTCAGTTTCCTCATCTGTAAAATGAGTTGGAGAAGGAAATGAAAACCACTCCAGTATCTTTCTCAAGAAAACCATAAATAAATCATGAAGTGTCAGAAATGATTGAAACAACACCACAAATATAAAAACAACTATTACTTTAGCCAAATAGCATTTCCTTAAGAACAAGCCACCTTTTATATTTAAGTGGCACATAGATACAGAGGTTTCAGTCATATACTCAAGAATGATGCCAGGGAAAAAAATACAAAGATCATTAAATAGATCAAAGAAGATTTCAAGTTTCTTTGTGTATTTATGTTTGAGATCTTCAAAAATGGAAGAGATATTTCAGGTGATAAGACCTCTTTTCCTTAGTCTAGAACTGCTATCCAAAAAGGAGGAAAAAGCAAGCTTTGGCTTTTGTCTTTTCTATTGACTATCCATCTCTGGCCAATCTTCCTCCAGTCTGTGAATCTGAATTGTTGCTTCCCACACACTATGGCGTTCCTGTCTTTGTTTTAGCACCTGTGATTCAGCTTCTGTTTGTTATTCTTATCATTCTACTCAGTGAATTTTCTCTATTTCCTAATTAACCTCTTTTGCTTGACAGCTTGGTTTCTGAGTACTTAAATATTGACTGTATCCTTACTTAGATCAGTAAGACAGTTCCAGACATAATTTAACTAACAGAGAACTACTCTCTATCTTATTGTGATTCTTAATGCTTTTCAATTAAAATATACATCTGGGATAGATGGACAAGTGATAGGTAGATAGATAAATAGATAGATAGAGCATTTATTAAACATTCATAGTACCCGTGCTCTGCTTTGCTCTGTAATTAGAAATATAAGCAATTGGAGCAACTAGATCGCATAGTGGATAGAGCATTGGTCCTGGAGTTGGGAACACGCAAGTTGGACTTGCATGGGGTCACAGAGCCAGAAGAGCCAGAGGTAGGACCTAAACCCAGATCTTCTTGAATTTGAGGCTAGTTTTCTATCCACTACATCACACTCCCTCTTCATTTTCAGCCCGAACATGGTGGGTATATTGACTAACTTGTTTTGTTTTCATTGGATACTTACTCTCCCCTTCAATTTAGGCAGTTGGTTAAACATTTTGTGGTTAGCCTTCCATTAGATGTCTAGTCTTCTCTGTGTGATATCAGACTGATGCCTCAGGCCAGTTCTCTTACAGATTAAAATGGTTCTATAAGTGGTGACCCAGAAACTTTGGTGTCCCTGACACTCAGATCTCTGTTATAGGCAAAGTTGTATTGAAGGACAAGTTTTTTACCTCAGTGGTGTCAAACACCAGATATATAAACAGGGGCCATTAACCTGGATCTAGCCACATATTGATTTAGAGAGCCACAAATCATCTGCTTTTTAATTGTATTTTTATTTATTTTGTTAAATATTTCCCAATTATATTAATCTGATTCTTCATTCTCAGGAGTATGACAGCCTCAATGCAACTCATAATCTGCCTGTTTGATACCTCTAACTTACACTCTTCAGTCATATCTAATTTTTCTAGAAAACTAGAGAAAAACTTCAATTGATATGATTGGAATAATAGCACTGACTTCCCAATCATCCAACAAAATTAAAAATAATATTGAAAGTGATAATAGCAAGCATATTGCTCTCTGGATTTAGGAATAAAGCTTGCAAAACATCATGTTGAAAAACAGAAGGAAACTTTTAGGATAAATATAAACCATCTCCCCTTGATATTGTTCTTTCTGGAGTCTTTTCCTAAGTCCCTATAGAATCCTTCAGATTTCTTGAATAGCTTTCTGTGCTTTTGGCCTATTTTTGTTGTTTTCTTCCTTGAGTTTGTGCATGATCACTGCTCTTGTGTGGTTCCATTGGTTTTCTTTTTTGTCTTGTGTTTTTTTTTTTTTAATTAGGTTGTTCTCTTGTTCTACTCTCCTTCCCAGATTCATATGAATTAAGGATGGAAAGATGCATTTGATCATCAAGTCCCTCCTTGTCCAGTGTCAAATAGTCTTCTACTACAGTGATTTTTCCAGCTCAGTTGAAAATCATTTAAGTGATGAGGTTTCCACCACTTCCTATGAATAACTACTCCACAGACCGACAGATCCTATTATGTGGTCACTTCACGTTCTGCGTACATTTTTCTTTGCTCAATTTCATCCTATTTCTTCTAGTGATACCCTTTTGAACAATTCTTTAAAAATTCCTGTCTTTCCTTGCTCCATGTTCTTTTCAAATACTTGCAGATGATTATTATTTCTTCTTAGTCACTATTTGGCCAAGCTTTTTTAATTGAAACCTTTCATCTTTCCCCATCATGCATTGCCTCTGGGCTTTTCTCATCTTTCTGGTGTCTGCTCTCTGATCTTATTTCTGGTAAGGATTGTTCTGGTAAATTTGTGATAGAGAGCCCTGCTCCAGTGTGGCCTTTCCACAGACCTCCTCCACTCTAAAATCCTAAGATCTGTAGAAGAGAAGAACCATTTCTATGTCACTGTTGCCAGAACTTTTAAAAGAAACTGGGATGGCATGATCCATGATACAACCAAGCAAAAGAGAAATATAGAAACCAGCTACTAAAAATGACAATTCAACCACAAGATATGTAGACATGGTTAGAAGGAGATGCTTTTTCTCTGTTCAAAGTTATGAATGTTTCCTGACAATGCAAAATGTCAGGTAAAAAGTCATTTTCTCGCAAATTGTTTTGCAAGCCTGATCTGCTACCCACAATTGTTCCCAGGTCTCCAGGCCCCTTTCTGGCATAGTATTAGGTTTCTCATTAGCCATGGCTGTATATATCATTTGAATAATATGTCTTAACAGTCAGATACTTTTGTTTTTGCTGCCAAACTACCAATGTTCCATTATTTTGTCAGCAGGAAAATAGGTGAGAGGTGAAGAAATAACAAAAACAAAAGGCAAAATAGTGTAACAAGAATTCCATAGATAGGTAAAGTTTGTTCTAACTAGGTCTTTTAATTAGGAAGGAAAACATTCAGCCTTCTTCATATCTAATTCGTTTTTCCTCTTTTGAAACATTATCAACAGACTATACTCAATATCTATTAACTCCCATTTTGTTCTTCACTGTTTCCCTTATAACTTGGGATTTTTCAGTCTTCATTAAAGCTTTTAGGTAAACTTTTGATGACATTCCTTAAATTCTCTATTCCTGGGAATATTTGAGAATTTGATAGATGCTTATTAACAGCCTTAAATTATTTTTATTGGAAATAGATCAGTGGGTAGATGATCTTCTTTTGATATATTTTTAAATACTACTCACATTCTTTATGATTCATAATATGTGTCAAATAAAGGAGAATTCTTTGACTTTATGTTACTCTTGTTTCTTATTGAAAAACTTTTTAAGAGACTTGCTGTCCGGACTTCGAGTTAAGATGGTAATATGAAAGATCCTAGAAGAATTCAGCTCTTTCACAAACACTCCAAAAAATATCTAAAAGGGAACTAAATGACTCAGTAATCAAGAAGGCCAAGAAAAGCATCATTGAGTTCTTCCATTTAGTACATGACAGCACAAGAAGAGAGTTAGAAGCCTATAGAGTGCCCTATACTTAGTGCATACACCCTAAGTACCTGAGAAGGTGAAAGCTAATAGAGACTGTTGTAAATGGGGTTCCACACCTGCAAGCCCTTTGAATGAGAATATGCCAAGGCTATTGAAAGGTCTGAAGACTATGCAAATTCGAAGTGCAAAGAAAAAAAAAAGTAGAGACACATGATGTGAGGTTAGTACTAGCTCCTCATAGGTCTGAAACCAATAAGGTCTTTGGAGCTACAGGGTGAGAAAGTCAGGCTCCAATAAGGCACTCTTCTGGAGGAAGGGCATGCATTGGATAGCCTAAGACACTAAGAGGGAGTAAAGTATATAATAGAAACACTTTCAGGCGGCCTGAGACCAGAACAATTTCTAACATCCAGTTAGAGCCTATCAAGACCACAGAGAAAGATAGAGTCAATTCCCAGCTGGAAATTATGAAAGAATAAAATAGAAGGGCAGCTTAGATCAACACTGACATAGAATGATCAGGAAAGGGACTAAGAAGGGATTGTGGAAAAGGATGGAAGCTAGAACCAATCCTCCTAACTAGAATGGCAGTTCTAGTTAGAGGCTAGAGAGGAGTCCAGACCAAACAAGATCCACACAAACTATTGAAGAAATGATAAAGCCTGGACCTGGAAGAAAGATCCAATCTTAGAAATGAGATAAAAATGCCAGAAAATAGAAAAAACATTCTGAATATAGTAATGAAACATTATGAGTGAACAGTAACCCAGAAAAAAAATAGACTAATTTCACAAGAAATTGAAGTAGAACCTTAGAGAAAACAATGACTTAATCAAAAGTACTATAAGAGTAGTTAAAATAAATGAAACAAGTAATAAAAATTAAATTAGAGCTCCTAAAGAAAAATATGAAGAAAAATAGCATTCAACAGAAGTAGAAAACATAGGCTTAGTAGTGGATTCCCTGAAAAACAGAATAGGGTAAAAAGAACTTAGACTTTAGGTGACAACAAAAAATATAAGAACAAGACTTAGAGGTTGAAAGATCAGAAAAATATCAGAAAGATATTAGTTATCTGTTTTAAAAACAGCTATCTGGAAAAATAATTAATAAAACAATCAAATTCCCTGAAACTATGACAAAACTAAAAATCTAAATGCCATATTTCAAGAAATTATAAAAATAAAGAAAAACAAACCAAAAAAACTTCACATATTTAGTAGATCTAAAAGGGAAAGTGAATAAGAAAGAATCTATCAATTGCCTCCTGAAAGAAACTTCTCATTGAAAATACTCAGAAATATTATAGCCCAAACTCAGATTTTCCAGTACAAATAAAAAATTCAGAAAGAAAGAATCTCAATATTGAAGAAATCATAGAGGGAATCACACAAGATTATGTTGCTATTAACATAAAGGAGAGAAAAAATTTCAATATAATGTTCCAAAAGGCAAAAATTTAGACAACAAAAAATAACTTACTTTTATAGGTGGTTAAATGAGATGAGGGAAACTATATTATACTTAAAGATAACAAAGATAATGAAATCATATCAACATGTATTATATATGTGTGTTATATAAATGTGTATATACATGCCCATATAGTGTGTATATACATACATATATACCATAGGTACATATATATGTAGTATTCATCATTGTTGGTATATCACACACACATACACACACAAACACACATACCAAAAGGCATAATATTTAAGTATTTAAAAAGAAAATAATAGAAGAAAGAAAAGAAATGGAAAGCAAAACCATAATACTTGCAGATCTCATTGCATTTTTTTCAAGTTCAGACAAATTTAACAAAAGTATAAGTAGAGCAGGTCATATGAGCAACAAAGTGATAGACTACCAGTGGCCCTCAAAGTGTAGTCCGAAGAATTGTTGGGGTTTCTGAAACCCTTTCAGAGGGTCTACAAATTCAAAATTATTTTTTATTTCTAATATAGTAAATAGCTATAAATATAACCCATGTGAACAAAAACTCTTTTAACAGATCCTTGATAGTTTTTTTTTTTTTAACAACATGAAGATACTGAGAACAAAAGTTTGAGAACCACTGGATTAGACATTATTTCTTATGTCCATTTCTTTTCAAACTTCTCCAAAACCGAAATTATGTGCCAAAGATAAAACAATTTCAGCTATTTCCAAGCTCTAGGATATTCACACCATCACCCCCACCCCTGAAAATGAATCCTACTGATCCTTTCCTCATTAGTACCCCTTCCCAATTTCCCATATTACCAGTAGTAAAGCCCCATTAACAAATCAGGGATAAAACCCAGGATTACATCAAGATCTTTCCTATACTTCTTTCTCCCCTTCTTTCTTTCCAGAGCTGTAGGGACGGACCTTAGCTATAGATTAAAGAATTTTCTTGAGCTTTACATCCAGATTGGCTGCAGATATCCAGGAGCAAATGCTTGGTGGGAGTTGCAACCTAGAAGTACCAGTGCTTAAAAGTTGGAATTATCAAAATCGCTAGATGGTGCAGTGGATAGAGCACCAGCCCTAAAGTCAGGAGGACCTGAGTTCAAATCTAGTCTCAGACACTTAACCGTCCTAGCTATGTGACTCTGGGCAAGTCACTTAACCCCAGTTGCTTTAGGGGGAAAAAAAGGATGTCTAATAAATAGTCCAGAATGCAACAATGGAGATTAAGAGAGAAGTTAGATAAATGGAATTCTAAATTATTCCATGGTAAATCCATGAGAGTTAATAAAATCACCAAATAAATTTATATACCTCAGAGAGGCGGGAAAGAAGAAGCTTGCATTGGAGGTGGAGGAGCTTCTGCTGACTGCTACTTTAGATGAAGAGTGATGAGGACTTTATACAGGATGAAGCCTGAGGGAATGGATGCCTGGAACATCTACTTGTCCTGCCAGGTGATACCACAGAACCCTTGTGAGGCAACTGGCACCTAGAAGAATGGGTGAAGATTTCCAGATAAATTCAGAAGGAAAAAAGTCAACAATAGAGGAATAGCTGAGTGGAGGGAGACAAGAGGAGAAAGAGCCAAATTATGGGCGAGTACCATTTCTGATACCTGCAATAACTGGTGTAATTCTGAGAGTGAAGTACAATGGAAAAGAGGAGTCTATGGGGTGAGACCTACAAGATTGGCAGAAAGTATCTAGAGGGGGAAGCCTACAATAGATTCTTTGGAATTCTTTAATTGGGATTTGAGGTTCTTTGCATAAAAATGTAAAGAAAACTGAGAGACCAGGTTATTATAGAGGTAATGAATAAGAAAAGAGTATAAAGTAAACAGAAAAAGATGAATAAACGAAGAGAGAGAAATGCTTTTTGGAAAGGGTCTCAAAAAACTAATGAATAGGACTAGGTAAAGGAGAGAAAAGAAAGGAGGAAATTTACTTGACTTAAAAGAAAACAAAAGTAAATATGATAAAAATTATACAACTCAAATAGTACTTGAATGTAGATATATGAAAAAAAATCCCTAACCCATCCCATTTGTGAAAATGATAGGTCCATAGGTGTTACTTGTTGTACATATTTTCAGACTTTTTCAATGAACTGATCAATTGTACTGATTTTTTTTTCCTTTCTCTAAAAAATACTGTCATTTGAGATGGCTCTTGGGGAAAGGAAAAGAACATAAACTATTGTGGTGATAATTTAAAAAAGAAAATATCAATAAAATTATTTTAAAATATAAATAAGCAAGTCTATAAGGATCTGAATAAAATTTTAGAGAAAAATCAATGATGGATTTTGATAATTATGAATCAAAAGAATACACATTTTTAGCTGTGTATGGCATCTTTTTAAAAACTTGCTATGTCTTACATAAAAACTTCATAAACAAATGAAAACATATAAACAGATTCTTTAATGACAACACAATTAAAATTATAATCAATAAATTGCATCTGATGCAAAGTATTCAAACTTGAGTTAATGATATAATCCTAAAATAGGTCAAAGAATAAATCATAAAACCTAGAGATCATTTCATTTTAAACAGTGACATAACTTACCAAAAACATTTAGGTTAGAGACAATCCTTAGAGGGAAATCTATGCTTCTCAACATTTTTATCTAAAAAGGGGAAAAAAAGATCAATACATAACAACAACAACAAAAACCAGAAATGCAACAGATCAAAAAAAAATCAACAACACAAAAACAAAAATTCTGAAAGTAAGATTAAAAATAAAATAAAAACTATAGAACTGATGTTTTTAAAAAGCAAGAAAGTAGTTTAAAAAATTAATACAATAGTCAACTAATCAAATTAGATTATTAGATTTTTAATGGGAAAAACAAGATGCCATAATCAAAAGAAAAAGATAAATTCACAACAAAGATTTAAAAAAAGAGGAACTTTTTTAATCATTAGAAATTATTTTGCTCAATCATATTTCAACAACACTGATAAAAATGATCTGATAACAGATATCACCTATTTAGAGGATCTGGAGATGAGTGAGAGCCATTGGAGTTTATTAACATATGTATATTAAGGGGTAAAGGAGTGAGGAGTGATTTGAACAGACCTATATTTTAAAGAAATCTATTTTGATAGCTGAGTGGCTAGAGTGGAGAGTTCAGGAGATTGACAAATTATTTAGATGTGGACAAATCAAACTGACACTCATCTGCATAGAGTTGATGACTAGGAACTAGTAAGATCATTAAGTGAAATATTATAAAGGAAGAAAAGAAGAGAAACCCAAAGAGAACACTGTAGATCAAACAATGATTAATAGGCAAACGACTCTGAAATAATAATCAGATATATCAGCGTAGTATCTTGAAAATGTAGAGGAAAAAAGTATCAAGTAAAAGAGTTTGTGTTAGATGTTTTTCGGCCATTTTCAATCATATCCAATTCTTCATGAGTGGTTTGCCATTTACTTCTCCAACTCAGGTTATAGATGAGGATACAGGCAAACAGGGTTAGGTGACTTGTCTGTGGTTGCACAGCTAGTAAATATCTGAGACTAAATTTGAAGTCACAGAGATTAATCTTCCTGACTGCAGATCTGGCACTCTGGCCACTGTGCCACCTTGTTATTTAGCAGATAACATCTACTAGAATTTGATTTTGTTGTAGATATAAATTGAGTAAACCCCAAAGAAAGAGACTACTGAGTAGCTGTCATAGAGAAAGCCTGAAAATAGCACAGGGTGGAGGACAAGGGTAGGGACAAGGGTCTCCCACCTCAACTAATAAGTCAGTGATAATGACTGAAAGTCCAAGCAATGGTGGAAAGGGTAACCAGGGGAGCTACATCATCAGGAAGGAGACATATCAGAGAAAACCAAAACACCGCTCTGGGAAAGAAAAAGATTTAAGATAAAAGAAAATTTGGCACCTACAGAATATAGGAGAATGGGGGTGAGAAAATAAATGTAAAGTGGGAAGAAAATGGGAATAAGGTAGCATGCAGTATGGAATAGACAAGTTTTTTTTTTCTTCATTATGTCTGTCTGTCAATTCATCTGCAGTTGTGTATCTGTCTTTCTAACTACCTACCCTGAGGGGCAGGAAAACCATGCCTCTCACATCCCACACAATTTATCAATAGGTTCATATTAAAATCTTTTCCAGCTTGCCCTGCCCAGGCATTGTCTTTAAGAGCTTAAAGTCAAATGTTGCTACATGATGCTACAATGGACCAGCAGAGCAGACTGATTTGTAAATCTCAAACACTTGAAAGAAAAAGCATGTCTGTTGCAACAAAGCTTGTAACAACTATGAAGAAACCCACTTTTCTCCACAAACCAGGATGGAGGAAACCAATCACATTTTTTAGGCTATTTAGTGACATTCCAGAAGCCAAAAAAATGTTCCAGTCACTGAGTAGACTTCATTCATAAGCCAAGCTCAAAAGATCACCAAATCCTATTATTGTGAAGGAAGGAAATATATTCCAAGACATTATCTGTTGTGGATGTTGTAACTCTGACTTTTATTCTCACTGACCCTCTAGAAATGAGCATGAATGATTTCTCAGGAATTCATAGGATGAATATATTAATCATATGAGTCTCTTATAGCTTTCTGGTTACCAAATAGGCTTGAATTTTCCATATATATTCAAACTAAGGATGCGTGTTCAAATGAAAATGATAAGAGCAGGGGAGAGTATGTAGATTAGAAAGCACTTCACTCTATCAAATATTTACCTTTCTTGTAGATAAAGGAAGAGAAGCATTGGGGGATACTTCCTAATTGGGCCACGAAAAGCTGTCCACCCAATCTGTCTTTTCTCATCTTGGCTTTACATTCTAAGTGACTTGGAGGCCACTTTCAGAATGATTTTCTATAATTATCTGAATCAGCATAAATTTGCTAGGGGCATGCTGTGCTAATATCACACACTAAACTTCATTTTGTCTTTGGCTATTCAGCCAGGATTCTTAGGTATTATATTCATCTTGCCCCTTCATTTAAACCTCTTCTTTTGTTTTCAATGATATTAAAAAAACTCTAAAAAGCAATTCCATCAAGTGACTATCTTTGGCAATGAGAGGATCCAAATCAGTTCCAATTGATCAGTGATAAACAGAACCAGCTACAACCAGCAAAAGAACACTGGGAAATGAGTGTGGACTACAAGATAGGATTTTCACTCTTTCTGTTGTTCTTTGCTTGCATTTTTGTTTTTTTTCCCAGGTTATTTTTACCTTCTTTCTAAATCCGATTTTTCTTGTGCAACAAGAAACTGTATAAGTATATACACAAAAATTGTATTTAACATATATTTTAACATGCTTAACATGTATGGGATTACAAGATATGAGTAAGAAATCCTATAGTGGATATTTGATGTATACATGATGAATGATTTATCTCCATTTCCTTCCCTGGATAAAGATCTCAAAAAGTTTTGAATTATCTGAATGAATTGTCCTTATGACAATAAAAAGTAAAGTGTTAAAAACATATTAACTCTTTAAATCTTTTAAAATGTAAATAGATTTGTTTTCTCATCATCTTCATTTCCCAATATATCTTTCCTTCCATCTCTTATACCCAAGAGCTATCTCGTATCAAAGAATAAAATAAAAAGGAAAGCACTTCAGTTACCAATAACTTTGCTGAATCTGGTAGTATATGCCATATTCCAAGCCATATCATCCATAAACCATCCAATGAATAGGAAAACAAATTAACTTGAAAGGGAATTTTTTTTTTGTCTCTTTGATAGTCTAATGGTTTTTTATGCCCTCATCTTATATATATCAGTTTCCTAGAATCATTAACCTACAAAAGTCATGCTTATTTGTGTCTCTGCTCAAGTTGCCTTCTTCTATCACTCTCTACCCCAGGAAAAAGTCCTCTCTTCTAAAATCTTATTCATTTTTCAAAGATAAATTCAAAAGCCACTTCCTTTAAAAAGCCTTCATAGATTATCCCACTCCCTACTGAGGTTCCCCTTTTCTGATCTTGTTTTAAACTTGAAGCATTTCTCAGGCTAATTTGTACTTGTTTGTTTTTTAGTTGTTTTTCTGATAGCTTTTTTTTTTTTTCCTTTTTAGTTAAATAATCAGCTCCTTGAGGGCAAGGATTTCATTTTATACTATCTTTGTATATCTCCTTCCCCAGTCACCAGAATAATATTGGTTGCATAGCAGGTGTCCTGCCAAGGCTCATTGATCAACTATAACCATTCTTCTATTATTTTTTCAGAAAAAAAAAGAATCAGAAAACAGAAAAATATGGAAAGTAAAAAATATTATGCCAAAAATGGATGAAATGCTAATGTTTTGGAATAGCAGTTAGCTGCTTTTATTGCAACTGTGTTGGACAATATGTGTAATCACAGAAACTCCAACCTAATGCTTAGACATGACATCATGCCTTCTTATGACTCAGGGAGATTAAGTGACTACTCAATCCTCCAAGATTAATCCCATTCTAGAGTCTTACTAAGACAAACAAACAAACAAAATGAAGTCATTTTTCATAACCTGTGACTTTCAAGTTCCGAATTCTTCTCTTATCCTCTGTTTTACTGGAAACTCTGTCACTTCCCGCAACAGAGCTAGAGTTTGGAAGGGAACTTCTGGGGTGCTGAGATCATTTTTCCTTCCATTCCAGCCTAAGAGCCAAGTTTTCTTACCCCATATTTTCCCAAATACTACAGCCAATTATGACTTGAATACCTCAGTGATATCCAAGGATAAATGCCACTACTAGACTGACCTTACTATTTGGAATGCCTTACAAAAGACCTACTTAATAATTTGCTTTTTTTCCTTTAAAAAGAATTATGTCATTAACCTCCTTTAAACAGTATTAATTATTCTTTTGGTTTATTTTAGTTACTGCATCAAAAGATTTTCTAGATCACTTTAATCTTCTTGATAGCCTTTGATAACCTTTTTGATAATCTATCTGAAATAATTATATAAGCAATTTCTCTTTATATTGGAATACTAAAAATTGTTGTTTAGTCATTCTCTTTTCTTTTTTGAAAAGGCAATTTTTTTGAGCAAGGCAATGGGGATTAAGTGACTTACCTTGGGTCAAGTGACTGAGGTTGGAGCTGAACTCTGGTTTTTCTAATTCCAAGGCTGGTACTCTATCCACTGTACCATATAGCCAGGCCTATTCAGTCATTTTCAGTCATGTCCAGCTCTTCATGGCCCCATTTTGGGTTTTCTTGGCAAAGATATGTAGTGTTTTGCCATTTCCTTCTCCAGTTTATTTGATAGATGAAGGAACTAATGCAAATGAGATTGTGATTTGCCTAGAGTCACATGGCTACTAATTGTCTGAAGCCAGATTTGAACTCAGGACAATGAGTCTTACTATCTATTGTGTCACCTACCTATCCTCATGCTAAGAATAATCAATTAATTAGCATTTACTTAGCCAAATATTTGCCAGGCACTGTAGTAAGTGATGAGAATGCAAAGAGAGACAAAAGACAATCTCTAATTTCAAAGAGCTCACAGTCTAATAGGGGGAAACAATGAGCAAAGATGTATAAATAAGCTGTATACAGGATAAATAGGAAATAATTAAAAGAGGAAAATCATTAGAATAAAGAGAGTTTGGAAAAGACTATATAGAAGATAAGATTTTAGTTGGGACTTGAAGGAAACCAGGGAAGCCAGTAGATGGAGATGAGGAAGGAGAACATGTTAGGTAAGGGGACAGACAGAGCAAATACCTCAAGAGGAGAAATGGAGAATATTGGTGAAGCTTCATCAAGTAGCTCAGTATCAATGGATCAAAGAGTACATGGTGGAGAGTAAGGTGTGAGAATACTGATAAGGTACATAGAAGAGTAGGTTAAGAAGGATTTTGAATCCCCCAACCAGAGGATTTTGTTGTGAAGCAACAGAAGTAATCCAACATTAAAGAAGTATATTGTGACAAGTTAGTTTGAGACTAGCTATGAGCAATGCTGAGACCTCTCACTAGAGTTACAAAGCAGGCAAAAACACAAATTAATTTTTATGAAAGGACTGGTTTCAGATACATTTCAGGTTCATGGAATCTTAGCTATGGGAAGGATCTTAAAGGTAATCCAAAAGTTGTCTGAAGCATGGAAATTTTCTTCAACATCCCTTAGAAGTAGTCAATCAATCTCTGTTTAAAGACCTATTGTGATGAGCTCACTACCTTAACCAGCAATTCACTCCATTTTTGTACTGCTCAGATCATTGAAAAACTGTGTCTTATTTTTAACTACAATCTTGACTGCTTTTTATCTAGCAGTCCCTATTAGGACAAAACTTCTGGGGTCATGTGGGAAAATTCTGAGCCCTCTTTCATAAAACTTTTGTGCTTTTGATCAACAATGTGTAGTCAGGATGTTTGAATAGAGAACTATCTTACCGTTAGAATAATCTTCTTAAATTTTTTTATTGCTTTTCCTTGTAAAATTGATTTTGCTAATTCTATTTAGACTATGAAATCTCTATCCCTAACTTTCGTAGGAAAGTTGGGTGAGTCACTTGATTTCTTGACAAAGTTATTTCTTCAAAGTGAATATAATTCTCCAGAGAATTACTAAATATGAAGACATGCTCAGTATTAACATAATAGTGTCTCTAAGCATTACCATTCTATCATCAAGCCAGTCTTGATCCCAGAAACTTCTATTTATTTATATGAACCAAAGACTTGGAAAACTTTGCCAAAGTGCAAAGTATATTCATTCCCAGACAGTAGTTTACACTTCAGGCAGCTTTCTCATTTTATTCAAACCATTTTATTTGATGAATGTACCACAGAACTAGGTGTGTAGTTGTGTACATGTATGGATATGAATATATTTTTCTATATGTAAGGTTGGAGGAAAGGAGGGAGAGAGCAATTTCTTATCATCACAAGGTTCCTTTGCCATAAGTAGTAAACCTATTATACAGTGAAGTTCCCTTGCTGAAAAACCCGAAGAGCTCAAATTTTGCACAATAACAAATGTCAAGAAAATCCAAATTGAGAGCAGAGAATGGAGAAAAGTAGTGGATCCAGTCACCTATGAGTCTCTGGGCATATGCCCAAATATCATGACACACCCTTTGAATGTAATTGAACCAAACTACTTGAGAGATTAACACAGAAAACACTTGTGATTTCACAAAATAGTAGCAAGAGTTTTGTAATAACCCCAAATCGACTAGAAAATCCATGAATCCTTCAAGGAATTTGTGAGATCAGAAATAAATTATAATGTGTAGCCATATACACTGAGATATATCATTGTATTTCATATTATAGAATATCCTAAGAAAAGTTATTTTCTAGTTTGATTTCCCCTCCATCAATAAAATTTAGCCTTTAGTGTCTCATACTGAGGAAAGGCATGAGTGAACAGTTGAAAATCAGATGGCAGAGGAAAGGGCTAGTCCTGGTATCAGATATCAGCCACAAAAGGGTCAGGGGGAAATGAACCATCAGAGTGTTGGTTTGTAATCCTGACCTATATAATTAACTTGCTTATAATTTACAATGCCCCCTTTTCATAGAATTGAGTATGATTCTAGCTGTTAGGTCCCCAAGGGAGTGGCTTTCAAGAAACACATCTTACATGGTTCAAGTCATATAGAGATTTGCAAGTTGTACAAGGCAGCCACAGACACTGCAGTTTATTGTTGGCAAGAGAAATAAATATTTCCGTATTGCATTTAGCAATTGCTATGCATTAAGGCAATTTTATTTTAAAATTATTAAAGGCTTTATATCACAGAGACCCTGTTAAGTTACACAGAAAGAATTAGTTTAGAGGTTGAAGTGGACAGGGGGATATTGGATATGTACTCACAGATGGTCTTGATCAATTTGTTAACACACAAGAGCCAAACTGGAAATATATGTTTTATGTAGTTACATATAATGTACCAAAAAAAAAAAAAAAACCTACCCCTAGTTAAAACACATATATATGATCACATGGTTTATCTACGGATGATTGCTTACACTTTTCTTTTCTTTCTTTTTTTGGGGAGCGGGGTTGGGCGGGG
Source organism: Antechinus flavipes (assembly GCF_016432865.1). Classification (NCBI taxonomy): domain Eukaryota; kingdom Metazoa; phylum Chordata; class Mammalia; order Dasyuromorphia; family Dasyuridae; genus Antechinus; species Antechinus flavipes. The sequence goes on along the minus strand of NC_067400.1, from coordinate 288,866,502 downwards.
AAGGGCCAGGCAATCAGGGTTAAGTGTTTTGCCTAGGGTCATTCAGCTAATAAGTGTCATATATTTGAGATTGGATTTGAACTCAGAGATTGTAGAGTTGGTACTTTGTCCACTGCACCACCTGGCTGCCTCCCTCACCCTTTTCTAAGGGATACTTTAATCCTTGTTTTGAAAGGAATAGGGAAAGAACCATGGCTGGGTGTACTTTTTCTGGTCTCTGTGAGGAATATCATACCAGGATCATATCTATCTACTACTTAAAGTATTACTATTTTAGGGATACAATTTTTAAGTAATCAAAATAAAAGCTCCTTCCCTGATCAACTCATATGGGGGAAGGGTAGCCTCAAACTTTGTAACATTGCTTGGGTTGTCCCCATAAATTCTATTAATCCAAAAAAAAAAAAAAAAAACCAAAACATTATAAATAAGGAATAGTGAGTAAATACATTTATCCAAAGAAATAGCAGAAAGAAATTTAAAAAATTATGCAGATGAAAATATGCCTTTGAGCTCCTTTGAGAAAAGAAAGGTAAAATAGGCTTGAATGAAGTGAGACCATGATCTCACTCACTGTATAATTCTCCTTCCAAAATCTATGTTGTTTACCTCTAAGAAGGAAATGAAGGACATATATTTACGAGCCAGTTTATATATGCCTGCAGCTTCCAAAATCTTTCTCTCTCTCTACCTTGGAATTGGTCCCAAAGAGAGTCTGGAATCAAATGTGAATCAGTTCTCACACCAAATTCACTCCTTACACAGGTCTAGAGCATCATGTCAGCATTTTCGTCACCAACTGGGAATCACATTTCCTTCCATATATAATATGGAGAACAAGACTGCCTTTTCCCCTCCCAGTTTCAATAGCAACCAAATCATGTTCAATCTCACTTTCTTTAATCAGCTGCCAAGGATAAATATTAGATACCTATAGGGAAGTATTAATGGGAAGTTCAGGAAGATTTATTTTTGAATAATGATGATAATGATAATGATGATAACTAGAACTTAAATAGCACTTAAAGATTTATAAAGCATTTTATCTTCACAACCACTCAGAGATAGACATTATCATCTCAATACAAATGCTATAGAATATCATTCCCAACTGTCTCAAGTCATTATATTTTTAAAAAAATAGAAAATCCTCATTGTATAATTTTAATCCATGTAAATAAGACAATTATATTAATAAAGCTATTGTTTGACTAGAGCTAAAAAAAATTAAAGGTCTGACGTTAAATGACTTGATTATCATCACATAGCTGCTATCTAAAATCACATTGGAACTCAGGACTTCTTGATTGCAAGTCTACCTCTCTATTCAATGCACCACTTCGCTGCTGCTGCTTTCTATATTTCTATAATTTCTATAAATTTAGAGAATTTGATTCAATTTGATTCAACAGGCATTTATCAAGTAGTTATTATGTGCTGAGCACTATGTAAAGTGCTGCAAATAAAAAAACAAAATTAGTCCCTCAAGGGACTGATTCCATTCTTTTGGAAGGAAATAATACAGATACAACTAAGTAAATAGCAAACACAGATAAGATAAATAGAAACTAATTACAAGGGAAAAGGGAAAAGCATTAATAACTGTGCAGATTAGGAAAAGTCTCAGCAGGTGAGCTTTAAAGGGAACTTCAGAACTAAGAAGCAAATTTGAGAAGTAAAAGAAAGATAATTCCAGGATTAAGGAACTGTTTTGGGTCAGGACTAATATGCAAGTCCAGGGATTAAGGCTTCACTTAAAATGCAATGAGACGCTCATGAACCATAATATGCAATAAGTGACTTTATTAATCATAAAGAATTTAAAAAAAATTTTTAAGATAATAATTAGATGAAATAGCTACATTTGAACAGCAACTTGACACGTAAGGTAAGAAAGATGCATCCTTAGGAATTAGGCTAATCAAAGGATATGAACAGACAATTTTCAGACGATGAAATTGAAACTATTACCACTCATATGAAAGAGTGTTCCAAATCACTATTGATCAGAGAAATGCAAATTAAGACAACTCTGAGATACCACTACATACCTGTCAGATTGGCTAAGATGATAGGAAGAATAATGATGAATGTTGGAGGGGATGCGGGAAAACTGGGACACTGATACATTGTTGGTGGAGTTGTGAACGAATCCAACCATTCTGGAGAGCAATCTGGAACTATGCCCCAAAAGTTATCAAACTGTGAATATCCTTTGATCCAGCAGTGTTACGTCTGGGCTTATATCCCAAAGAAATACTAAAGAAGAGAAAGGGACCTGTATGTGCCAAAATGTTTGTGGCAGCCCTGTTTGTAGTGGCTAAACTGGAAATTGAATAGATGCCCATCAATTGGAGAATGGCTGGGTAAATTGTAGTATATGAATGTTATGGAATATTATTGTTCTGTAAGAAATGACCAGCAGGATGAATACAGAGAGGACTGGCGAGACTTACATGAACTGATACTAAGTGAAATGAGCAGAACCAGGAGATCATTATACACTTCAACAATGATATTGTATGAGGATGTATTCTGATGGAAGTGGATTTCTTTGACAAAGAGACCTAACTCAGTTTCAATTGATAAATGATGGACAGAAGCAGCTACATCCAAAGAAAGAACACTGGGAAATGAAAGTGAATTATTTGCATTTTTGTTTTTCTTCCTGGGTTATTTTTACCTTCTGAATCCAATTCTCCCTGTGCAACAAGAGAACTGTTTGGTTCTGCAAACATATATTGTATCTAGGATATACTGAAACATATCTAACATATATAGGACTGCTTGCCATCTAGGGGAGGGGGTAGAGGGAGGGAGGGGAAAAATCAGAACAGAAGCGAGTGCAAGGGATAATGTTGTAAAAAAAAATTACCCTGGCATGGATTCTGTCAATATAAGGTTATTATAAAATAAAATAAAATTTTTTTAAAAAGGAATTAGGCTAAAATTTGTGACAGCAACTTCCTAAAGGCTGGGCCTTATATATCTCAGATAGCAAGAAATTCACCTAGAGATAATTCTGGAAATGGCATCTGTGTCTCTTTACTCTTCAAGGGAAGTCATTGATAATACAGGTGCTGCTCTTGTCAGAGGGACAGATTTTGCAAAAATTCAGAGGTAGAAGATGGAGTGTCTTCTAATAGGGAGACAGCATGTGAAAGGGTTTAGCTTGAATGGAGAGTGAATGAGGGAAAGCAATGTGAAATCAGTCAGAAAAGATAGGTTGGAACCAATCTCTGAAGCTCTTTAAATGCCAAAGAGGAATACATTATTCTAGTAGCAAGAGGGAGTAACTAAAGTATCTATGAGCAAGGTAGACATAGTCAGACTTGGATTTCAGGAATATCAGTTCAATGCGCCTGTGGGGATGGATTAGTGAGGAGAAAGACTAGATAGTCAAGATCAATTAGGAAGCTATTACAATTGTCCTTGTGAGAAGTGATAAAGATCTGAATTAGGATGGTGATCAAGAGAAGAAAAGGTTAAGCATGTGAAAAACATTGTAGAGTTATGAAAGAAATTATTATTTTGCTATGACATTAGCAAACAATTATTAAATCAGAATTAAGGGTTTTTTTTCTGCTTTATTTCTTTATTTAGGGACTAGTCCTGTAGGATAATCAGTCTCTGAAGGATATGGCTGATTGATGAGTTTATTCCTAACTCTTGGGAAATATGCTCTTCACTCTTGGGCCAGACCCCATGCAACCAGTGATATAAATCGTGAAATCAGCTTATTCTTTCCCTTTTCCAGGAAATGCTAAAAAACTCATCCTGGGAACTTAGTTTCCCAGACTGTCTTATCATAGTTATGACAACTATGATGTGCCTAGACAACCTTGATTAGCATATTTAAGATACCTACGATGGGAACCTGGGCTTTCCCTGACTGTTTTTGTTAGTATCTACAAGGTAGTCTCAGCATCTCAATACATATCTTTTTTTCCTGCCTTCATTTCTTCATTTCTCCTCTTCTCCTTATAGTTTCCCTATAAAAGATGTGCTTGTGATGAAGATTTTTGCTAACTACTTTTCAGGACTAAGCCCTTTATAAAGTACTGCCTCTCTCTGTGTTCCTCATAGTGTCTTTCCTTTAATGGCAAATTAAATCCCATTCTCCTTACTATAGCTAATTGTGGCTAGTCTGTTATACTCCTCTATATATTTAGGCTGCCAGTCAAAAGCATATTCACACCTCATGATTTATTCCCTTTTTTTCTGATTAATTGTGAGTTCCATTGCAGAATTTGTCTTTTCCATTGTTAATTGTTAATACCCCTTTCCTTGCTAACTATATGGTCTTCCAAATCTATTTCATATTTACCATTCCTTGTGGCTATTTTACCTCTTCATTGTTTTCCACAACATCTTCTCCTAAATCAATGTACCTTTTGGCTAAGCAGAAAGTCCTTGTGAGTTTTTCACCAAATTGCTACTGAACTCCAATATTTGGTGCCTACATTCAATCTCATCACCAAGAATTCTTCACCAAATTGCTACTGAACCCCATCATATGGTGCCTACATTCATCTCATCACCAAAGAGTGTTAACAGAATCCAGACTGGTTGAGTTCTTGCCTCCAAGGAAAATAACCCTGTTCTTGTACCCCTCATGAAAGAAAAAGCTAGCCAGAGGTGTCTGAGTCAAGATGGATTTCCCTGTCCAGGTTGCTAGAGGTAGCTGAGTCTCATGATCAAGCCATGTTCTCAGCAGAAGGAGCTGAATTCAGACTTTTAGCCCAACTCCCCATTAAATGTCCATCTATCAGGATTGATTTCCACTGGTCAGGGGCATTTCCTTTCCAAAAAAAAAAAAAAAAAAAAAAAATTAAGGCTTTCATGCCCTCCATCTTTTTTTTTAAATTTTGATTACAAAGAAAAACCAGACTGTTGATTTATTGATTATTAGCTAGCCTAATTAATAAATTGATCATTCAGAAATTTTGTCTCTTGGGTTTTTCATTTGTCAGGATTAGCATTGTCAAGACTTAGCAGCTGCTTGTTAATAGGAAGGTAAAAATGGCTAAAAGTCCAATCCTCTTATGGCTATACTTTTGATTGCCCAAATTTTGCCTGCCTTCTCACCCTGAACCTTCCTTTCACTATGTTGCCCCACTTTTTCCATTGGTGAGTAGCTTCTGGGGAGGCCACATTTTGGGGATGGTTATAGGCCATATTTCATTCACTTCCAGTTGTGCTTTGGATTCTCCAAACTTTGCCTCCTGTGGAGGATGACTTTTTCCTCACCCTCCCTCACCTTACCTTTGAAACTTCCTTTTTGTATGTTGTCTTCCTTCATTAGAATGAGTTCCTTGAGAGCAGGAATTTTCTTTCATTTTGCTTATATTGTATTTCTAGTGCTTAGCCAGTGCCTAGAATATAAGTATATGTTTTTAAAATGTGTGTTGCTTTACTCCTAGGGAGAAAAGCAAATAGGATTCAAGGTAGCACCCATGAATACCTACATGCCGAGACTATGACAAATGAAGCTGTTTTGAGGTCTTCCCTCCCCCAGGATCAGGGAGACCTGGATTTATTTGTTAAGTAGCAGTAGATGAAAAGAGATAAATGAATAGGAAGAAAAAAACACAGAGAAGTGTAGTCTCAGGAGAGAATGAAATGACCTCTTCCTCTAAGTTTAAAGAAAAGGACAGAATGGAAGATGATACAGACTTTAAAAATTGGAAGGAGAATTAATTCAGCAATGTTCTTAGGATGTCTGAGAAGAAGTCTGGAGGGGTAGTGTGGATAGCTTAAGAAGAAAAAAATAAGGTTTGGAATAGATACTATGGGAAGTATTATAGGAAGTCAATTAGGAAAGAATGCAAAGATTGATAAGCATCAGCAAGGTCCCATTCAATATTAGATAATCCAAGATTTTAGTGGATAGGCAGCTAGGTAATGTAATAGCTGAGTGCTAGGCCTGGAATTGGAAGGAGCTGAGATCAAATCAGGCTTATACACTTAATAGTTGTATAATCCTGGGCAAGTCACTTAACCCTATTTGCCTCAATTTTCTCATCTGGAGAAAGAAATGAAAAGCCATTTTAATATCTTTGTCAAGAAAACCCCAAATAGGGTCATGAAGGGGAAGATATGATTGAAAAATGACTGAACATCATCAAGTTTACTATAAACTTATACATACTATAAACCTTATGCATAAAGTTAGGTGATTTCCTGCAGCCATATTTAGAAGCACAGTTCAGTGAGCAGAACTAAAAAACATTACACTTTAATACCAACATTATTAAAACAAACAATTCTGAAAGATTCAACAACTCTGATCAAAAAATGATCAACCATGATTCCAGAATGATAAAGAAGTCTGTCTACTTTGAAACATGGTTCCCAATATAAAAAAAAAAAAATAAGAAATGCTTATTTTGAATATGGTCATTGTGGAAATGTATTTTTCTTGATTGGCATTATTTGATATAGGATTTTTGTAATTTTTACTTTCTTTTTTTTCAGTGGATGAGGAGAGATATAAGAAGATTAATGAATGATTGAAAGCTACATTGAAAGCTTTCTTCCTCTTTCTTTTTAATATTTGTTGACAAAGTTTGCCAGATAAGGGGAAGAATGAGTTAAAATAAATATGACATAAAAACAAAATATACAAAATGAAATTAGATTTAAAAATTTTAAATGATAATAGATAACATTTGAATAGTGATTTAAGATTTGCAAAGTACTTTACATATTTTCTCTTATTTGATTCTCACAAAAACTTCATAAGGTAAATGCTACTATTACTTCATTTTGTAAATGAGGAAACCGAGGCTGACAAGTTTAATGTTCTTGGAATCATAAAGCTAGTAAAGGTCTGAATTAGAATTGAAAAAGTCTTCTTAATCCCAGTATTCCTAGCATTCCTAGCATTCTATTCACTGGAATACCAGACTGCCTTATACAGTTATATGGATGTTAAATGTTCATGAGTAAAGACACATTTACTGACCAAGCATCCTCTGGGTTGGGCGTAAGCAGGAGGTACTCTTTGCACGAAAGTACTTGGAGGCCCAGAACTTAAACTGATGATAAACTTTCTTTGAAGTTATTAATGTGAGAATTAATTCCATTATTTATCCCTACAAATCTTTTTCAAATTCATTTCTATAGACAGTTAATCAAAATGTCAAAATAGATTTAAAAAAAAAACCATGAAAATTGAAGGTTTGGGGTATGCTTTGTGTGTGTATCTAGTCTGACAGTGGACTCTAAGTGAAAAATCACTGCTCTAATGGCAAACATCATTCTCCATCCTGGCACAATATAAATCAAATGACTGTATGAAGTTTTAAAAGTATGAAATAGTTATAAAGAGCATTCTTTTTTGTCACAATCCTAATTTGTAATCCCATGTTCCCTTCAGAATGCCATATGGAAAAGGAACAACATTCTAAATGGGTTTCTGAAGAACTGTAGTTGACATGAATACCAAAAAGAAAAAAATCACTAAACCACTAAATATTTGGCTAGTCTTTAGTCTACTGGAGGTTCAAAGAAAGCTGAAGACAAACTATTATGTTAAGAGAAAAAGTCCTCAGACTATGGCTGACCTGTCAAATGACCAGTGAATTGCCACCTCTGGAAACTTAAATCACCCATGCTTCAGACTCAGTGAGCTACTTAATTAAAGCAGCTTTCCCCCCTCCACCTTTCCCCCAAAAGTTTGGAATGGGAGTGTGCTCAGTTCTGGCTCGCCTGGCATGTAAAGTGCAGAAAGTCTGGCCAGCTATCCAGACCTCTTTCCCATACATCACAGATCCAATATAACCTCAGCAGACACTCTAAAGTGGAATCACAATTTGCCAATTTCCATCTCACATATCTTCCTAGAAAATAGAGCCCTACAAAGAGAGTCATGCTCAAACATGGAGCTTGGCAGATATTCTCTGTGCCCAGAATGGGTGTACTGTTTGCTCTAGGGCTTAATGAAATTTAAACTGGAGATACATAGTCTGTATAGTGACAGAGTCAGTCAGTCAGTAAGCATTTATTAAAGTGCTTAGTATGTTCTAGGTTCTGTGCTAAGTGCTGGGAAGTACAAAGGAAGGCAAAAATAGCTGGGGGGAAAAATCCTTTTATTTGTAGATAAAATTTGTCTCTATTCTTAACCATTTAAACAACAAAAAGGATATTTGGCAATGAGAGCATTTTGAATCCAGAACTCTTAGGCAACTGGATATCAATGTCTACAAACTCTAATCCAATCATCTGTTACCTAGATATAAGTGTCAAAACTCTTCACTGTTGGTGACAGATTTCCTTCTACCTCCAGACAGCCTTCGAGTCCAGATAGGTTCAGATAAAACATATTAGTGTTTTTAATTCCAAGGCAGCAATCTCATAAAAACTATGTGTGTCAAAAGAAAATATAGCAACTGAAGGTTCATATTCTGATTTCCTTGGACTTCACCACCATGAGAATTGTGTTTCTCTTCTTGGAAGGCATTCTAAAGCTGAAAAGTGCATGTTATAGAATTACAAATGGTGATGAGGCCAGTCTGGTTTCTTTGTAACAAAGGCTGAGAAAGATTAAAGATAGGTCACTTCAAGAAAATGGAAATATAGGAGCATCACCCTCAGATTTAGTAGGAAATACTAAAGCAGCAGTGAGGTTCTTGATTTCCCAAAGGCAAATTTTTATGTCTAGAGGGAATCACAGGATGTACCAAACAACCTATTAAAAAGTAGGGTTGGAAACTTTGTTGTCTCTGATCCTGACTGGACTTCTAGACTAACCTTACACCCCACAAGCAGAGTTAGCACTGAACTGTGGAAAGTGTATTGAACTTAGAATCAGAAAATCTGGATTGATATTAGGACCTATAATTTATTATCTGGGTGACCATGGATAGACCCATAGTGATGGTTTTTCCCCCCTAGGCTAAATATCACAAACCTTGTCTAGGGAGAGGGTAAAATGAGGAACAGACCACTCCACCTTGCTTGTTTTCAAATGTTAAAACATATATAATATATATTTTCATTTTTTAAAAGTTTATATTTGCTTTTATATGGCATATTTCTAAATATGTCCTTCCTTTTAAAACAAATGTTAAAAAAAATTTAAGTTCAGCATAAACTAGTGCACTGATAGTGTATTCAGTGTTGAATACACTTACCTCCTCAATGAGAACTTACTATTTTAACCAACTATTCTTGCTAACTAGATGCCAAGCACTTTTTTCCCCCTACATTGCTGAAGGAATAAAAGTCTGATGCCCTAATTATAGCTCTGGCTATTATCAAATCTCTTACACTTTCTAAGTCTCAGTTTTGTCTATCAGTACAATGATTAAAAAATATGAGGCACCTAGTTTTGTTGTTGTTGTTGTTGTTGTTATCCTTTTTATATTTATTCATTTTGGAATGATTGCAAGCCTTGTGATTTGGATTCACTTAATGCATAATAAAATTTTTCCCTAGTCCCTCAGTTTTATTCTGTGTATGTCTTTGTTTTTGACATGTTTCTTGTAACTAATAGATTGTGGAATTGGGGGTTTTATTAATCTCACTCATTTTCTTTTTATTGGACTAATTAATCCATTCACATTCAAAGTTATGAAAATTAGGCTTGTATTGTCTTCCCCTTGTCTCCAACAATTTTCTACATTGCGATTATTTTTTATCTTTATTGCTACAAACTCTGTACTATCTCTTTTCAGTTTCTTTAGTTTAATCTTTTAAAAGACTCATTCATATTGTCTCTTTTCCCTGAACCCAACTGCCCTCCCATTTGTTACCCCCTTTTCTTTGGAGTCATGTTTATGTATTTTTCTCTGGTTATTTAATTATGTCCCTCTTTCTCTCAGACTAATAAAATCCCTCTTTCTTCCTTCCCCTTCAATTTGTCCATAAGTTTTTAAACTTTTATTTTTTTACTCCTTTCCAAAGAAAATTTATCTTTCTGGCTCTCCATCCTCTCTTTCTTTTTGCTCTCAACTCTCATTCTATCTTTCATTGACCTTATACTTCTATAGTCATTCTGTTATCTGTATTACTCAGGGAATTAAAATTTCCAAGATACCTATCCTGGGATTTCCTCTCTAATCATTTGCTACAGACTTGAACACCTTGCTACTCACCCAACCCCATTTTCCATTGTGTCTTACTACCAGAAAAAACATCAGTTCATTCAGGTTATAGACAGGATACTGCCCCATGGCAGGATTCGGTCCCTCAACATCTCTGATTATGCAGTCAATCACTGACATTTACTTTCTCTCAGTCCCTTTCCTTCCCCATTTGCATCAAAATCTTCTCCATGGGACCATATCCTGTCACTTCTCCAGGAGCAGTTGCTCTCAGGAGCTCTGACTCCCCACCCATCCAAGGCAAAAAAAGTTTTAATTTATAGCAGTATTCTGCAGTGGTACTCTTCACAACCAAAACAAGGCATCTCTTCACACACAACTCCCTTTTTCATCTCTCTTCTGCCTTGTTAGCCACTCCTTTTAAGGTTCTACTCTTCTTGAGAGAACATAAAAATCACTTTCCTTTTAATGCTAATCTTCATTTGACCAGAACATATCACATAATCTCCTCTATCCTTCTCTCCCTTATCCCATGAACTTTACCATTTTGTAATTTAGTACTATAAACAAAATTTTGTTAGGTATCACAAAGTGTAGATTACAATGTCTCAGGCCCATTTCTACATTATAATTTCCATCTGATTTCTGCCTGTAATCATTCATTTCCCTGTGTACATTTAGAAACAAATCTCTTAATGTATTCTCGGCTGTTACTCTGTTGCAGTTGCTGTTCTAGGCTACTGCATTTTTTCATTACTCCATTACTGTTGCCTTTATGAGAAGCAAATAATCTCTTCAGGCCGGGTTTTCTTTCTAAGAATGTTCCAAATTCCTCTTATTGAGTATCCATCTTTTTGTTGTTGTTGTTGTTGTTGTTCATAGTTAAACCCTGGTTCTCAGGTTAGGTCATCTGGGGCTTAACATGTGATCTATGACTATTTGGAACACTTGATTCCCTCTAGTCCTGTGTTTTCTGTTAGTTGTAGGATAGTGTTGTATTATTCAAATTTCATTTCCTTTGTTTTTGAAGGTCTTTCTCTGGGACTTTGTAGAATTTCTTATTTTTCAATGAAATTGTTAACTTTAACCACTGTGTCATGGAATTTGCTGTGTGTTGTTGAGGGTTTGTTTTATGGATTCTTTTTATTGGTATTTTGTTTTCTGTTTTCAGAAATTTTAGGCAACTTAAAAAAAAACCTTTTTATTTTCAAAATATATGCATAGATAGTTTTCATCATTCAGCCTTGCAAAACCTGTATTCCAATTTTTTTTTCTTCTACCCTCTGCCTGAGATGGCAAGTAATCTAATACATGTTAAACTTGTGCAGTTCTTCTATACATATTTCAATATGTATCATGCTGCAATCAGACCAAATCAGAAACATCAGACCAAAAAGAGGGGAAAAGAGAAAGAAAACAAAAAGTAAGCAAACAACAATAAAAAAGTAAAAATATTATATTGTGATCCACACTCAGTTTCCACAGTACTCTCTCTGGGTGTATATGGTTCTCTCTATCATAAATCCATTGGAACTGGTCTAAATCATCTTGTTGTTGAAAAAGCTACGAACATCAGAATTGATCATTGTATATAATCTTATTGTTGTTATGTACAATGTTCTCTTGGTTCCACTTACTTCACTGAGCATCAATTCATATAAGTCTCTTCAGGCCTCTCTGAAATCATCCTTATGATCATTTCTTATAGAACAATAATATTCCATAACAGTCATACACCATAATTTATTTAGTCATTCTCCAACTGATGAACATTCACTCAGTTTCCAGCTCCTTGTCACTAGAAAAGAAACATTTTTGCAGATGAGTGTCCTTTTCCCTTTTTTATGATCTCTTTGGGATACAGGCTTAGTAGACACTGCTGGATCAAAAGGTATGCACAGTTTGATAGTCCTTTGGGCATAGTTTCATATTACTCTCCAGAATAGTTGGATTTGTTCACAATTCTACCAATTTATTAATATCCCAATTTTCCCACATCACCTCCAAGAACTATTTTATCTTCTTTATTATCTTCTCCTGTCATCTTAGTCAATCTGAGAGGTATGTAGTGATGCCCCAGAATTGTCTTAATTTGCATTTCTCTGATCAATGATGATTTGGATATTTTTTTCATATGACTATAAAGATGGTTTCAATTTCTTCATGTGAAAATTATCTGTTCATAGCCTTTGACCATTTATCAATAGGAGAATGGCTTGTATTCTTATAAATTTGAGTCAATTCTCTATATAGTTTAGAAATGAGGCTTTTATCAGAACCCTTTATAAAAAAGTTTCCCACCTTTTTACTTTCTTTCTAATCTTGTCTGCATTGGTTTTATTTGTACAAAAACTTTTAAATTTAATATAATCAAAATTATATATTTTGCCTTCCATAATATACTCCAATTTTTCTTTGGTCTCAAATTCCTTCCTTCTCCACAGATCTGAAATGTAAACTATCCTTTGTTCTTCTGATTTGCTTATGATATCATTCTTTATGTCTAAATCATGAACCTATTTCTACCTTATCTTGGTATGGATCAATGCCTAGTTTCTGCCATACTAATTTCCAATTTTCCCAGCAATTTTTATCATATAGTGTGTTCTTATCCCAGAAGCTGGGGTATTTGGAGTTATCAAATGCTAGATGACTATTGTTACTAACTATTTCACTGATCTACTACTCTATTTCTTAGCCAGTACCAAATGCTTTTAATGACCAATGCTTTATAATACAGTTTTAGGTCTGGTGCAGCTAAGCCATCTTCATTTGCATTTTTTCATTAATTCCCTTGAAATCTTGACTTTTTGTTCTTCCAGATAAACTTTATTATTTTTTCTAGCTCTGTAAGGTAATTTCTTGGGAGTTGAATTGGTATGGCACTGAATAAATAGATTAATTTAATAGAACTGTTATTTTTATTATATTAGCTCAGCCTACCTATAAGCACTTGATATTCTTCCCATAGATTAGATCTGACTTTATTTATGTGGAAAGTGTTTTATAATTGTATTCATATAGTTCTTAACTTTGTCTTGGTAGGTAGACTCCCATTTATTTTATATTATTTACAATTATTTTAAATGGAATTTCTCTGTATCTCTTTCTGCTGGATTTTGTGGTAACAAATGATGATGATTTATGGGGATTTATTTTATATTCTACAACTTTGTTAAAGTTGTGAATTTTATCTAGTAGTTTTTTTTCTAAGTATACCATCACATGATTTCCAAAGAGTGTCACTTTGGTTTCCTCATTATTTGCTATAATTTCTTTTTGTCTTATTGCTAAAGCTAATATTTCTAATACAATACTGAATAGTAATGGTGATGGTGGGCAACATTGTTTCAACCCTGATCTTACTGCTAAAGATCTAATTTATCCCCATTATATATGATGCTTGGTGATGGTTTTAAATAGATGTTACTGATTATTTTAAATAACTATGCTCTCTAGTGTTTTAAATAGGAATGGATGTTGTATTTTGTCAAATGCTTTTTCTGTATCTATTGAGATAATTATATGATTTCTGTTAATTTGGTTATTGATATAGTCAATTGGGCTAATAGTTTTTCTAATATTGAACCAGCCCTGCATTCCTGGTATAAATCCTACTTGGTCTTGGTGTATTATCCTGGTAATAACTTGCTGTAATCTCTTTGCTAATATTTTATTTAAGATTTTTGCATCAATATTCATTAGGGAATTTGGCCAATAATTTTCTTTCTCTGTTTTGACCCTACTGGTTTAGGTATCAGCACTATATCTGTCTTATAAAAAGAATTTTGTAGAAAGAATCCTTCTTTCCCTACTTTTCCAAATAGTTTGCATAGTATTGGAATTAATTGTTCTTTAAATGTTTGGTAGAATTCACTTGTAAATCCATCTGGCCCTGGAGATTTTTTCTTTGGGAGCTGATTAATAGCTTGCTCAATTTCTTTTTTCTAAAATGAACTATTTAAGTAATTCATTTCCCCCTCTGTTAATCTGGGCAATCTATATTTTTGTAAGTATTCTTCCTTTTCCCTTAGATTATTAGGTTTATTGGAATACAATTGGGCAAAATAGTTCAGCAATTTTCTTGTATTATTTCTTGCATTATGGAGATCAAGTTTGATTTGTCACATTGCTCTTGCAGACCTATAATTCTAAAGTTGTTTCTATCCATTCTTTCTTTGAGATCACCATACTTTGCTAGTCTCATCATCAACATATTTTCTTTAAATGTTACTGCTTTTTGCTTCTCATTTTCCAGATAGTTCTTCAAGTCTATGTATTTCATTCCCAATCATTTGTCCCTTCGTGTATGTGTGTGTGTGTGTGTGTGTGTGTGTGTGTATGAGAGAGAGAGAGAGAGAGAGAGAGAGAGAGAGAGAGAGACACTTGCCAACTCAAATGCATATTTTTCTATTCTGCCAATTATTTCTTCTATGCAGTTCATAAATTGTTATTTCTCTTTTAAAATACTTAGGAAGTATGTTGTGGGTTCATTTTTTTCTCGAAATCCCCAGGGTCCTCTGCTATATTAGGTGTTAAATTATTTCTTTTGTTTTGTAGGATTTATTCATATATGCCTAAATTTGTTTCTTAGATCTTGAAGCCATATTTCCTTCTATTATTAATGTCTTTTCTATTAATTTATCTGTTTAGGTTCAAGGTATTTAATCGAGTACTTCTTTCTAAAATCATACAATTCCATTATTTTCCTCCTTATTTTCCCTATTGTTCATTTTCTGATCCTGATACTTTCTTATTATTCTGGTGGTAGTTTTTCTCAAAGTATCTCAATCTTTATTTAAATCCTAGTGGGTTCCAATACACTAGGAAATTTGCAATTCACCAGTCTAGGATTCTGCCCTGTGTGTCTTTTGATGGGATGGGTGATGGGACTGATGATTGCAAAACTAGCACAATTAAAAGCTGGGTTTTGTCCCTCAGGGTTAGTGAAGAGCTACACAGTCCCACAAATATGTTCTATTCCATTCCCTCTGTTCCTCAGTTATCTAGCCAAGCAGCACTGAGCACAACTATGATATTGTTATCCAGTTTGGGCAAATTCCTGCCATTTTTTGTTTGGCTTTCCACAGTACTGAAAGGAGGCAGGAATCAATGTAGAGTTGAACACTATTTCAAACCCAGATAAATATCCTAACTGTTCCCTCAGTTTTCCTTAAGAACTATTATGTACTGCAACAAAGCTCTGGAGATCTCAACCACAGAAAATTTCTTCATTTTGGAGTTTGGATCTCCACAGCATGAGAGACTGAAGTAGATGTGGCATTGCAAGTCCATAGGTCAGGTTGGCTCTTGCATTGTGGTGTTATAGGCATTAGGGAGTTTCTACTGAATGAACATGAATTAGGTGTTAAATCTTGAAGGTTTTGCCTTCCTGGGTTTCTTAAGGTTATGGGGACAGCTGAAATTGCTTTTTCTCTATGAAATCATTTCTATTTTTGAGAGCTTGAGAGATCATGAGGGTTAGTGAAAAATTCTAGATCTCCATCATCGTTTATCACTCTCCAACTCCTTGTGGCAAGTTAGTGTGAAGAAAATACCTTATGAATCATAAAATGTTAATTAAATTATAATAAAGCAGTAATTATTCAGCTGACTACAATTTGGAAGATCTCAAATGTTTAACCTAATTTTATCAGACCTTGTGAGAGACTTATATTTTCAGTGTTGACATTGTTTTAGGGCATTAAATATTGTAAATAATTAAATAATAAATAAATACAATTTAAATAATTAAAAATTTTAATTGAGTTAAAATTTTGCTCTATCTGGGAAGGATAGTGAGGCCACAGTCATTTAGTATAGTTTATCTGATTAATCTTTCCTATCTGATTACAACAAATCAGAATCCTAAAAGGTGGGGGAGAAGGGAAAAGGAGCTGGGAAGAGAGGAAAAACATCAAGAAAGGCAATATTTTAGCAGGCTTTGTGAGAAAGTGGCAAAATGGAGACACTAACTGCCTGTTTGGAGAGGTACTAAGAGGTGAACCAAAGGAGAGGTGGATAGATGCCAGAGAAAATCTTGGCTCTCACTATTTTGTAAGTGCCAGTCAATTCTGGCATCCATCGTTTCAGGCTCCTTCATGGCCCAAATAAATGGCGCTACATGAGAGCATTGTGTGAAAAGTGCCTGCAAATTGGGATCAAGTTAGTGATCAACTCCTCTTTGGTGCCTCCATCACTTCCAACCAACCCATATAAAAATGTTCTCTCTGTGCAAGTCCATGTTTATACAAGTTCATGTCCTCTGCCAACACAGAGGAGAAAAACTCATTCCATTCTACTTTATAAAGTTAATTTGTTTCTTGAAGTCCTTCTGCTCTATTAATCTAAGATGTTATCATTTTTTATGCCTAGCAAGAGTTTCTCCATTCATGGTTCTAAATGTGATTGATGGATATGCATTCCTCATAGCATCCTGGCAATTGCAATGTTATTATAGTCTTTCAGATGAGGGAATTTTGGCATGGATGAATTATACAATTTGATCAGTACCTCTCAACTAAACATTTCTAAGGCTAAGAAAATACTCAAAAGTTCTGTATATCTTACTGTAAAGGTTGCTAGACACCAGTATTATCTCTTCTTTCTTCCCTCCTCTCCTTTTTCTATTACTTTTATCTCCTTCTCTTTCTCCTCCTCCTCTTTTTCCTCCTTTTCTTCCCTTCATTTCCATCTCCTTTTCTCTTCCTCCTCACCACAAGGCTTATATTTTATTTCTGATTTTTCTCACAAGAGACTTTCCAGTGAATGGTTCTACCAGCTTCTAGTGGTAAGACCCCAGCAAAAAAACACTTAGGAATTCTGATGATTATTTTGGTTGATTATTCCTTAACATTGTTTCAGGAAGAAGAAAAAGATGATAGTTCATCTAGTAAAGAGCTGTAATTAGGAGAAGAAAACGGGTTTTGCTTTAGGATGCTGAAATTCAAAAGATGTTGCTAATGTTTGCATTTCTTCAATAACATCATAAATATTTCAGCTTAGTAAAAAAAAAAATGTGAGCAAAAAATAATTTGATAAAATGGGCAGCTACTAAATGATACTTCCATGCTTTAACCATACTCCAGCTGGACAATCCTTCCTATCCTATTCTCTCACCACAAATAGATTGACACATGTGTAAAAATTACTGTTTATAGTTTTGAATTCTAGTTCAAGTCTCATCTCCCACTAATCCTAGAAGAGTAGTTGAAGTCACTTTCACTGTATGTTAGTTTCTCCAAGGACTTCTCCCAATCATATATCAAAAAAAGATGCTTAAAACATTTCAAACTTTAAGTCAGATGCTCTGGTAGGATAATAGGTAGAGAAGAAATGGCAAAAAAGAATGAAATGAAATTCTCATATTATCTTTGTCCATTAATAGCATGAATTTACAGTTGTTAACCACAATTCCTAAACTACTCCTTATAATCAACCAATTATGAAAATCCATATCATAGCATATCTCTCAATTAGATGCAGCAGATCAGATGCTACAAACAGCAAATAAAATTCTGAACTTAGATTTAGGAAAGCCTATATCTGAAGCCTACCTTTCACCTTTATTAGTTGTAGGACCAAAGACAAGTCTACACATCTCAAGTTGAAAGACCCAATTTCCTGACTTTAAAATAGGATTGAGCATAGTACCTTCTTCACAGGGTTGTGAAGAAGTATCTTCTTCACAAGGATAAAAGAGAGATGAAGGGGTGTGTATGTGTGTGCACATGCATGTGCTCTCAGGTAAGATATGTATATTCTCATGGATTGTTTAAATGTAGTTGATAAGAGATGTTGAGAGATAGTTTTGAAATCTTGAGTACCTCTCTTTAAGGGAAACTATATGTCTTCTCTTGAAGCAGGAAAAGGGTCATGGCTGACTGCTCTTTTCTCTAATTTCTGAGAGAGGTAGTCTATTAAAATTATAACTATCTGCTCCTTTAAATATTGCTGAGCTAGGGGTACAATATATTCAAAACAAAAGTTTCTTCTCTAATTGCTAACCCTTATGGGGGTAAGATAATCTTCATTTTATATCCTCCAAATGCTGATAACCCAAAAGACTATTACAAATACCAAGTATCAGGTAAACCCATTTATCTAATCACAAGATAATACTGAAATTGGAAAAGTCTGGCAGATTAGAATATACCAGAAAATGCACAAGAGTGACTGATCTCTGTAGCAAGAGTAAGATATCTCAACTTAAACTAAGAGGAATCTTTCAATCTCACTAAAGAAGAAAATCAGGTTCTGAAATCACTAGGGAAGCGAGCTGAATATCAAGAAGGGTGAGAAACCCAGCTCCTCTACAGCAGCTTCCAAAGTTTTTCTCTCTCTTTTTTTTTTTTTGAAGTAGTCCTAAAATATATCTTCCTCCCCAAAGATCTTATACCAATTCTATCTCTTATGTATGCATGCAACATCTTTCAGCATTTTCTCCACCAATTAGGAGTTTTTTTCTAGGCAGTCAGTAACATTTCCAAGCAAAATGTTTGGAAACCCAAGTTATATTCATTATGTGTTTTATAAACCTAAACATGTTATATAATTGTGAGCTACCATAATCATCACCAACAACATAACTACCATCATTCTCATCCATATCCTCATTTTCATCACTATTAATGAATCTTAGCAGACATCATTATCCAAATATTATCTTAGCCTTTTTAAGACTCCCCAATGTTTTTGACTATATTTCTCTCTCTATGTTTATAGTCACAGACAATGAATTCTCTAATCAATCTTTCCCAGTACCTAGAACAGTACACTAGTCACATCAGGTCCTTAATCAACATTTATTCAATAAATTAATGAAATGTTAAGAAGATTTCTTTCGAAGCCTTCACATTCATCTTTGTTTATTCTTACTCATTTGAGTGGTTTTCTGAAAAATGTCCCTTTTCTGCATTAGGACCCTAGTAAAAAGGTCAGCCAGGTCCATTCTCTCTCTCATCCAGCAAAACTTCCTTTTTTAGCCAGACAAAATATATTTACATGAAAAGAGTCATAGTTATGCAAAAATCACCTTCCAAACTCGCTTTGACTTAGATTGCAAAATAACCCTATATTATATCTGCAGAATTCTGCTACATGGACCTCATCTGGCCTGTGGGGAAACTCCTGCAGTTCCCCCATGAAAAATCAGACCTGAATTTGGAAGAATAGTCTATCATTCTTTTCACTTGCCTGAAACTACATAATTCTCATAACTTTGTGGACTGGTAATGGAAATTAACACTCCAGGCATACAGAGTGTGCCCTGACTTCTTTTTTCCACCAAAGCAAATGTACAGTAAGGCACATAACTGACATAATTCTGCTCTGGTCAGTACTATGTCTATTTTCTTTTTTTCTTCCTTTTTAACTAGCACGTGGAGACAGGAAAACACTTAAGAAAATCAGAATCACACTGTGACTTGCAGACTGTAGTCAAAATGACCCTCCTGCACTGCTTTGGAGACCAGCTCCAACCTGAGGTTGGCTTGCTAGAACCTAGAAGCAGGGGGCCTTAGACAGTTGGTGCTATAGAAATCATGTAATGACCACGTGTTTAAAATCAGCCGGAGTCAGGAATTCAGGTTAAGGGAAAAATCTTCAATATTTATTGAAGTGAAGAGGTGAATAAAGATTGCGATAGCAAATATAGGCAGTTGCGACAGGAAGCCAGCTAAGAGAGAGAGACGCAAGCCGAGCCAACCGCGGCAATGGCAATCCCAAAAGTCTCTCCTCCCCTTCCTTTTCCACTCCCCTGCCTCCACCCACCAAAATCGTCATTTCCTTTACAACACATCAGGACTTGCACAAAGAGTGGGTGGGGGCCATTCTTTCTCCAAGCTTATATATTAATAGAGTATGGTCCAATTACTATTTAGCCTCATGTGCTTGGGACCTCAGTGCATCAACTCAAGCCTCAGCCCATTACAAAATCATTTGAGTAAAAGTAAATAGGATCATGTAAATTTTGAAGGAGAAACATGTTTAAAATAAATAAATAAATAAAATGTCAAACAAGGTTGTGTTTTTTCATTTCTTTTTTTTCTAAGACCCAGTGTTTGCCTCTTATTCCATAACTAGGCACAATGCAGGGGAAAAGAAACAACAATCTAAATTCATTTATACAACATGGCATCCAAAATCTGCAAGAATCTTTACTGATTTAAATATTTTAATATATGTTTAAATTTTACATATCCTACATATAGGCAGTTTTGTATTATAATGGACAGAATGCTAGAACAGGAGTCAGAACCGTCTTCAAATTCAACTTGAAATACCAGCTGAAAGTCCTGGGTAAGATACTTAAGCACTATCTACCTCAGTTTCCTCCTTTGTAAAATGAGGCTAATAATATCACCTACTCCCCCAAATTGTTGTCAGGATAAAATGAGATAATATTTTTGGCTTTGCAAGCTTAAAGTGCTATGTAAATGCTGCTATTATTACTATTAGTAGAAGATATAGTCCAAGTAAGAATCCAATACATTCATTTTTCCTTATATTGTGTGTTTTGATTTACATGTTTCTTCCAGTAGAATATAATAATGTCCTTGAAGGCAGAGATTGTTTTTGCTTTTATTTTGTAACATAATACATGCATATACAAGTACTTAAGAAATATTTATTGACTGATTCTAACAGTGAAAGAAAACTTTGGGATCACATATAGTCTGAATTTTCCTTAGGGTTTTTGTAAAAGTAAAAAACCAACACATATGTCCCAAATGCAAACTCTTTTCAACTAGAAGCATCTGGATGTTACAGTGGATAGGGTAATGGACCTGGAATCAAGAAGGTCTAGAATTCAAATTTGGCCCTCAAATACCACTGGTGTGATTCTGGGCAAGTCACTTAATCTCTGTCTGCCTCAGTCTCCTCAATTGGGAGAGCTAGTTAGCACTATGATTAAAGCATTAGACCTGGAGTCAGGAAAACTTGAGTTCAAATTTGGCCTCAGACACTTACTAGCTGTATACCTCTGGGCAAGTCATTCAATTCTGTTTCCCTCAGTTTCCTCATCTGTAAAATGAGATGGAGAAGGAAATGTCAACCCATCTCAGTATCATTGCCAAGAAAACCCCAAATGCGGTCATGAAGGGTCAGACACAACTGAAAAATGTGTGGATGTGTGTGTGTGTGTGTGTGTGTGTGTGAGAGAGAGAGAGAGAGAGAGAGAGAGAGAGAGAGAGAGAGAGAGAGAGAGAGAGAGAGAACAAAGAATAGCTTACTTTTACATAGTACCAGGGTAAGATAAGATCAAAATGGGTCTATGACCTAGGCATAAAGAACGAGATTATAAATAAATTAGAGGAACATAGAATAGTTTATCTCTCAGACTTGTGGAGGAGAAAGAAATTTGTGACCAAAGATGAACTAGAGACCATTACTGATCACAAAATAGAAAATTTTGATTACATCAAATTAAAAAGCCTTTGTACAAATAAAACTAATGCAAACAAGATTAGAAGGGAAGCAACAAACTGGGAAAACATTTTCACAGTTAAAGGTTCTGATAAAGGCCTCATTTCCAAAATATATAGAGAACTGACTCAAATTTATAAGAAATCAAGCCATTCTCCAATTGATAAATGGTCAAAGGATATGAACAGACAATTTTCAGAGGATGAAATTGAAACTATTACCACTCACATGAAAGAGTGTTCCAAATCATTATTGATCAGAGAAATGCAAATTAAGACAACTCTGAGATACCACTACACACCTGTCAGATTGGCTAAGATGACAGGAAAAAATAATGATGAATGTTGGAGGGGATGCGGGAAAACTGGGACACTAATGCATTGTTGGTGGAGTTGTGAACGAATCCAACCATTCTGGAGAGCAATCTGGAATTATGCCCAAAAAATTATCAAATTGTGCATACCCTTTGATCCAGCAGTGTTTCTATTGGGCTTATATCCCAAAGAAATACTAAAGAAGGGAAAGGGACCTGTATGTGCCAAAATGTTTGTAGCAGCCCTGTTTGTAGTGGCTAGAAACTGGAAAATGAATGGATGCCCATCAATTGGAGAATGGCTGGGTAAATTGTGGTATATGAATGTTATGGAATATTATTGTTCTGTAAGAAATGACCAGCAGGATGAATACAGAGAGGACTGGTGAGACTTACATGAACTGATGCTAAGTGAAATGAGCAGAACCAGGAGATCATTATACACTTCGACAACGATATTGTATGAGGACATATTTTGATGGAAGTGGATTTCTTTGACAAAGAGACCTGAGTTTCAATTGATAAATGACGGACAAAAGCAGCTACACCCAAAGAAAGAACACTGGGAAACGAATGTGAACTATCTGCATTTTTGTTTTTCTTCCCGGGTTATTTATACCTTCTGAATCCAATTCTCCCTATGCAACAAGAGAACTGTTCGGTTCTGCAAACATATATTGTATCTAGGATATACTGCAACATATCCAACATATAAAGGACTGCTTGCCATCTAGGGGAGGGGGTGGAGGGAGGGAGGGAAAAAAAAATCGGAACAGAAATGAGTGTCAATATAAAGTAATTATTAAATAAAAATTAAATTAAAAAAAAAAAAAACATAGTACCAGGGTTATTGTCTCAAATGAGGCAAATGAGGTAATGAATATAAAGCACTTTTAAAACCTTAAAGTGCTATGTAAATGGGAGTTATTATTATTAATAAATTACAGTCATCAGACTTTCAATATAATAATTTTTATCCCTGTAACTTCTAGTGCACTCCTGCAGAGTTCAGTGTTTATAGAGCAATATAAAGGGTATGTTAGTAAAATGTTAAACAATCAGGCTCTTGGAAAAAAAGCATACTTTAAATTTAAAGTTTGATCTGTACTATTAATACCTTCTTAAGCCTAGACAATTAACAAAACCATCAAACCCTGATTTGTAACATTCCAATTTCTGAAGTATAAATATTCATAATGAAAAATTAATCAGCTTTCACCAGACTGTTTGATCTGATTCCATCATACCTCTCCATAGCACATTAAATGTTTGCAAAACATTTTACTATATGTTGCCTCAGTTGATATTCACATCAAACTTGTGCAGGAAGTATTGTTAGTATCTCTATTTTACAAGTGGGAAAATTAAGGCCAAAGGAGCTTTAGGGAATTTGTCAGTCATATTGATAATAAATATTTGGGGAAGAATTTGAACTCTGATTTTCTTGACTTCAAGTATATCATTCTAATCATTGTACCATTTTGCTGACTACATTTATGTAGGACAGAGTAGATTGTGAATAGAGCCCTGACTCTAGGGTCAGGAAGACTAATCTTTCTGATAACATACTAATTATGTGTCCCTGGGCAAGTCACCTAACTCTATTTTCCTCAATTGTCTTCTCTGGAAAATGAGTTGGAGAAGAATCACTTCAGTATCTTTGCTGAGAAAAGCCCAAATACAAAGAGTTAGACACAACTGAATAATGACTGAACAACAAATTTACATAGGAATTGGAGTACATGATTGTAAATTAATCTTCTAAAGTTTTTGTAGCAACAAGGAAGAGAAATATAGGATATTAGTTTGAAGAGGTCTTCAAGTTAAGGAAAATGTATAAACTTAAGGTTCATAGAGGTCAAGCAAGTAGGACATTAGTCATAGGTGATAAAAACTAGCAAACCACCAAGAGGTTAAATGGATTAGGGCTTTCTTTATTCTTTCCTATATTTCAGATTAATGTTGAATCACCTTTTTTATGCCCCAAAGTCATCCTTAATATTAATTTGAATCTTATTGCATCAACATCCTAAGGGAAAGGGGCAGGTTGGAAAGGAGAAAAGTAACAATAGAACAAAATAGAACAAAAGAACAATAGAAAGTATAACTAGTACAGTAGCCCCAAGAGAATGGTACTAATGGTACTTGTCTTTCAGTAAGGTGTCCACTATCTGACAAATTTTGGGAGACTCCAAATATTATTGTTACTAATAAGAACAAGCCTTTCATGTTAAAAAAAAAAAAAACAAACTGGAAAGCAAGGATCTGCTAAGACCCCAAACAATTCTTTTAAATTTCCTCTATTTTTGTCCTGATTCTGGACAATTTCCCCTCATTTGGTAACAAAACAATGTAACTAAAAACAAGTTGCTTATCTGACACACAGGGCTTATCAGACAAACAATAAAAATAGGACAAGATGACAAACAAGATAAAATGGATAGCCACATTTTTTATTGATTGAATTCTGGGAAGATTAATGAGGTGAGGATCAAGAAGGCTTGGATGGCAAGGGACACAATTCTCCCCATTTTCTAAAACTAAGGCATGAATCAGTATACTTGGCCTGTTTATTATAAAAAATTTAAATAAATAAACCCATTTTTGCCACAAACCTCGCCTGTATTTGGATTTGCAAATTCTTTCACAAAAATCCTGCAACAACACACCATCCTAAGGAATCTCTCACCCTCATTTCTCACACCTCAACATTTGGTGGTTTGTACAGGGATCCCCAAAATTTTGGCCAAGGTAAGCCTTCTCTTACTGTTGTCTATTCTATAGCTGAGACACTCAAATACCTGGGAAGATTTGGAGTGTCAGGAGCTTTTATGCTCAGCGGAATTCCTTGGTTGGGGATGCTCAGACTCAAAATTCCTGTCTTTGTAGAAATCCCCTTAATTAGGGGACTTCTGTCACCGCTCCCTCTCTAGGGATGCCTGAGAGGACAGGGCGCAATAGAATCCAGAAAATCTAAGAGTTGTGGCCAAAAAAAAAGGATTTATAAATAACTCATTGGCCTCTTCCAAAAGGAATTTAGCAAAGGTTTGAGGTACAGGCTTTGATTATATTGGGGTTTTGTGGCCCGAAACTAGGGAGCAATCTCCAGATCAATTTGAGGGACTAATTTTCAATTCAATAAAGGGTGGTGATTATATGCCCCAAGCCAAGATCTCCAATTGAATTGTAGGTGGAGATCACTATGGGAGTTTCCCTTAGGAACATGAGGGTGAGACCCCTCCCAGAGGTAGGGAGGAGTTGAGATTCAGGGCCTTTCTAACCCACCTCCTCAACCCCCAAATATCAAAGGGGACACAATTTACATGAATAAGAGTAACTGATTATTGTGTAGTGTTTCATAACTTATAATGAATTTTGCCTTCATCATTTCATATGATTTTCACCAAAACCCTGAGGTTAAATATTATGTCCCCATTTCACACATAAGGAATGTGTAACTCACAGAATTAAAGTCCTACAGATAGCAGGGCACAAATTCAAGCCTAAACTCATATTTTTCCAACTTCATATTTCAGACTTTTCCTATACGTTCAAATATACATTGAATCTTACATAGAAGAGAATGGAACAGAAACAGAATAAACACATATATAGAGCTTATTAGGTAGCAGACATTAGGCTAAACAATTTTTAAAAATATTTTCTCATCCTCCCTGATGTTCTGCTTGACATATGACAATGTTCTGTTTTGTTTCATTGTATTTTCTTTGGTCTTCCTTTTCTGTTTTTCTTTCTTTTTTTATTATTCTGTTGTTTTAATAATATAAATGTTTTTTAAAAAGTAAAAAAAAAATCTCTCATTTGATCCTCACACCAATCCTCTGAAGTAGACAATATTATGATCCTCATTTAGCATTGAGGAAACTGAAGCCAATAGAGGTTAAGTGAAATAGCCAGGGTCACACAACTAAAAAGTATCTGAAGCCAAATTTGGACTCAGGTTTTCCTGACTCCAGAACCAGCATTACATCCACTGTGCCATTAGCTTCCTCTAACATAATAATTTCCATACTTACTCCTCAAAGACTAGACATGTAAATATGAAAATATAAAATCATATTAAATTATAAAGTCCTACATTATATAAAATCCATTCTTTTAAAAAATACAGTGTCTAACTTTTTATTCTTCCCTTAGTAAAAATTATAGCTGTGATTTTGTTATTAGTCCAGAGCAAAATAAGCTTTAGGTTTTTATACAATAAGCAGCAAAATTAATGGTGAAGAATTTTGATGAACATGTTATTAGAATATTGTGATATTGTTAACATCTACAATTTCATCAGTGTGGGTACTCCCCAGTCTAGTGCAAAATATAACTTCTTCTCTTCCTCCCTAGCATCACTTTAACACATATTCTTCTTGTATTGGAATGAACAACTAGAAAACAATAAATACCATTGTCTTATAATATTTATAGGCCTTGAGTTCATATCAAAGGAGAACTTGTAGAAGGAAGTGGTTGTTTAGCCTAGAGAAGATGCAGGGGAGAAGATGCAGAATAGCTTTTTTCAAATATCTGAAGAGCTGTCCTGTTAAAAAGAAATTAGATTTTTTCTATTAGATCCCAAAGGGGGGGGGGGGAGGAGAGCAAAGAGTAGAAATTCAGACTTAATAAGAAGAAAAAACAATTTTCTAAAAATTAAAACAAACCAAAAGTTGAAAGGTCTGTGTGAAAAGGTGGTAAGAATATCTTCATTGAAGGTCTTCTAGCAGAATCTAAATGATCTCTCATCATTCATGTGGGAATGAGTTAATCAAGATGGCCTCTAAGGTCCATTCTATAACTATCAAAATTCTATTATTCTCAAGCATATCTGAACTTGGCTAAACTGGTCTTGGAGTTTTTATTCAAAAAATGTCTAGCTTTGATTGACTTATGAAAACTTGTACTTTGTAAATAAATCCAAGGTCATCTCCTTGTCAATAATTCATAACAGAAGATATCAATGTAGGCTTTATAACAGCTCACATCAAAATAGCACTTAATATTTACTTATATAACGTAAATTGTTATTATATTTGTGTTATTTGATCTTCACAACCCTGAGAAGTAAGTAGAACAAGTTTTACTTTCTTCATTTTTTAGGAGAAGAAACTGAGGCTCAGGGAGGAAATTAATAAGTGGCAGAGAGAAAACACAAACTTAGGTCTCCTGTGGCTTTTTCATTACCCCATCCATAATTTCTCTCACAAGTAACAGTAGGTTCTCCTGAGAGAAGAGATACAATCCTCATTATTTTCCCAATGATTTATGGTGCTACACTAGAGAACGCCAATCTAAATATCCATAATGAAGTCCAACATCCAGGCAACAACCATCTAGTCTTTCAAAATGGTTGCTTTCTGTTCTTCTACAACTCCATTCTTGAAGATGTTTGTTTTCCTTAGGGAATTTCAAACTGGATAAATTTCATGAGGTAGGAAAAGGCACAGATATTTCCATAGCTCCAAACATTTGTTTCAGTCTTGATACCAGCACAGCCAAAGGATAAGTATTCAAGCCTTGTGAATAGTATCCTTTGTCATGGGAGAAGCTGAACCAGAATCTCTAATAGACATATGTAGTGAGCCACATATATTGAGTGCCAAGAGCACTCCAGTGGTACAGGAATGTGGAACAATACATATTTGAAGCATCTAGGGAATTATTTTTTACTTTGGGGTATGAAATGAAGTTTTGTTTCTCTCTGTTGCAGATACTCTGAGATTATATCAAGAGAGAAAAGGAAATGTAGAGATACTCAAGTTAGATTTTCAAATTAACATATTGTATTTATGGTGAGTGTGATATTTCATTTTTTGAAAGCTTTCTATTATCAATGCTCAACCAAAGCTGGATTTCAAATGAGTGTCCTTACCAACACTGAAGCATTCACATTTTGCATATTCTTTTTTACTGCCTTATTTTTTATCTCTTCAACTGATTGGTTGGTTATCCTTTGTTCTTGAAGAAGATCAAAATGATATGACTATGTTAGAGTCAAGTTACAGTGTGGGCAGCAATATGATTTCAGAATATTAACTCAATGAAAAGGGATGTTCTATTTATCTTTCATCTCTGTAATTACCTACTTAACCATCCCAGAAAAACAGTTCAGAGACAAAACAATGATTGTGGCTTTCCACCCCATTGCTCTTAGAGTTTATTTCCCTCAACTCTTTGGAATATTAGTCAAAAGTGACAGAGGCAGCCTCAACTCTGAGAAGAACTAGAGATGTAACCAAAAAAAGTGAAAGTTCTGAGTACAAGTTCTGGCTCAGTCATTGAAACTTTCTAAGCCTTAATTCATCCACTTATAAAATTGGGGAGATTGTTGGATAATCTATCTCAAAAAGTTGATACAAGAAAAGCTTTTTTTAAACTATGTATGTATTTATATATGATATTTAATTATCATTAATTATTAGCACCTGTTGGATGCATAAAATAATGCTGTGGGAAATATATTTTTAAATTTAATTATCTATGACCCCATTACCCCTCTGCTCTATGTCTTCCCCCCAAAAAAAGACTGCAAACTCCTTTTTTGTCTTTGTATTCCCAGCACCTGGCAAAATATTTGTACAGAGTAAGCAGTCAGTGAAATCTGTGTTAAATGAATGAACAAAGTGATAATGGAAGTGACATAGACTCAATGCTAAAATAAGTTATACCCCAAAGAAAAAGATAGGAAATAGGTCCAGTTGCTTAAATATATATTCTCTCTATAAGCTTTTCCACTGTGGCTGTTTTAAAAGTACATGTGGACTCTACAAACAGTTGCTGGAGTGATTAGATTCTTTAGAGGAAAGTAAGTTTAGCAAGATGCAGAAAATACTTATTGAGTAAGTTCATTCTGACTTTTTTTGGCAGGGAAGATGTTATGATTCAGGAGCCACCTGCCAGTGGCTGCTGGAGATCTAACTCAGACCTGTAGAATGGATCTCTTCATGTGAGAGGATGATGATGATACAAGGAGTCTGAGAGGCAGTTGCTTTCTCTGACCTCTCTCCTCTTCCCTCTTGCCTCCAATTTATTTCATCCCCAATCCACAAGGATCATCAGCATTAGTAAAGGCTGCTTTGCAACTCCTTCAAGTGTTGCGATTCACAGCTGTGGAGGCTCTCAGAGAATGTCCCTTTCACTTAGGCATGGTCCTTAAGAGGAAGGAGCACATTATTCTAAAAGGGTGAAGGGAGAATAGGAGATGAAAGATTTTAAACTTGAATATAACAATGTTGAGGATATTATGTTGGGAATAATTTATGGAAAGACATGAGGTCAATTATTAGAGGTTTTCATTTGAAAGGTAAATAATATACAAAATAAACTTCTGAAGGAGGAAATTATAAAAACACAAAAGAAATGTACTTGCTTTGCTGTGTATGAGGCAATGGAAGTATAAGAAGTAAAAGGCAGGGGCAGCTAGGTAGTGTCATGATAGAGCACCAGCCCTGAAGTCAGGAAGACCTGAGTTCAAATGTAGACTCAGACACAACACTTCCTAGCTGTTTGACCCTAGGCAAGTTACTTAATTCCAATAACCTCAGGAAAAAAAAAAAGAATAAGAGGCAAAGAAGCAAACAAAAAATCCATTTTCATCCAGGCTAACCTACAACTGCTCTCTCACATTTCTATAAACTGTTATAATTTACATATAGAGCATTTTCCATAAAACAACACTAATATATGTTGGTCAAGTATTATTAGTCTCACTTTACAGATAAGAAAACTGAGGCTTTGAGAGTATATATGATTTACCAAGTCTGATGCTCTTTCTACCATAATATACTCCTTCAAAGTGAATGAATAGAAATGTGGGTTTTTGAATGGACAGGGAAAAGATGGATCCAAGATATATCAAAAAATGAACATTCCACAGAACTCTGTGGCTTACTGGAAGGAATAAGAGTGCTGTGAAAAACTATTCATGGATAACTCCAAGATTATAAGTCCAAGGGACCAGAATCACAATTGCGTTGGGAAAATAAACTGGTAAAAGTTGAAAAGAAATAAGATGTGGAAATAATAACCTGGATTTTGTTTTGCTTTATTTTACATTTTACATTTTTAGTTTTAGGTATCTGAAGGTCATCCAAGGGAAGGAAATCCACAAAAAGCAAAAAATAGAAAAGAAAGAGTAAGATTATGGAGGAGATGCATTTGTAAATACCAACTCTCTATAAGAGAGAAAGGAATTTATAAACCCTGTGCCCCCACCCCTCTCATTTAGAAGTGAAGAAAGAGATTCAAAGATATTAAGTGATATAACCAAATTTTTAAAAAATGAAATTTGAATACATGTCCTCTTGATTCCAAACTCCATATACTTTTAACAGCCCCATAATAAATAATCATATCTCTCTGAAAATTTAAAAATCATGATTTGTAAAAAGTATATAACAGCCTATTTCTAATGGTGTATGGTAAAGTAAAATTTAAAAATTAAGATGACATTTGTAAAGAATAACAGAAACTACATTGTAAAAGAAAAATCTAAACATAAAACAAATTCTAAAAAATTTACCATGGATTTTCTATCATCAATGTAGAATAAAGAACAAGGAAGCTATTTCAACTTATCTGAATAAAATGTGTTTATTAGACATGACTAAATATAGGAATGCTATTTTAGCATTGTGAAATTTGGCTTCTTGCTGCAACTGGAGTCTTCCTGAAAACAATGCATGTGATTTACAGATTCTGGAAAAGTTACTCCTTTTTCACTGTGCTTATGAATTCTTTAATAAAATCCTAAATTGCCACCTTGTGGAACAACTGCTTTGTTTTGTGTTGTTCTTTCATCTCATAGGTTCAGAATGATTTCTCATTTACTTAGATTTTCAGTTTGAAATGAAGGCAAACTTAAGAACCTAATCTAACTTCACTTCATTTCAATTCAAAGTATTATTAACCATTTATATTCAGTTCTCTTCTGTGAGACTGTGTACCATCTATCTATAAAGGTAAAAAAAAATCCCAACAGCTTTCCTTTATTCTTGTAAACCCCTTTATTTTTCCATTAATGCAGGTTAATGAAAAAACTGAGATTTCTTCCAAAAGACACAGAAGTTTCATTCCTGACTCTAATGTAGCAGTCAGCCCTAGAATTACTTTAATAGAATTCTACATCCATGAGAAAAATACTAGTGTTACTCTTGTGGACAAAACTATATTAAGCGTTTTGGTTCATTTAGAGGAATGTTCTCACTGCTCTAATTTGTTGCTTCCATCTGATAGTACTCAATATGTTTTGGATAACTCCCCTTGCAAAACACAGTAAACCTCAAAAGTGAAATGTATGTTTTAAAATTCATTCTATCTCATAAAAAAATAGTAGTGTTCACCAAGAGCAAATCCTTCCCTAATTTCTGTATAACTTTAATCAGTTGTAGATATATTTATTCTAGATTAGTTTTTTCCCATCAGGCACTGTCTTTCATAGTTCCACAGAGTATAATACCTTCTACAACTTTTTTAAGTGGTTCATTCTACTATGCCCAAAGAGCAAATCTGATCTTTTGATCCAGTTATACCACTACTAGGTCTGTATACCAAAGAGATAACAAAAAAGGGAAAAGGATTTATATGTTAAAAAAAAAATTATAGCACTTCTTTCCCCTAAATAGGCTTCTTACCTGTGCTAGAATTTCTCACTGAATGGAATACTGTCAACAGAACGCTGACCAATGGAAGTTGATAATTCATAGATATCAATAAGATTATAGATATTAAGCTTGAAGGGACCATAGAAAATATCTAAACTAACTACCTTTCTTTGCAGATGGGAGAATTAAGAGAGAAAAATGTTGGGTGATTTACATTTTAAGATGGAAAAATTAGCAAATAGCAAAAAGAATCTGACAATAAAAATCTATAGTAACAGAGAAGATCAAGTCACAAACTCAGAAGAAGATAACTATTAAAAGTTACAAGCAAAGTCTCAAAGAAAAAAAAATATACAAGTTGAGAAGAAGCTCAAAAATGAATTCTTAGGAGTAAGGAAAAAAAATTAAAGATCAAATAAAAGTGATAGAGGAAAAAATTGGGAAAATAAATGAGAACAATACAAGAAAATTATGAAGAAAGGTAAAAAAAATTCACAAAATATTTTTAAAAATTTGATCAAAATTAAAAAGAGGTTCAAAACTTCTTGATAAAAATAACACCTTGACAAACATAATTGAACAAATAGAAAAAAGAGATACAAAAGTTTGTTGAAGAAAAAATTCTATAAAAATTAGAATTGGGCAAGTGAAAGAAAATGGCTTTGATACACAAAGAAACAATAAAACAAAATCAAAAGGAAGGGAAAATAGAAACAAATGTAACATAGCTCATTGGAAAAACAACTGACCTGGAAAGTAGATCAAGGTGAGAAAATTTAATTGGATCACCTGAAGACCATAATTTTTAAAAAGCTAAAGCATCATTTTTTAAAAGTAAAGAAAAATTGTTCCTCAATATTCTATAAGTAGAGAATAAAATATAAATTGAAAAAAATCCCCTGATAACTACATAAAATAGACCCCAAAATAGATATTCACAGGAAAAGTATAGCTAAATTCCAGAGTCCCCAGATCATGGAGAAAATATTGTTAGCAACCAAAAAGAAACAATTCAAATATTGTGGAGCTGTAGTCAGGATTACACAATATTTACTAGCTACCACATTAAAGGAGTAGAAGGCTTGAACTATGATATTTTAGAAGGCAAAGGAGTCAGGATAACAATCAAAATAACCTACCCAGCAACACTGAATTTGTTCCTTCCAACAGGAATAAAAAAGGATTTTCAATGAAATAGAGGACTTTCAAACACTGTTCATGAAAAGCCCAGAGAAGAATACAAAATCTGACTTTCAAATACAAACTCAAAAGCAACATAAAAAGGTAAACATGTAAGAGAAATCATAAGGGCACAATAAAGTTAAACTTGTGAGGCAGGAATTGGACTCGCACTGCTAGTCAAAATCTCTGCCACTCATGGTAATGATTACATCCAAAATCTTAACCTGCTACAAAGCTAAAAGTCCTCACATCAACTTTCATGCTTATCCCAATAACATGATACTCCAAAAAACCCTGAGTATGAGTCAACAACACTACACACAGTTTTCTAATTAGCAACTGAAGCCTAACCCTTCTTTATCACAACTCTGAACTAGGGTACATATATAAAGTTAAGTTGTTTACATTCCTATATGGGGAAATGATACATATAGAACTTTATCTTATTCAGGCAGTTAGAAAGACTCTCTATAGACAGACGGTATGGGAGTGAGTGGTTTCTGTTGGAGTGATCTATAAAATAATGGATGAAAGAGGAAGAAGAAAAATGGGGGAAGGTGAGAGGAAAAATGGAAAATTGTCTCACCTAAAAGATGTACTCAAGAAAGAGCTTTTACAAGGAAGGGGAAATGGGAATAGGTAATAGTTGAATCTCATTTTCATCTGAATTGGTTCAAAGAGTAAACACACACACACACACACACACACACACACACACACATACACACAAATATGCTTTGAAAGCTATCTTAACTAACAGGGAAGGAGGAGAAAAAAGAGAAATTGGGGAGGGGGTGTTGATAAAAGGGAGGATAAATTAAGCGAAGCAGTAATCAAAAGCAAAACAGACTTTTGAGAAGGAACAAGGTTAAAAAAGAGAGAAAGATAAATAGGAGAAAATAGTATTAATAATCATAACTGTGAATGTGAATGGTATCATTTCACTTATAAAATGGAAGCAGATATCAGAATGGAATAGAAATCAGAATTCAGTAATATGTTTACAAGAAACACACTTGAAACAGAAAGACATACACAGTTTAAAAAAAGAGGCTAGAAAAATGGAAAAGGTAGATGTAGCAATCATGATCTCAGACAAAGCAAAAAACCTAAATATATCTAATGAAAAGAGATAAGCCAGGAAACTTGCTAAAAGGTACCATAGAAATGAAGAATCACTAAACCTATGCACCAAATAACATAACATCCATATTCTTAATGGAAAAGTTAAGTGAATTACAGGAAAAAATAGACAGTAAAACTATAATTATGTGGGGACCTCAACTTTCTCTTCTCAAAACTAAATAAATTATGAAGTAACTTGGAAAGAGATTAAGGCGATAAATAGAATTTTTTTTAAGTTAAATATAGAGAAAGAAAATTGAATGAGAATAAAAAGGAACATATCTTGTTCTAGCTGCTCATGGCAACTTCACATAAAATGATGATGTAATAAAACATAAAAACCTCACAACAAAATTACAGAAAAGCAGATTATCAAATGCACCCTTTTTGAACCATAATATAACAAAAATTATGTTCAATAAAAGGCCAATAAAAGAAAGCAAAGATTAAAAATTAATTAGAAACTAAAGAATCCTATAGAATGGGTGGGTCAAAGAACAAAATTTAGAAACAATCAGTTTTATTAAAGAGAATGACAAGACATACTAAAATTTGCGGGATGCCACAAAGCAGTACTTAAGAAGAAAGAAATATCTCTAAATGTTTACAAAAATAAAAGTGAGAAAGAGCAAATCAACAAATAGGGCATGCAAATAAAAATAAAAAGAACAAATTAAAAATTTCCAATTAAGAACCAAAGTAAAAATCAAAAAAAGTAAAGAAGATTAATAAAAGTGAAAGTTTCAAAATATTTAATTTATTAATAAATGAAATTAGGAACTGATTTTGTGGAGGATACAACAAAATGGATTAACTATGGGTTAAAATATTTTAAAAGATGAAAACCAAATTACCAGTATCAAAAATGAAGAGTGAACTCATCAACAATTGTGATGACCGCATATTTAAAATCAGCTGGAGTCAGGAATTTAGATTAAGGGAAAAATCTTCAATCTTTATTCTCAGTAGAGGTAAGTGGGGATTGCGATAACAATATGGGCAGCTGTGACAGGAAGCCAGCTAGCAGAGGGAGATCAGAGCTAAAGAGCCATCACAATGGCAATGCGAGCAGTTGGGTCAAGATGCCAGCCAGCAGTCTCTCCTTCCGGTTCTCTTTCCACTTCCTTGCCTCCACCCACCAAAAAGTCATTTCCTATACAACACATCAGGACTTGCACAAAGAGTGGACGGGGGCCATTCTTTCTCCAAGCATATATATTAATAGAGTATGGTCCAATTACTATTTAGCCTCACATGCTTGTGACCTCAGTGCATCAACTCAAGCCTCAGCCCATTACAAACAATGAAGATGAAATTAAAGCAATTATAAGAATTAGTTTTTCCAATTATGTTCCTGTAAAACTGATAATTTAATGAAATGAATTTTTCAAAAAAGATCAGTTGCCCAGATTACCAGAAGAAAGAGAATATTTAAATAATCCCATGTTAGAAAAATAAATTGGACAATCTATAATTGAGTTCCTTAAGAAAACATCCTCAGAACATGATGAATTTGCAAATGAATTCCACCAAACATTTCAGTAATAATTAATTCCAATATTATATCAACTATTTGAAAAAATAGTGTCCTATCAAATTCCTTTTATGACACAAATATGGTTTTGATACCTAAATCAGAGAGAACCAAATGAAAGGAAACTAGAAGCCGATTTCCCTAATGAATATTGATGCCAAAAATTTAAATAAAACACAACAAGGACATAATAACCATATATCACAAAGGTCATACACTGTGACCAGGCAGAATTTATATCAGGCATACAAAGCTGTTTCAATATTAGGAAAACTATCATCATCATAACTGACCACATCAATACTAAATATAACAAAAATTAGGACATAAAAATGTCACAATCAAATGCAGAAAGGCAAAAATTTTAAATGTATATTTTTTAGATCATAATACAATAAACATTACATATAATAAAGGTTGATGGAAAGATAGACTAAAAACTAACGATCTAATCCTAAAGAATGAGAAGGTGAAACGACAAATCACAGAAACAATAATTTCATCCAAGAGAGTGACAAAAAAATGAGATAACATAACAAAACTTATGGGATTCAGCCGCAGCAGTTATTTGGGGGAATTTTACATCTTTTAAGTCCTTAAATAAAATAGAGAAAGAGAAGATCAATGAAGTGGGCATGAAAATAAAAAAAAATAGAAAAAGAACAAATCAAAAATCCCTAATTAAATACAACCTTAGAAATTTTGAAAATTGGGGGCAGATTTAAGATGATAAAAAGTAGACAGGACATTGCCTGAGTTCTCCCCACCTTTCCTCAGAATCAATATTAGCTCAAGTTTCTGAACAGATTTTAGAGTGACAGAACCACAAACCTTTGGAGGATAATAATTTTCTACCTTAAAATATCTTAGAAAGTATTCAGGAAAGAGCTGTCTCAGTACACAGGAGAGAATGTAGTCCAGTGCAGGTACAGTGAGGAGAGACTCACTGTAGAGAAACCCTCTGCAGAGATACCTGGCATAGGGAATCTAGCAAGAGGCTTTTAGCCAAAATACAGCA
This sequence comes from Antechinus flavipes, assembly GCF_016432865.1. Taxonomy (NCBI): domain Eukaryota; kingdom Metazoa; phylum Chordata; class Mammalia; order Dasyuromorphia; family Dasyuridae; genus Antechinus; species Antechinus flavipes. Next base: position 288,830,243 of record NC_067400.1, on the reverse strand, counting down.
GGTTGGTTAGTATATCCTATTCATTGCATTGTGAGACTTCCAATGCAACAACAGAAGGCAAATTGAGCCTTCAAACCTCAGCATATTAGGCAGGACTTGTCCAGGCCTACCCAGCACAGCAGGAAATCTGTAGCACTGCCAGTTTCAACCTCAGCTTCAGACTAACACAGTTAGTGAGAGGTCCCTCTCTCCCTGTAAAAGAGCTTGGGACAATTTTCTCTGTGCCATATTGAGCACAGCTGAACTTTTTTAAATGAGCAAAAAAGCAAAAAGAGCTCTAACAACAAAAAAGATACTGTGGAGACAGAGAAAATCACAAAACAAATACAGAAGAGGACAGTAAAGGCAAAATGCCTTCAGGTGCAGCTTGATTGGGAGATATGGGCTGGTCTCCAGCTCAGAAGGTTGTCTTGGAATAGTTCAAAAAGGGTCTTAAAAGAGAGACAAAAGAAAAACGGATAAATGTAATGAGTGCTATGCCAAAGAAGTATGAAAGTTTGGGGAAAAGAGTCAACAGATTGGAAAAGGAAACACAGAAACTGACTGAAGAAAACAACTTCTTAAAAAACAAATTTGGTAAAATTTGTGTGTGTGTGTGTGTGTGTGTGTGTGTGTGTGTGTGTGTGTACACATATATGAAAACAACTTCTTAAAAATAAATTTGGCAAAATGAAAAAAGAAACAACTCCTTGAAAAATAGAATTGGCAAAATGGGGGAGAAAATCCACTGAACAAAACAATTCCTTTAAAAGTACAATTGAACAAATGAAAAAGGAGTTAAGAAAACTAACTGAAGAAAATAATCCACTAAAAATTAGAGTTGGACAAATGGAAGTAAACACTCAATGACATCAAGAATCAGTCAAAGAAAATTTTAAAAATATTTTAAAAATTGAAGAAAATGTAAAATAACTCTTTCAAAAACAACTGACCTGGAAAGTAGATTCAGAAGAGATAATTTAACAATTATTGGACTACCTGAAAGCCACAATGAAAACAATAGGCTGGACAACATCTTTCAAGAAATCATTAAGGAAAACTGTCCTGATATCCTAGAACCAGAGGGTAAAATAGTCATTGAAAGAATCCACTGATCACCTCCTGAAAGAGACCCCCAAATTGAAAACTCCAGGGAATATTGCAAACTCTAGAATTACCAGGTCAAGGAGAAAATACTCCAAGCAACCAAAAAGAAACAATTTAAATACTGAGGAGCCGCAATCAGGATTACCCAGGATCTAACAGCATTGATTTTAAAGGAATGAAGGGTCTGGAAAATTATATTCCAGAAGGCAAAGGAACTTAGACTACAATCAAGAATTAACTACAGCAAAACTAAGCATTCTCTTTTATGGGGAAAAGATGCACATTCAATGAGATAGGGATTTTCAATCACTTTTTATGAAAAGATCAGAGCTGAACAGAAAATTTGATTTTCAAATACAAGACCCCAGAAAAGTATAAGAAGGGAAAATGGGAAGGAAAAAACTCTGATTTTTAAAGGTTAAAATGTTTATATCTCTACATGGAAAGATGAAAAGTGCAACTCTTGAGAACTGCATATTTGTCAGGGCAGTTAGAAAGGGCATACTATACTATAGGCATAACCTGAATTTAATATGATGATATAAAAGAGCAATTGGAGTATAAAAGGTATTGTACTTGGAGAAGAGGAAAGGGGAGGTAAACTGGAATAAATTATGTCACATGAAGAGGCACAAAAGACCTATTACAGTTGAGGGAAAGAAGGGAGTGGGATGAACATTGTTTAGACCTGAATCTCATTGGATTTGACTTAAAGAGCTAATAACATATATACTTAGTATAGTATAGAAATTTGTCTCACCTTATAGGGAAATAGAAGGGGAAAGAGGAAAGCAAAGTGGGAGACTAATAGAAGGAAAGACAAAAGTAGAAAAGAAAAGGGATAAAAAAGGGAAGGACTGAAAAAAGGGAGGGCAGATTGAGGAAAGTGGTGGTCAGTAAAACACTGGAGAGAAAAGAAAGAATTAAAGGAGAGAAAAAAGTATAACTTGGGAAGATGCAGGAAATGCAGTTAGTCATTTTAATTGTGAATGGGAATGGGATGAACTCTCCCATAAAATGGAATTGGATAGCAGAATGGGATAAAGGCCAAAATTCTTCAATATGTTGTTTACAAGAATCTCATCTGAAGCAGAGATATACATAGAGAATAAAGGCAAAAGGCTGAGCAGAATCCATTATGCTTCAGCAGAAGTTAAAAAAAAAAAAAAAGTAGGGGTAGCAATCTTGATCACATATCAAACAAAAGCAAAAATAGATATAATTAAAAGGATAAGGAAACAACCTACATCTTCCTAAAGATGTACCATAGATAATGAAGTAATATCAAATACTAGACATATATGTATCAGGTAATATAGCATCCAAATTCTTAGAGGAGAATTTAAATGAGTTGTAAGAAAAAATAGACAGAAAAACTATTTTAATCTAAGATGTCAACCTCCCTCTATCAGAACTAGATAAATTTAACCAAAAAATAAACAAGAAAGAAGTTAAGGAAGTGAACAGAATTTTTAAAAAGCTAAGTATGATAGAGGTTTAGAGAAAATTGAATGGGGCTACCTTTTTTTAATGGTACATGGCACTTATAAAAAAATTGACAATATATTGGGGCATAATAACCTCAAACAAATGCAGAAATATTAAATGCATTTTTTCAGACCATTTTGCAATAAAAATTATGTGTATTAAAGGGCCATGGAAAAATAGATCAAAAATTAATTGAAAACTAAATGATCTAATCCTAAAGAATGAGTGGGTGAAACAACAAATCATAGAAAAAAAATTAATAATTTCATTCAAGAGAATGACAATAATGAAAAAACATACCAAAACTTATGGGATGCAGCCAAAGCAGTTTTAGAGGAACATTTATATTTCTAGATGCTTACATGAATAAAATATGGAAAGAGAAGATCAATGAAATGAGCATGCAACTAAAAAAGCTAGAAAAAGGACAAATTAGAATCCATGCCAAATTAAAAAATTTGAAAAATCAAGGGAAAGATTAATAAAATGGAAAAATAAGCCAACTACTGAGCAAATAAACAAAACTGAATTGGTTTTGTGGAAAAAAAATAGATAAACCTTTGGTTAATTTGATTAGAAAAAGAAAAGAAGAAAACCAAGTTAACAGTATCAAAAATGAAAAGGGTGAAGAGGAATTTCCTGAAGAGATAATTAAAGCAATAATTAGGAGATATTTTGGCCAATTATATGCCAATAAATCTGATAATCTAAGTGAAATGCATGTATACTTACAAAAATATAGTTTGCCCAGATTAACAGATAAGGAAATAAATTACTTAAGTAGTTTCATTTTAGAAATAACTGTCGATAGTATAAAATATTTGGGAATCTATCTGACAAGACAAAGTCAGGAACTATATGAACACAATTACAAAATACTTTCCATACAAATAAAGTCAGTGTCATACCAATCAAACTCCCAAGAATTTATTTTACAGAGCTAGAAAAAATAACAAACTTCATCTGGAAGAATAAAAGGTCAAGAATTTCAAGGGAATTAATGAAAAAAATAAGTCTACCTACCAAGACAAAGTCTTAAATAATATGAACACAATTACAAAATACTTTTTATACCAAGTTAAATCTAATCAATTGGATGAATATTAAGTGCTCCTGTATAGACTGAGCTAATATAATAAAAATGACAATTCTATCTAAATTAATCCACTTATTCAGTGCCATTTTAATGAAACTGCCAAGAAATCACTTTATAGATCTAGAAGACAAATAACAATTCATTTGGAAAAATAAAAGGTCAAGAATTTCAAGGAGATTAATGGGAAAAAATGCAAAGGAAGGTGGCTCATCAAATCTAAAACTATATTATAAAGTAGTGTTTACCAATGATTTTGATAAACTCTGCTTTATAATATAGTTTTAGATTTATAGTTTATATAGTTTATATAATATAGTTAATATCAAAAACGTTGGTACTGGCTAAGAAGTAGAGTAGTAGATCTGTGGAATAGCGTAGGTTCACAATGCATAATAGCCAATGACTATAGTAATCTAGTATTTGGTAAACCCAAGACTCTAGCTTCTGGGGGCTTAGAACTCACTATTTGACAAAAATTGCTGGGATAACTGAAAAAATAGTATGGCAGAAACTAGGCATTGACCAACACCTAACACCCTATACCAAGATAAGGCACATTCCACAAGATTATCCTCCATCTGTCAGCTAATGTTGACTAGCATCTACCCAGTATTTCAGATTCTTTCCACCAATGGCTCAATAATGCTCAAGCTTTTGCAGGGCTAGAGGACCTGTGGGACATGACCATGTTCAATACTCTGATGGCCATTAGTGGGGACAAATTCTAGTATCCTTATCAGGAGCCATTGCTCCACACTGAATGATTGGAGATTCTCTGCTTTTTCCATGAGGAAGGTACTGTTCTTAGAATTTGACAACAGTAATGCTAATCAGTTATTTTCTGATATAATGTGCATGAACCGCCATTGCTTTAATTATATTGAGTGTAACCCTTTCGATGTTTCTGCTGTGCTGTTTGATGAAGTAGTTATGGATAAAGAGCAATAAATTGATTAACAAAAAAAAAAAAAAAACAAGTGTTCTGTTCTACAAATTAGGTCACTGGTATAGTGAAGGCTTTGTGACTAAGTTCAAGAACTGGTTTGAGAAGGCAGCAATGTCCTAGTCTCCAGATATAACTCAGCCCCAAATAATTCTGACAACACTAAAGGCTTTGTACTATCTGGGTGTAAAGTATCTTGGTCTTTTTAATGGCTTGGAGAAAAGAAACCTATCAATAAGGTGTATTCTGAGGCCAAGGAGCACGACTCAAGTATGATCAGTATTTGAAGTACAGCATTAATCCCTACCTAATGGAGTAGAACACTGCTAGATAACTTGCAAAGTGATTCTAGTGTTGTCTTTCACACACACAAAAAAAGTTTTTAGAACCCTTAGGGCTTACCCAAGACTGAGCCAGAACACAACAAAACACTGTCCAACAGGAAGACCCACTTCTCTTGAAGTTTTAGCAGGACAAATTAAAGGAACTATGAGAGGAGGGATTACTGAGGAAACTAGGATGCCTAGTCAGGATGATGGATTGGCTACAATCAGAGGCAGACCAGAATTAGTGAATGCTCAGAAAATTGCCATTGCCGTACCACTTGGACAGAGGGGTGGAGTTACAACTCAAAGTACATGTTTATGGGTCTTCTCATGCTCTGACAACCATCTCTACAAAGAAACAGCAGGTTCCAGTAATGTGAACTCAGTCTTCTTTGGATACAGAACACCATAGGGCTACATCAATTTCAATAGATCCCAATGTAATAGGAGCCCTAGAGACTGGAAGAGTCTCACTAACAATTACTATCCCCACCCCTCAAAAAAGCCATCTGCATCAAAGTTGTCAATATCCAGATAAAAGAAGTCATTGAGCAGAGTGGGACAATTGCCAGCAATCTCCCCTCCACAATCCAAGTCTTTGTGGACAAGGACTATCAGTTATTGTATATTTTAGCAACACAATGAAAAGGTTGCCTTCCACCTTTCCTATCATCAGTGTTTATGCTGTCCCAGGACAGATATTGCACTATCTATACCTACATTAACAAAACTGAAGCTACACTTCTGACTGCTTTCTATTGCTTAGAATATTTCCCTAGCCAGATGCTATAAACTAGAAATAGTTTCAAATATGGTTCTACTTTTGAGAATCTCACCTTCCACACTTGTTTTGCTCCCTTCCAAGTGTGAATCCACCTGCTCACTCCCTTAGTTGATCAATACCTCTATGGGGTTAAGACAATGTCTTAAGGACACAACCTGGAAATGTATGGATGGACTGGAACATTTACTTTCATGGTCCAATCTGGTCTTGAGATTCCAGATGTGGATGGACATTTCCACTCCAAACTTAACATTGGTGGCTTCAGTAGCTGTAAGCCCCAACCTGATTCTCATGGAAAACACTTCCTTACCTGGAAATCCCCCTACTCAATTTTCAGAGACCCCTATTAATTCTTTTCTTACTCAGTACTCCACAGGACAGTTAACCATGGCAGTGGATTGGGAGCCTCAGTCTGAAAATTTGAAGAGATGGAATCTGGAAGTACAAAACACACAAGGCTAGGACTTAAGTAGAAGAATGAATTTCTGGGTAGACACTAACGGCAATTATAATTCTATTGTGAGGTCCATGGACATAAGATACCTGACAAAACAATTGTAATGTTTTTGCAATATTTGCTTTTTTGTAATTGTGGTATTAATATGACACTTGAAGTTGCTCTTGTAGGTGCTTCCCTTCTGATGTGCCAAGTCCCTAATGGTTAAGGATAGAAGAAACAGTGGAAAATTTGGATTTGAATGATGCTAGAAACAGAAGAACAAGGATTAGTCTACCTCTCACATCTGTGGAGAAGAGAAGAATTTATAGCCAAAGAAGAACTAGAAAATATTATGAACTGCAAAATGCAAAATTATGAAAATGCAAAAAAAGATTATATTAAGTTTAACAGTTTTTGAACAAATAAAACCAATGCAGCTAAGATTATAATGGAAGCAGAAAGTTGGGGGAAAAATTTAATTCTCATTTCTGATAAAAGCTTCATTTCTAAAATATATAGAGAACTGACTCAAATAAATAAAAATACAAGCCATTCCTCAACTGAAAAATGTTCAAAGACTATGAACAATTTTCAGATGAAGAAATTAAAGTCCTTTCTAGTCATATGAAAAAATGCTCTAAATTACTATTGATTAGAGTAATGCAAATTAAGACAAGTCTGAAATACCACTTCATATCTCTCCGATTGACTGAGAAGACAGGAAAAGATAATGATAAATGTTGGAGGGGATATGAGAAAATTGGGATACCAATACATTATTGGTGGAGTTTTGAACAAATCCAACTATCTGGAGAGCAATTTAGAACTATGCCCAAAGAGCTATCAAATTGTGCATGGTCTATTGGGTCTGTATTCCAAAGGAATCATAAAAAAGGGGAAAGAATCCACATGGGCAAAAAATGTTTGTAGCAGCCCCTTTTCTAGTGACAAAGAACTGGAAACTAAGTACATATTCATTACTTGGGTAATGGCTGAATAAGTTATGGTATATGAATGTTATAGAATATTATTGTTCTATACGAAATGAGTAATAGTATGATTTCAGAAAGATCTGGAGAAACTTATATGAACTGAGGCTAAGTAAGTAAATAGAACTATTGTACACAGCAACAAGATTATGTGATGATCAACTCTGATGGATATGACTCTTTTCAACAATGAAGTGATTTAGGCCAGTTTCAATAGATTTGTGATAGAACCATCTGTGTCCAGGAAGAGGACGGTGAAGACTGAATGTGGATCACAACATAATATTTTCATCTTTTTTATTAGTTTGCTAACTTTTTTCCTTTCCTTTTTTCCCTTTTTTGATCTGATTTTTTTTTGTGCAGCATGATAAATGTGGAAATATGTGTAGGAGAACTGCACAAGTTTAACATGTTTTGGATTGCTTGCTATCTTTGGGAGCAGATGAGGGAAGGGAGGGAGAAAAATTTGGAACCCAAGATCTTGCAAGGGTGAATATTGAAAACTATCTTTGTATATATTTTGAAAATAAAAGGCTATTATTTAAAAAGGAGGGGATAACCCATGTTTGCAAAAATATTTGCACCAGCCATTTTTGTAGTAGTCAGAAACTGGAAATTGAGTGAGTGTCTATCAGTTGGGAAGTGGCTGAATAAGTTATGGTAGGTAAATGTAATGGAATACCATTGTTCTATAAGAAATGATGAGCAGTCATTTTGAGAAAAACCTGGACTTACCTGAATTGATGCTGAGTGAAATGAGTAGAATTGAGAGAACATTGTACACAACAAGATTATATAATCATCAACCATGACAGATTTGGCTCTTTTCAACAGTGAATTAGTTCAAAGCAATAGATTTGTGATGCAAAGAGCCATCTGCATCCAGAGAATGAACCATGGAGACTGAATTGTGACTCAAAGTATAATATTTTCACCTTGGTTCTTGTTGTTTATTTGCTTGTTTTATTTTTTCTCTCATTTTTCCCTCTTTTGATCTGGTTTTTCTTGCACATATGGCATATATGGAAAAATGTTTAGAAGAATTGCACATTTAACCTGTATTGGATTGCTTGCTATCTAAATGAGAGGGAGGAAAGAGAAGAAGGGAGAAAATTTTGGAACACAAGGTTTTGCAGGGGCAAATATTGAAAACTATCTTTGCATGTATTTGGGGGAAATATAAAGCTATTATTAAAAAAAGAATTTTTGAAAATCAAAGGAGAGATTAATAAGAAAGTAAGAAAACTAATAAATGCATAATAAAAACTAAGAACTGGTTTTATGGGGGGAAGTAGAGAAATTTTTGATTAATTTGATTTTTAAAAGAATGAAGAAAACCAAATTATCAGTATTAAAAAATAAAAAAGTAAATTTACCACCAATGAAAAAGAAATTAAAAGAATAATTAGGAGCTATTTTGCTTAACTGTATGCCAATAAACCTGACAATCTAAGGAAAATGGATAATATTTTTAAAAACATAAATTGCTCTTAAGAGAAGAAGAAATAAATAACTGTTTTAGAAAAATAAATTTAATAAGCCAACAATGAATTAATATTGGCCAAGAAAAAAATCTCCAGGATCAGATTCATTCATAAATGAATTCTACCAAACACTAAAAAAGTAATTTCTATATTATATAAATTATTTGAAAAACAATTGTTCTTTTTATGATACAGATATGCTGCTAATACCTAAATGAAAAAAGAGTCAAAACAGAAAAAAATTACAGACCAATTTCACTAATGAATATTGATATTAAAAATTTAAATAAAATATTAGCAAAGAGATTACAGAAATTTATCATCAGGATAATATAGCATGACCAAGTAGAATTTATGTGAGGGCTGGGTCAATATTAGAAAAACTATCAGCATAATAGACCGTAACAATAACTAAATCAATAGAATCATATGATTACTTCAATATATGCAGAAAAAACCTTTAACAAAACACAGCATCCATTCTTATTAAAAAATAAAGCATAAGGACAAAAGGAATTTTCCCTTAAAATGATAATATTTACATAAAACCATTAGCAAACATAATATGTAATTATTATAGAATAAAAGCCTTTCCAATAAGAACAAAGGGAAGAGGGAAAGGGGAACAAGGATATCCATTATTGCCACTATTATTCAATATAGTATTTAAAATGTTAGCTTGGTCAATAAGAAAAGAAAAAGAAATTGAAGGAATTAGAATAGGTAATGGAGAAATAAACCTGTTACTCTTTTAGAGATGATATGATGATGTACTTAAAGAAGCCTAGAGAATTAACTAAAAAACTACTTGAAATAATTAACTATAGCAAAGTTGTAGGATATAAAATAAACCCACAAAAGTCATTAGCATTTCTATATTATCAGCAAAGCCTAGCAGCAAGCGATAGAAAGAGGAATTCCATTTAAAATAATTGCAGGTAACATATAATAGTTGGAAGTCTATGGGCCAAGACAAATCCATGAACTATATGAATACAATTATAAAACATTTTCCACACAAATAAAGACAGATCTAAATAATTAGGGAAATATAAATTGTTCATGAGTAGGCTGAGGCAATATAATAAAAATGACAATTGTGCTTAAATTAATTTATTGATTCAGTGTTATGCCAAACTACCAAAAAATTATTCTATGAAACTAGAAAAAAATTAAATCAAATGCAGCACAAAGAGCTGGTCGTGGCTGAAATGATGGAACAACAAACAATAATAACAACTGAAAAAAAAAAAAACAGCAAACTGGAAGAACAAAAATTTAAGAATATCTGAGGAATTCGGAGAAAATGTGAAATAAGGAAGTTTATTAGAATCACATTTCAAAGTATATTAAAAAGTTGTTATGGTTAAGTAGTTTTTCTGTTGTGCCCAACTCTTCATGATATCATTTTGGGTTCTCTTTGCAATGCTATTAAAAATATTTGCCATTTCCCTCAGATTGTTTTACAGATGTGGAAACTGAGGCAAACAGATTAAGTGACTTGCCCAGGTTCATATAGCTAGTGAGTGTCTGAAGTCAGATTTGTTCTCAGGTCCTTCTGACACCAATACTGGTGCTCCATCCATTATTATTCTCAGCTGCCCATGTTATAAAGTAATAATCAATAAATATGATACTGGCTAAGAAATAGAGTGGCAGATCAATGGAATAGAACAGGTACACAGTACAAAAGAGTAATTGACCATCATAATTAGTGTTTGATACCTAAGCTTTGGGGGCAAGAATTCACCATTTGATGAAAGTCTTGAGATACTCTACAAATTTATTTCAGATGGCTAGGTAATCTTTTTATACTTTCCTAGATGACTTATTATTACAGTCACCACAGCATCTTTTTCAATCCTTTTCATCCTTCCTCAAACCTCTTTTAACTCTTCTGCCCCCACCCTGATTTGACAACTTCACTTCAAGTTTCATTGAAAAAAAGATGTTATTTCCCAAGATTTCCCACTTCTCCTTTCTTCCTTATGTCACTCAGATGCCTTCTGCCCCTATCTCTTCTGTTACTTCTTTCTCATATATAGAAATGGCCCCTCTCTTCACCAACACAGCTCTTTGTACATGTAAAAGTGGTTTCATTCCAGCCTATTTCTTCCAGATGATTGCTCCATCTAATACCCCTGCTAGCTTACTTTTCTTCAATCTCTCCTCATCTACTGACTGTTATCTGTTTCCTCCATCCTAAAACAAAACAAAAAAATTGTCATTTCATTGACTCATCTCTATTATATGTCCTCCCTTTTGTGGTTAAACATCTAAAGAAGACCATCTACAATAGGCACTTCTACTTCCCTTTCTCTCACTCTCTTTTTAATCTCTGCAGTCTGGCTTCTGATCTAATCATTCAATTGAAGCTGTTTTCTCTAGCAACTAAATTCTCTCAGTTGCCATAACTAATGACCTTTCTTCAATCCTCATCCTTATCCTTCTGGACTGAGAACTTTGATGCTATTAATTCCTGTCTTCCTCTTGATATTCTCTTCTCTCTAGGTTTGTTTGTTCTTTTTTACACCATTCTAACTCAGTGCTTCTATCTATCTTACTTTTCCTTAATTTCCTTTGCTGGTTTTTCATCCAAGTCATATCTATAAACCATGAATATTCTTCTAGGACTTCATCCTGTATCCTATTCTCTTCTCCTATCACATTCTCACTTGGAGATCTCATAAATTCTCATAGATTTAATTGTCAGCTTCATGCTAATGATTCTCAAATGTATCAAATATATTTATCTAACTTCTCTGATAAACTCTAGTCTTGCATCTCCAACTGCATTTCAAATTGGCATTTTCATAGACATTTTAAACTTATGTCTAAAATTAAACTCATTATCTTTTCCCCTGTTCTCCTTTCTTTCTAATTCCCTATTGTTTTCAACAGCACCACCATCTTCCAAGTTAATCAGTCTCCCAACATAGATCGGATTCTTATATCCTCACTATCTCTCATTTCTCACCTCCAATATGTTGCCAAATCTTGTCACTTCTACCTCCATTATACCCCTCTCTCCTCTGACACTTCCACTAGCACTTGTGCACTTGAGTTGGGCAGAGAGAAATAGTGGCTAATGAATTAAAGAAGTCATAGAATGTTAGAGATGCAAGGAACCATGTTTTGATCAACATTCTTTAAACTCTTCTGTCCAAAAAACACTCGAGTGTGGAATATTTTGCTGAAATCCATAAATGATGGCCCCAAAAAATCTCCAGGACAACTCTGGGTGGGTATAGTATCATAGGATTTCATACTGGGAGAAATGTTACAGAACATCTATTCCCACTCTCATTTTACAGAAGAAATGAGCTCAGTCAGATGAACATTTTACACATGATTAAAATTTAAGAGATTATAACAATTTTAAAACTTTCTACTAAGCAACTCAAAAATATTTTCTAACTTGAGTAAATAGTTAAGGAAATTAAAATAAAATCTCGTATTCAAGAACCTTCATGATCTCATCACAACTGACCTCTACTTCTACTTCTTCATCTAATTTCCCTATGCAAATCTTTCCCTCCAGTCAGACAAACCTATTGTTTTCATTTATTCATCACCTCTGCCTTTTCAGGAATGTCCACCACCATAGTGCATAGCATACAATTAATCATTAGACTCTCTAACACATTGTATTCGTTCACTATTGTTTCACACATGCTTAGCTTTGTTTCAACAACCATGCTGTCAAGTCAATATGAGATCTACAGAGATCCATTTAAATGAATCAGTGGCCCCATTTCCATTTGAGTTTCATACCTCTGGTCTTCAGCACTTAGAATAGCACTCAGGAAATACTCATCTATTGGCTAATAGCATGCTGACATCCCACTGACTCCTGTCGACATGTGATTACTGATTTTCTTCTTAATTTGGGATGTGGAGACAATGCAAAAATTTTTTAAGCAGCAGTATCTATGATGGCCTAAGACCAAAGGAGCTAGAAACAAGTAAAGATTTTATTATAGACCTTCCAATTCAATCCATCCAGATTGCTTTCTGGCCTTGAAAATAGGACTGACCATTATTGTTTGTTCCCTAAGTTATGATTTTTTGAATGAAATATCTAACTTTTTAAAGGTAGCTTAAGTACCAAGATCCACTAGAGATGAACTTAGATCATAGGGGAAAGTTCAGCTGGTCAGAATTTCCCATGAAATCCTGCATTTCTTTATGGATCATAGAAACTCCTGATTTTAAGACTGCTAATAAATCTCTACATTATAAACTACGTTGTATTCAGTTTTAACTGCTTTGGCAGGCCAAAAGTCTGAATTTTATTTCCTTATTAAAAAAGCCTGCCACAGTATGTGTTGGCTAAGACCTTTTTTACCATATGATGTGGAATAACATTATGTGGTAACAGATTGTCTTCCATTTAAGGTAACATATTGTCTTTCATTTAATGCACACCGATTGCCTGGTGTAGAACAAATCCAAATGGTAGTATGACACAACATGGTATAGTAGGTAGAAAGCTGTATCTAAACTGAGGAACTTGATTCAAGTGCTACTTTTGACACAAACTAGTTATATGATCTTGAATAAGCTATTTAAGCTCTCAAAGTCATTTAAATTTCAGTTACCTAAAACAATTCTCTAAAATTAAATTGCAGAAAAGATGCTGGTTTGCATCTTTGAAGGAGTTTCTCCACCAGTTAAGTTCCTTATACCAATGTAATCACAAATATAGCTCTCATTCCTTCAGTATATATTAATCCTTAACTAAATAAATGGTAAGATTCTATAAGGTTCCATAATTTCATATATAGTATAATCTATATTGAACATGGATTTGTTAATTTCAATTAAATCAATAGATGTAGGATAGGTCAGTTGAACACATTCTTCAGGAGCTACATTGAACTGTCTAAATATCACAAGATATTTCCTACTTAAACTTCAGTTTTCAGCTCCCCCTTTCTCACCTTCCCCTGCCAGAAGCCAGACTAGAAATATGCTATCCATCAAATGTTTATGAGGGCAAAGAAGTAGATGAGATGAAAACAACTTCTCCAAAGCCAGATGATTGGGTCATGTCATTGTTCCAATATCCCACTGGCCTCACCAGATGCAACAGCTTTTACAACAGGAATTCATCATTTAAGAAATATTAAAAATATTTATCAAAACCATCCAGCCTGTTCTAAAACATAATACTTGGCTGTTCTCTTCTTTTGTTTTTCCCCAACAGAATGCCATGTACATGGATAAACAGAAGACTATCCCTGAATTAGGGTGACATGATAAACAGTATTTGCCAAGTGCAGACAACTTTTTGTTCTTTGACTAGACTCTTTAACTGTTCCAAGTTTCACTGTCTTTTTTTTTTTTTGGCCTTTACTTGGCCAAAAAAAATTACTTCTGACTCTTTTCTTTTTAAAAAAATATTTTATTTCCCCCCAATTACATGTTAAAACAATTTCTTTTTTAATTTGGCTGGTTTTTTAAGTTTTGAATTTCAAATTTTATTTCTCTCACCTATCCCTTTCTTCTTTTTCCCTTTCATAAGCAATTCAATATGTTATACATATGTAATCATGTAAAATATTTCCATATTAGTCATTTTGAACAAGACTTGGAAGGAAGGAAGAAAGGAAGGAAGGAAGGAAGGAAGGAAGGAAGGAAGGAAGGAAGGAAGGAAGGAAGGAAGGAGGGAGGCAGGGAAGGAGATAGGGAAGGAAGAAAAGACAAAAAACAGAAGAAAAGCAAAGGAAAAACAGCATGCTTCAGTCTATATTTTAGTCATAGTTATAGGTTGTTACTAAGTATTGTATGCTTATATATTTACCACTTCCTTCTATTTCTATTAAGGATCCTACTGTCTTTGTAGCCACATAGTTCTTATTGACTTTTCCCTCTAATTAGGTGACAAATCTTAACAATTCTATCTCCACTGCATTCTTAAAAGTATCTCCTCTCCATTCACACAGCCTCTACTCTAATTTAGTCATTACTTTCCACTTAGATTTCTCCCATTTCCAGACTTCCTCCTATCAATAATATCTCCCATGCAACTGTTAAATGAATAATGTTCAGTCATTTTTCAGTCGGGTCTAGTTCTTCATGACCCCAATTAGGGTTTTCTTGACAACATTATTGGAGTGGTTTGCCATTTCTTTCTCCAGTTCACTTTTTAGCCAAACAGCTTTAAGGAACTTGCCCAGGATCACACAGCTAGTAAGTGTCTGACACCATATTTAAACTTGGAAGGTGAATCTACTTGACTCCAGGCTTGGCATTGTATCCCCTGTATCACCTAGTTGCCCAAAATTAATATTGCTAAAATACAAATTTATTCCTGTCCTCCTTTACCAAAACAAAAGAGGTTTCAAGTGCTCCTGATAACTTTTAAGAAAAAATATTTCTGGAATTTGAAATCCTTCACTATATATTATTCCCCATCACACACTCTCCATTCCATTCACACTAATCTTCCAATTGTTGCTTATACATATCTGATCTTCCACTTCTGCACCTTTGCAGAGATATTGCATGCTTTTTCTTGCAATTCCAGAATGCCTTCTTTCCAGGGCAGCTACGTGGCACAATGGACAGAGAGCCACGTCTAGAGTCCCAAGTTCAAATTTAGCTTTAAACTCTTCTTAGCTGTGTGATCCTTGGAAATCACTCTTTGTCTCAGTTTAGTCATTGTTAAATGGACCAGAGAAGGAAATGACAAACTGCTCTAATATCTTTGCCAAAAAAAAATCACAAATGGGGTCAAAGCTAGACATGAATGAAACAAAGCCATTAAACAACAACCTTCCTTCCAAGCAAACTCATGTCACCTCTTCTATAAACATTTATCTGACCTGCTCCTTTTCTCTTGAATGACTTTATATTACTTTGCACATGCTTTTTCCATCTATTTATCTGCATACATGTTGTATCTGTCCCTACAGAACATGTTACCAGAAAGCACTAACATTTCTTTGTCTTCATGGCACAGTATGTTAGTAGAGGCAGGACAAATGTTTGTGGCTTTGGATTTATTGCATTTCTCATTTAATTGACAGTCAGTAAACATGTATTAAGCGCCTACTATATGCTAAGCACTGTGCAAAGCACTGAGATACAAAAAAATGCAAAAGATGGTACCTGCCTTCGAGAGAGCTCTCCACTCTTCTTTAAAAGGAAGGAAAGCACTCCAGAGACACAGGGTACTGACTCGTTGTGAGTTTAAGGTCTGAAGTATCTTGCAGAATGAAGAAGTTATTTGGGGATGAGAAATAAGCGCTCAAGAATACCACTGAATGGAAACTGAAGCTTCTTGATGCTCCAAGAATAACTCGTGGAACTAAAAATATATATCTGAATAACAATAAATCTATCACCAATAATAGAATAAGGAAGCAAAAATTCCTTGATTCCCAGTCTTCTTTATCTATTATATCCAATCACAAAATGTATACCTATGCATCATAAATAGTTACCATCAATTAAAGAAAATAATATATTTCATATTTTTGTATCTCCTCCAGGATATGGTGCACAATCATTATTTAGAGAATGAACAATCAGTGGCAATTAGATGGTGCAATGCACAGAGCACCAGTCCCTGGAATCAAAAGGACCTAGTTCAAATATGTCCTTAGATACTTAACAGTTACTAGCTATGTGATCCAGGACAAGTCACTTAATTCCATTTGCCTCACCAAAAAAGCAAATAAATAGTAACAAAAAAAAATGAATGATTATTACACATTTTGTTTTCTCTTTGTAGAATATAACCTTCTGTTCAAATGGCTAAGCTTCCCACAGATATAATTAACTCAATATATAAAATAGCATTCTTTTCCACTAAATACTAGGAGTTTAAAATTCAAAATAGCTTTATATAAACAAAAAGTAAATATTGAAAAGAATAGTGCAATTTAGAGCAAGGTTTAAAGAAATATAAATCCCAGGGAACAATAAAATTAAAGAAAAACTTTCAGTCCCTAAATTCATGTTATGTATGTGTCTTTTACAGCATTTGTGAATAAAATTATTGGAAATTACAAATATTGCATTTAAGGTAGTTTGAGTTATTTGATTGTTAGGTTGTTACAAATGATCCCTTTAAAATTTAAAATTTCTAGATTCCCTCATTTCTTTGCATTTTATCAGTTTCTAATTTTTTTCATTATTAAACAATATATAAGGAGAACTTGCCAGCATTAGAAATAGATATAGGTAATTTTTTTAGGAAAACATTAACTTTTTCTAGGCAATAACTATTTTTGCACACTTTCAAAAAAAAATCTGAGTCTTAATCATGAAGAATCTCTACTTTTTGCTCAATAAAATTGTTCAATTATATATATATTACTATTTTTTAAAGCTATGGATTTTTCTGATACCCACAGAGAGTTTTATCATAATGCTGCCAATCAAAGCAGATATTAATGTATCTGTTTAATTAGAAATTGGTCTGTAACCAAGGAAGACTTGACTTTTCCTAACAGCTGACTTTGGAAAACACAAACTGACTGTAAGAAATAGCTCACTTTTAAAAAATGTAAACGAAAATCTTCGTTCATTTGTTTTAGTAGTCCATGTAAACTGGACTGAAATTAAAACCATTTTAAGGATTGTCTTTTAATACCAGGCCAGCCTTAGGAAAAAAACATCCATTAGATAAAAGATTTATGAAGGCCCTCTCTACCCAGATCTTAATTTTCTAGCTTGAGCCTATCTACTATGGCTTTCTGTCTCTAGAATCTGTTGCTTTGACAAGAAATCATTTTTCACCTTTTCTTTATTAGGTCATTCCCTCATTTCCAAATACTGTACTGATAAAGATCTATAAGGGGTATCTCAGATTTGTTATCTCAGACAAGAAACCACAGCTCATTCTGTGATCATCTTCATAGATGGCCAAACTCCCTGCATATCTAACTGCTTATAACCAGCTTGTCTGCTTCCTCTCTTGATCCTCAGAATGATATAATTTTCCCCTAAGATCCCTGCCTTCTAGGGAAACAGAGAGGCAAGACTAGCTCTGGGAACCCCCAAGGAAGCAGTTCCTACAGGGACAATATTAACTGATGTGAATGAAGGAATCCTTGTCTCCAACAATTCAAGGGGATTCCTGAGATCTACAGTTCTTTTACAGAAGAACTAATCACTTCTCTCTCACAGCAATGATTTACCCTGTGAAAATAAGTCAAGGGATTGGGCTGTCTGTTCAGCCTCAACTTTAGATTTAATGACCCTTTGGCCAGTGATATGATATTTTGGGTATGATGCTGGTTGTCTGGAATTCATACTTAATTCACAGTATATTTTTTAGTAGTTCTCTTATTCTACATTACTGCTTCCCTTCCAGATTAGCATTTGACAGTCAACCAGTTTTGGGGGATGGGTGTGGGTATAGGTGTGTTTCTGTGTGTGTCTGAGTATCTGTGAGTGACAGACAGAAACAGAAACAGAAAGACAGACAGAGACACAGAAAGAGAAAGACAGACAGTTACGGAGAGACAGGGAGAAACAGAGAGACTGACAGGGAGAGAGAAAAGGAGAGGGAGAGGGAAAGGAAGGGGGGGGAGTAGAAGGGAAAGAGAAGGGAAGGAAAAGGAGAAGGAAGGAGGGGGAGGAGGGAAGGAGGAAAGGAGAAGGAAAGGGAGAGAAAGGGAAAGGGAGAGACCTAGAGAGAGACTGAGACATAGAGAAAGGTAGACAGACAGACAGACAAAGACGAGACAGAGTAAGAGACACACAGAAACAGACAGAGACAGAGAGATGGAGGGAGGGAGGGAATCAGACAGAAAAAGAGAGAGATGAAACTAAGACAGAAAGAGATAGAGACTCACAGAGAGAAACAAAGAAATACAAAGACAGACATACAGATTGAAAGAGAATGACTTTAGATTCAGCATTCTATGTTTAGAACTGGCAGAAACCTATATCATTTACTCTAGCTCTTTCATTTTCTGGGAAAACTGAGGCTCAGAGAGGATAAGTAATTTGTCTAATATTACACAGCTAATGAGAAACTAAAGAAGGATTTGAAACCTGGCACTCTGATTTCAAATTCAGAACTAATTTAATGTTGCAAATCTGATGTTCTCTAAATCATGCTACCTTCTTGGACAGATGGAAGGGAACAGGAAAGTGAGAGTAGGGATCCAGGTGATACAGCTGAAAGAATGTTGGATCAAGAGTCAGAAAATCCTGATTTATTGATGCTGCCTTTGAAACTTACCACCTCTACCTGCTATCTGGGCGAGGGGATGGGAGAAGGAGGGGAAAATTTGGAACAAAAGGTTTTACAATTGTCAATGCTGAAAAATTACCCATGCATATATCTTGTAAATAAAAAGCTATAATAAAAATAAATAAATGAATGAATGAATAAATAAAAAGGGGAAAAAAAGAAACCACCTCTGGAATTCTGGGTACTTTATCTGTGCCTCATTTTCCTTATCTGTAAAATAAGAGACTAGAACTCAATGATCTCTAAGATAATTTCCCAGTCTCTAAATTCATAATTTTATAATCCCTTCCTACCTCTATCTCCAACTTCCTCAAAACCTCATTAATATGATAATGAGCTTCTCATGTTTGTAAGTAACTTGTTATAGTTTAATAATTTAACTTGTAAGTAATAGTTTAATGACTCCAATATTTGGGATTTAAGATCTCAAGGTAAGTCTTTGGATGAGACATATTTGTGCCCCTCCAATCCCACCATCCTGGCAAGTTTCAACTATATTTAAATTGGATAGATGCCATTTTGTGGACTCATTGTCATCTCTGTGTAGTCAAAATTGAAGTTATAAAGAAAGGTAAAGGATACCTATTGAGGCTTCCAAAAACTCTTGCTCTAGCTCACTGATACTTTCTCATTCAGTAAATGACTCAAAAAGATATTTTTACTCATAAGTTCTTTGATAGGTATGGAAAGCAAGCAAACAAAACCATCCTTTCCTGGTTAGAGATTTTTATTCCAAGAACTTGGAAAGGCATATAGATTTATAGATTCAGAGCTGGAAAGAAATTTAAAGATCCTCTAATCCAATCCTCTCACTTTATAGATAAGCAATGAAGTCCAGAAACATCCCCAAGATCACACATGTAGTAAGTGGCAAGATCCAGTAATCAAACGCAGATCTCCTAACTCCAAATTCAATGCCTTTTCCCACTGAAACAGATTTGATTCTGTATGTACATATCCAAATCCTATTCCTGCTTGTTCACAAGTTTTAGTTATCCTATACTTACCAGATGAGAAAACTGAGGTAGCTACTGAGTAATTGTGCCACAGGAATAAAATGTAGGTAATATTCCCAGTGTATAGACAAAATCCCCAAATCCCAGATGCAGAAAGGCATACTACTACACAGGAGCATCTTGTAAGTAGAGCTACTAATTCTAATACTAAGTAGAGCATCTTGTAGCATTATGTTTTGTTGTGCTATTTGTTTTATTATATATATTACAAGTCCCATTGCCCAAACTTACTTGCAAACTCCTTAAAGACGGTGACTTTTATACTTGTCTGGATTTTCTACAGCATGTAACAGAGTGCTATGGACATAAAAGGTGTTTAATAATTATTTACTAATTGAGTTCAGCATAGCTCATTATGGATTTTGTTGTTTCATTTTGCCAAGATCTATAAGCATCTATCACATGCAAACTATTGAAAATAAGTATGGGAATTGGATGGAGGCCTGAACTTGGAGACTGAAAAAGTGCATTCAATACTGATTCCTACTACCAATGTGACAATGACTACTTAAGCCCTCTGAGCTTTGGTTTCATTTTGCATAAAATGAAGGTAGTACCTGATGAATGTCCCCAAAGGCTTCTTATGATGTTCAATGAGATAATGTATATAAATTTTAGAACTTTCTATACATGTTAGTTATTATGAGGGGGACTGAAGGAGTGGCCAGGATATATAAGACAGTCCTTGAATTCAAGGAACTTCCAAAGGAGCTCAAAAAATTGTACAACAAAACAGAATATGTTGTAAGAATTGTGCATCCTCTTTCCACCCACCCCCACTACACACACACACTCAATAAACTCCATTGATTCCCTATTGCTTCAGGATTAAATGCAAAATCCTCTGACAGAGTTCTTCATAATCTAATTTGCTATTCCTATACAATCTTCCTTTTCAATACAATGATATTAGCCTTTTTGTTGTTCTACACATGAGACAGGTAAGTTTAAAAACAAAAGGAATGCATTTCAGGTGAAAAGAAAGGAGATAAAAAGGGAAGGAGGGAGAGAGGAAGGGAGAAAGATAGGGAAGAAGAGAAGGAAGGAGGAATGAAGAAGAGAGGGGAGGGAGAAAGGAAGAAGAGAGGAGGAAAGGAGAGAAGGAGAAAATAAGGAATGAAGGAATGAAGAAGGAACAAAGGCATGAAGGAAGGAATAAATTTCAGGGGGATATTGGATAGGATTGACAGAACTTGCTGGAGGATAAGATTTCTGAAGAACACTCTCTTCCACTTATTTTAAGATGTCATTACTGACTTCCTTGCTGTTCTTCATACATACACTCCACTTCCCAACTTCATGTATTTTCACTGGCTATTTCCTGTGCCTTGTCTCAGCCTCCTGGCTTACTTCAAGTCCCAACTAAAATCTTACCTTTTTCAGGAAACCTTTCCCAGTCCCCGTTAATGTTAGTGCCTTCCCTCAGAAATTATTTCTAATTTATCTGGCGTATATTTTGTTTGTACTTAGTTGGTGGCACGTTGTGTCCCTCAAAACATTGTGAGCTTTCTGAGGTCAGAAACTATTTTTTATTTTGTTTGTTTCTCAAGTGCTTAGTATAATTTCTGGCACGTAGTAGGTGATTTAAATGCTTGTTGGCTTGATTTGAGAAGGGGGAAATTAAGCTAATTAAAGTGAGTTACATGGAAACTGAATGGATGCTCATGGAATATTACTGGAATATTATGGAATATTACTGTTCTATAAGAAACGATCAGCATGCATGATTTTAGAGAGAGGCCTGGAGAGACTTACAGGAATTGATCCTGATTGAATGAGCAATATTATACAATGATCAATTCTGATGGACCTGATTCTTTCTAACAATGAAATTATTGAGGCCAGTTCCAATGATATTGTGATAAAGAGAATTATCTACATGCAGGAAGAGGACTGTGGGAACTGAGTGTGGATCACAATATAACATTCTCACTCTTTTTGTTGTTAGTTGCTTGCATTTAGTTTTCTTACTCATTTTCTTTCTTTTTTGATCTGATTTTTATTATGCAGCAAGATAATTGCATAAATATGTTTACATATATTGGATTTAATATATATATATATTTAACATGTTTAACATATATTGGATTGCTTGCCATCTATGAGAGGGGGTTGGGGGAAGAAGGGAAATTTTTGGAATACAGGGCTATGCAAGGGTCAATGTTAAAATATATATATATATATATATATCCATCCATATATTTTGAAAATAAAAAGCTTTAATAATATTTTTAAAAGAGATAGAAAGGAGGAAAAATAATCCACCAAAACACTCTCAATGCATTGAAACAATGAAAAAAGTATGAAATTGTAGACAATATTGCACCTCCCACTTCTGCCAAAGTGTGAGGAGAGAAAATTTCTTTTGGAATCTCCTCATTTAGTCATTTTTGCTCTTTAGAGTTTGCAAAATTGTAAATTGCAAAATTGTAAATGCAGAGATAAAAGAAAAATTTGCATGGACATGTCAGTAGGATTTCCCTTATGTGCTTGTCAATTTGGACTGTTGGACATTAGCTCTTGAGTTTCTTTTACACGTTTTCCTCTCTGTAACATTCACAACCTTAATTAAACTTGTAACTCTTTCTTGTTTTGACCAAAAAAAAAGTTAGTTACATACATATTGTGATTCCCCACCCCCAGGCAAACAGGGAAACCACTGAAGGAGCAAAGAATGGTCCAGGAAGATTAATTTGGCAGCACTGTATCCTAGACTTGAATGGAGTCAGGGAGACCAATTAGAAACTATGGTGATCTTCTTGGCATGAAACAATGAGGGGCTTAATGAGCATCTTCCTACTCTAAAGGATTTCTGGGATATTCACTCCATCTAACAGCAAAAGAGCTTGATAGATAAGTCTGGGTAAGTGGGGAATAGAGATCCCATTCATTCCCCTGTTTTCCTGGCACAAGAAAGAATAAATGAGAAAAGCTGACATACTATTTACCATCTAGTTGCCAACATTGCCACCTGCTATCTTCAGGCAACAAGCAGCTTTGTTGGCAAAGGTACCCACAGTGAGGAAACCAAAGAATGGTGAATAGCCTGTTCTCTCATGCTTTCAGTCCCCACCTCCTGCACCTCCCAATCAGACATGGTGCATAGTAGGGATTGGCATGGGATAAAGTACTTGCTAAGGAAATAAACTGGCGATTCAAAGCTCCCAGATCATTGATCAAACTTGTTTATGGCCAAAAATCAGTGTTTTCATTGGGGCTGCTTGGATCACTCTTATCCCAAAGCTAAGCTGAGCCAAGGACCCTTCATCTGTTTATATAGACTCTGTGTAACTACAAACAGAGCTGTATAAATTCATTCCTTTGGGGTTCCAGCTGCCATGCACTTCCCTCAAACAAGAGCCAAGAAATGAACATATTCGCTGTTTTATTGTCCTAGAGGCTCTTGCTACAGATTTATTGGCTGTATGCTGTAATGTACATTTCCAACCCAGAGCCTAGAAGAACAAGGCCTACAGCTCCTGTTTTTATTAACCAAACTGGGCCTCCTGATTCCCAATTCACTGATATAGAAAGTCTTTTTGTGCCTTTTTTAGGCTACACTGGAAATGAATTTGCAGAAAGAAGCCCCCAACAAGGAAACTAACTCTACAATGGATAACAAGGGGGCAGTGAGCACACTTGGCTACAGTCAATGGTATTGTTTTGGAAAGAAGAGTAAGTTATTAAAGAAAAGTACAGATTATACAAGGAAAATAAATTCTCATCATCTTATCTTCTGTAGAATTCATAAAAATACAACAAAGGCAGATATCCAGCTGTTCAGTTAGCATGGTTTCCAAAAAGTCCAGATTAAAAGCAGAGGACTGAATTATAAAACCATTCATCTTATTATTATTGGTAGAGGTGATGGTAGTTGCTGTTGTTTTGGTGGTGGCTGAATAGTGTTGTTACTGGCTGGTTGTTGTGGTGATGGTCATTATTGTTACTTGTGGTTGTTGCTAATGGGAGTGTTTGGTGGTTGTTGTTGTGGGTTATTATTTTGGTGGTGATTGGATATTATTATTATTGGTTGTTTTTTATAGTGGTAGTCAATGGTGTTAATTGTGGTTGTTTTTAGCAATATGGTTTAGTGGTAGTAGTGGTGATGGTAGTGATGGTTGCTGTTATGGTTTTGGTGGTGGTTGGAAGGTATTGCTATTGGTTGGTTGGTGTAAGAATCATTGCTTGTTAGAGTTGGTGTTTGGTTGTTTTTAATGGTGATGGTTGCTGTTGGTGAAATGGTAGTTTGATGGTATTGTTTTTGGTTGTTAGGGGGGAAGGAGTTCATTGTTGTTAGTTGTGGCTATTGTTGTTGGTAGTAGTGCTGATGGTGGTTTACAAAGAGCAGTAGATTGAAAGGCAGAAAACCCAGGTTCTATTTCTGGTTCTCA
Source organism: Antechinus flavipes (assembly GCF_016432865.1). Classification (NCBI taxonomy): domain Eukaryota; kingdom Metazoa; phylum Chordata; class Mammalia; order Dasyuromorphia; family Dasyuridae; genus Antechinus; species Antechinus flavipes. The sequence continues at coordinate 288,805,985 of NC_067400.1, read as the reverse complement.
TTAACTCACTATGTGATCCTGGGCAAGTGATTGAACTTCTCTCTAAGCATCATTCCTTTGTTTGTGAAATGAGGGGATTCCTTCCAGCTGTAAGGTCCTTTGACTCCTTCCAACCTTATAAACACTCAATCAGCAAATATTTATGGAACCCCTGCTAAGTGGTCAGCACGATGCTCTGCATGAGAAGTGAGATACAAAAGAAATCTAAAACATGGACTCTGTCCCTTAGGGAGCTTGCAATGTGTGAGTCTGTGATCCCTATGAAAACTGAGAGGCACATGGATAAAAATGCGAACTGATCAAAAGGACATATTTAAGAATGTTTTCAAATACTAACAAAAATCTGAAAAGTTTACTCCCTTTCAAACTATATTTGCCAGGATCATTGCTGGACAGTGAGGTATAGTAGAATATTAATTTTACAGGGACAGAATGACTTGATGGAGAGAGCAGTGAGCTAAAAGTCTGGAAATCAATGAATCTGAGGTGTATAGGTCCCCAGAGGGACTCAGACTAATCCACCCCTGAACAGGGATTAGCTCCTCCACAATAACTCTGTGAACACAGTCATGATCTACCCTTTCTTTCTAATTGAAGACTTCCAGTAGAAGGGAGTCCATTCTCCTCCTGAAGCCACTTATTCCACTTTTAGTTGGCCTTAATTATTAGGAATTTAATTACTTGGCATTACATCAAGCCTCAGTTTTCCCCCTTTCAACTCCCACCTTTTGTTCCTAGTTAATGATGATAAGCTGAACTATTCTGATCCTGCTTTCACATAACAAATATGTAGGAGAAAAAGATAAACAGAGATGAGATAAATGGAGACTAAAGACAAAAGAACAAATAGGGTCACATATAAACAGAGATAGTTTGATTGATACACATACACATATACATACCTGTGTGTGTGTGTGTGTGTGTTTGTTACTGAGTTGTTTATAATCATGTCTGACTCTTCATGACTCCATTTGAGGTTTTCTTGGCAAATATACTGAAATGGTCTGCCATTTTATAGATAAGGAAAAAGTCTCAGAGATAGGGAAGAAAAGAGGAAAGAGACAGAGAGAATTATATACAGAGAGAAAGAAGTGGAGGTGTGTGTGTGTGTGTTTGTGTGTGTGTGGAAAGAGAGAGAGAGAGAGAGAGAGAGAGAGAGAGAAAGAGCACATACTGCATGTGAGACATTGCCAGAAGTCTGGGGATACAAAAAGCAAGACAGACTTGCTCTCAAGGAGTTTATATTCTAACATGGGAAAACACAATACAAAGAGATGTTGGAAAAGGGTGGCGGGGGGAGCAGACTGGGTAGTCATTGTGGAGGCGGAATATATTAAAATGAGTCCAAATCAGAAAAGCAGCTGGGATTTCTCATGATATGTAGATTCCAGACAAAGCCTCAGTAATCACTGAGTCAGCTTCAGGGTGGAGTTGTCCCAAAGGGTCCAGGCAGTTAAAAATCTCCTTCCTTGAAGTCTGAAAAATATAGACTCAAACATTAAAACTGAAAGGGTTGCCTTTGAGGTTTTCTAGTCAACACTTTCATTTTACAGATGGGGAAACTGAGGTAAAAAAGAAATGAAATAATTTTTCCCAAGATTAGATATATGGTAAGATAAAATTGGAATTCAATTTATCTGACTCAAAATTCAAGATTCTTAAGATGAAATAATCTTTCCATAACTTCTAATTCACCAAGAATTATTTTTTGTTGGTCAGAATTATTACTTCCAAAATAATACTTCTTGTTGTTTCTTTAACCTGTGCAACAGACAGAGTACAGGGACTGGACTCAGGAAACCTGAATTTAAATACATTCCTGGAAATTTACTAGCTGTGTGACTCTGGACAAATCATTTAACCCATGACTTAGTTTCTTCAAATGTAAAAATGTAAAAACTGTCAAAGGAGTACATGATACAAGAAATACCAAAAAAAAAAAAAAAAAAAAAAAAAGGTTAAGAATGTTTGGTCTAATAATACAATATGTGGATGTTTATCCCCAATCCTATAAGAAATGTATACAAGTGTTTTTAAATCAAACATACCCTCCCAATTAACATATGCCAAGCATGAATCCCCTCCCCAACTCTTGAAAGATTGTGAGCTTAAAATATTTTGAATTCTAGAGTTAGAAGGTTATCTTAGAAAAAACTAAGTTCTGAAAAAGTTAGAGCCATGGTCATATAGCTAAGTGGCTGAACTGATTCTAATACTCTCATCTCCTAGGCCAGTACTATTTGTAGCATGATTTTTCCTGGGCCTTTTCATCCTTGCAGATGAAAGGAGTGTGTGTGTGTGTGTGTGTGTGTGTGTGTGTGTGTGTGTGTGTGTGTGTGTGTATCCAGAGAAATAAAGACTAATTTGGGTTCCTTAATTTAAATTAAGCAACCCATTCAGGAAAACAAAATGCTTCAGATTAATGTAATTTAAATCAGAAAATTTTAGTCACTAGAGACTAGCACCTGCTTCAAATGAGACATGACAATTAAATTAGAGGCAATTAGTCATATTTTGCTATGAATTGATTAAGCCAGAAATGAATTGCTGGGACTCACAAATATCTACCTCTATTTGCTTTTAAAAGTCTATCAGAAAAGTAGGGGTCTTCTTCAAATGGATATCTGATTTCCATGGGAGAAAATAAATAGCAGTCAAACCACAAATTGAGGTCCTATTGCCTTTGCTGCAGTCTGATTCAAAGAGCTGAGAACTAACAATTCTTTTAATTTCTTAACAGAGACGTTTGTTTCTTTTGCTACACAAAGCAAAGGTTTCCTGGGACAGTTTTATGGGATGTAATTTCACAGCTATAATGGGGAGAGAAGAAAGAGTTCTTTGCTTTCTCCAATGACATTGGGGGGAAAATTCCTTTCCATTTCTTTGAAAAAAAGGCAATTCTGAGACAGTCATCCCTAAGGCGTGTCAATAAAAACTTAATAGCTTTATATCACCACACACATTTTATAGACACAATACTGAAAAACTGAAAATGATTATAAATGTTCGCAATTTGTTCTTTACTTTGCATCAGTCTTATACCAGTTATGCTTCAAGAAATATAAAAAAGTAAATGCAATTTCTCTGTTTAAATTTTTTTCTGGAGTATTTTCCAGGTTATATTCTCTGACTGGGAGAGAAAAGACCTGGTTTCTTCTTTCCCTACCACCACTAAGACCCACTTGACTTCAGTTTCCTAATGTGAAAAATGAGAATATTGGTTTAGATGAGTTCTTAGGGCCCCATCTTATAATAACATTCTAAAATTTTAATTCTTTTATAATTATCACTGTCCATTTGCAAAACAAAACAAAAACAAAACATTGTTAATCCTCTTTTCAGGGAGGTTTATGTTCTTGAGAACTGAAAGATACACTGTCTTTCCAGTAAAATGAGGACTATTTGAAGTCCGGAAATAATTTCTTTTTTAATATCCTAAAGCTATCTGGCTCATAGTTAAAATGCAACAAACATTTGTTGATTGTTTGATCTAATCAATTAAAAACTGACATGACAACAAAGTACATCAGAATGAAAAACTATCTACATTCAAGATGCCCAGATTTTATTAAGAACAATTGAGAAAAATTAATTAGAACTTCTCTCTGAACAAGTTATGGTATATGGTTGCGATGGACTGATACTATGCGATAAGAAATGATGAGTTCGATGATCTTAGAAAGACATAGAAAGACTTGCACAAAATAATGACGAGTGAAGTGAACAGAACCAAGAGAACATTGTATTCAACAACAGCAATATTGTTGTAAGGATGACTTTGAGCAACTAAGTCATTTTGAATATTAAAAATAAAAGAGATACAAAGAAATAAGCTATCTGCATCCAGAGAAAGAACTGATAAATTGATGTATGTATAGAATAAATTTATTTATATTCATATGTGTGCATCCATGTAGATATATATGCACATGCCTTGTATATATACATGCATGCATGTGTGCATGTGTGTACCTATTTGTATCCAATGAAGCAAGGGAAAGAGGGGAAAAGAAATTTACATGATAATTTTATTATATATTTAAAAGGAATAGCAAATTGTGCATAATGGATTTGCATATTGTACATAATAGATAATTGTGTACAATTATATTTTTGATTATACTATATTTAGGAAATATTTGTTTCATTTGACAAATTAAATTTATTAATAAATTTATAAATGTAAATAAAATTATAATATAAAATTAATTTTTAAAAGAATCTCCTGAGAGACTTCTTTTATGGCTCTTGACTCCCAGCTCCTCAATGGTGATACATCCGTGCTAGATTACTACTTTTTCATCTCCAGATCCACAAAGTGTGGAGTTCCAAAGAGAAGGAAAATGGGAAATAAAAGAAGACCAATTATGGTATATAATCAATATAAAGATTAAGTTAAAATTATCCTTCTTTTATATGATGAAAAATCTATGATCAAATTAAATAATAACAATAACTATAAATGGTAAAGATGGTGATAGTGGTGATGGCGGTACTGATGATACTGATGTGGCACAGAGGATAAATAGAGAGTTGGGCTTGGAATCCGGAAAACCTGAATTCGAATCCAGCCTCAAACCTTTGTTAACTATGTGACTCTGTCTCTCTTAGATTCCTGATCTAAAAAATGAAATTAATAATAGCATCTACCTTCCTGGATCATTACGAGGATAGAATTAAATTATATTTGTAATATACTTTCCAAGCCTTAAAGTGTCATGTAAATACTAGCCATGATTATTACAAAGGGAATCTGAAAAATAGTTGACTTCCCATTGGCCTACCTCCCACAAGTGCTTTTTGCCTTTGGAAGTTAGATGAAGGAAACAATATGAAGAATAACACTTAAAATTTTACAATTCCATCTGCATTGTAATTCTCAAGTGAAGCATACTTCTAAAGCTAAATCTGTATCATCTGTTAAGAATTACGAGATTTTTTTTTTTAAAGGCAAGAGCAATGATTGAAGAAAGGCTTTAGAATAAGGAATATAAAATGTGAGGGTATCTTATAAAAGTTACAGGTATTTTTCTGAGTTTGGCAACTGGCCTGTCCTTACCCTCCAAATTAATCATTTAAATAATCACTTGACACTGTATACTATGTCTTAAGAAAGATATAATTAAATTAGATTGTACCTAGATCTGAGATAATGAAGATGGCCAATGGATTGGAAACCATGCTATATCTGATTACTTGAAATAGATTGAAGAAGCTAGAGAAAAGAAAACCTGGAGAGGGTGTGGATGGAATAATAACAATAATAGCTAGCATTTATATAGTGTTTTAATGTTTGTGAAGTGCTTTATAAATATCTATTTTCACATATTAGGAAGCTGAGGAAAAGAGAGAATAAATGACAGCCATAGTTTCACAGCTAGTATCAGAGGCAGAATTTGAACTCCAGTCTTTCTGACTGATTCTTCTACACCATGTTGTCTCTCTATTTTCCCTGCTCTCCAAATTATCTTCCAGACCACTGTCATTTTAATCCTTTTTATACATGATTTGGATGAGTTCTACATCTATTCAAACTTCTTCAATGGTTCCCTATTGCCTACAAAGGTCAATTCCTTGGCTTAGCACAAGTTCTCCACAATCTAGTACCACTCTTCCTTTCTAATATTAGCTCATACCAATTTCATTCAATTTCTACTTAAATTATTCACCATTCCTGGTCCACTTCAGCCACTTTCTTAGTTTAAATAATTTCCTTTGCATAGAATATCTTCCCTCCTTTTCCCTATAAATTGAAAAATCACCTTCTTCATGAATATTCTTATTCCTCATCTCCATTTCTTGGCTTTATGGGTTTCCTGCAGGTCTCAGTAAAATCTTAATTTTTACAGGCAGCCTTTCCCAATCCTTTAATTCTCTCTTTATTCTTTCTAATATGTCTTTTGCATGGCTATTTGTGTGCAGTTTTTGTTTTTGTTTGTTTGTTTTACTGAGGCATTTGGGGTTAAGTAACTTGCCTAAGGTCACACAGCTAGGAAGTGTTAAATGTCTGAGGTCACATTTGAACTCAGGTTCTCCTGACTTCAGGGCTGGTGCTCTATCTACTGTGCTGTCTAGCTGCCCCTGTATATGTGTGTGTGTGTGTGTGTGTGTGTGTGTGTGTGTGTGTGTGTGTGTGTTTGCAAATTGTTCCCCCCATTAGATTGTGAGGTCCTTGAAAGCAGAAACTGTCTTTTAGCTTTCTTTATATCCCCTATACTTAGAATAGTGCTTGGCACATAATGGACGCTTAGTAAATGTTTAGTAACTGACTGATCCTTTGCCCATTAAATCTTACATAGTATTTCGTAATTCTTGTGCAATTATAATTTATTATTTTCTATTATAGTTATTTCTGTTCTTGCTTCCCCCACACAAACATCTTTAAACTTCTAAATGGACACCAAATGCCTACTCCAAATTTATGTACATGGTATATGCTAAAAGAATGTTTATTTAATTGAATTCAATTGAAGTGAATTGCCTTGACATAATGTGATTTGAATCTTATTGGTTTGGATTGGATTCTGCTCTAGGCAGAACATTCAAGAAAAACAATACATTGCTCTGTGGTGCCCTATAGTATTGAGTGGTCACTAGGGGACACTTTAAATTTACTGAAGATAGTTGCCAACTCAGGAGAAGATAGGTTTTGTTTTTTAAAGAAATTGTGTTCAGGATGAGAGTAGAAGTTAATTGACAATAGAAAAGTAACAGCAAAACACTAAAAGCGAGGAGAATAAAAAATAGAGGGAAGATTGGGCACCTATAAAATGATATACAAACTAAGATAGCAAAGGATTAAGACAATTAAGTAAGCAAATCAAAGAACAAGAGTGATCTTTCATTCTAAATTCAATTTAGATAGAAGGGGGAAAAAAAATCCAATCTATACTTAGTAACTCTCTTTTCAGGGGCATAGCATTGTGGTAAGAATTCTAGTAAGAGTATAATAAAAGGAAATAATAGAAAAAAAATACAAAAAAAAAATAGGACCTTCCTCCAGTATAAATTTTCTCACACCTTATATTTACACAATTCAAGATCCTCCAACATGATGCCTTTCTCAATCCTTTCCTTGACCCCAAAAGATATATCTTCCTCAAGAATATAAAATCAGGCACTGTATTCCACTTTTTTGTCTTATGTCCATTGAACCCAACACAGTACCAGACACATATTCAGAACTTAATCAGAGCTTCTCAATTGATTGCTTAAAGGTTTTAACTGCTGACACCAAACAACATTTAGTGATGCTTGCTTGAGTTCAGGAAGTTGTTCTAATTATAGTGGGGTAGAAGGAAAGACCAGTTTATAAAAGAGAAAATAGTGGTCTTGCCTTCCAGTTGCTTCTAGTTCCCCATGTAATTGGGGAGGCAAACTACACACATGGAATGATTAAAAAATACTGACAAAACAGCTTGTCCACAAGTCTAAGTTAATCAATATCCTTTAACCAATCACAACAATTCTTAAGGAATAGAATAAAAGAGAAATCTGACAGAATTAGAGGAAAGTTCTTCCAAGTCAAGAAAAGTCTTGAGCTAAATTCTGAAGAAAAAAATATGTAGATATGGATTGTGAAATTGGGGGACAGCTGGTAGGGGAAAGTATTATTGGAAAACATCTATGTGAAGAGCATGTATTGGATTTTGAGTTACAAGCACCCAATTTCTGAGCTCCCCTCATCATGAACACATGGGCCATCAAGAATAGTTTTGATGGGTAGTATGGGCGTTCTTCCTGACTTTTTGGCTTCTATGTGTGCTTGCAGCTAATAAGGCTGTGTGCTTGGGGTGCAACATTTCTATCCGTCTCCTTGAGGTTTTCTTTAGGGCTGGTTGGAATGCCACAGAATTAAAAAAACAGATGTCATATGCTTGAAAAATGCAGCACCATAATCATTCTCCTCTTATGTCTGACTGTCTTTATTCTTGTTTACATAAGGAAATGCGCAAGTGAATTTAAAAGGGAGAAATAATTTGGAATTCATTTCTGCACAATGAAGCTTTGGGTACATGGCCATAGCCTCCTGTGATGTAAAATCACCTGGCTTTATTTCAGAAAAAATATTATTGTTTAAAGGCTGTCACTTGGAATGCAATTAAAAAGGCTTGTTTTCCACAACCATATAAAGGTGCTCATATTCTGAGCAAGGAAATATAAAATACAGGCATGATGTATATCTTTCTTTTCCCCATACACACCTGTAGCGGGGGGGGGGGGGGGGGGCTGAAATTGTACCCAGAAGTAAATATTTCAATATATATGCACTATCTCTTTAGTCTAACTCATTGTATTGCAGTTTGATTTTTACTTTAAATCAAACAAAATGTATTTTTGACTAACTTTCCCAAATTAAAATTCTGTATTCATCTTATGCCTTTATGTACCTTATGAAAATGGTTAATATTTTGGTCAAAAGTAATATTTCCTGAAGTGTGGTCCCTACCAGCAGTGACTGTGACTCACAGGCTAGAGTGCTTACCAAATCATACAAAACTCAAGCTTTATTTATTATATTCTCCATTTTCCATATGGGAAAGTTGAAATCCAGAGTTAAATATTTTGCCAAATTTAAAATAAAAAAGTATCTTGCCCCCCAAAATAAAGCTCTAAATCCATGTAGTTTTATTCTGTTTTTTTTTCTATATTTTCAATATCATTTCTGCATATATTTTTATTTAAATCTATCAACAATGAAGGTTTTACTCCTGACAAAATCTCCACCCAAAAAGCAACAAAAGTGGAAAAAGTAGATAATCCAGGGTGGATAAAGTCAGAACTATTGTTCTAAAGTACAATATTATATGATGTGCCATACTCTATAAAAGCAGAGGAATTTCTGAAATTTGTATGGATCCACATAATTCAAGATCTATGAAAGACCTTAGAGATCTTCATTCATTTGATATACTTATTGAGCATATACTAGATACACAATATTTTAAAAGACATAAGATTAGATAAGACACCTTTGCACTCAAAATATTTATAATTTTGTATGCTTGGGAAACAAACAGAAAAAAAAACCTATAGTAACATGCAATAAGTGGTTGAAAGGTAGAAATTGACATGTAAAGGCTGAGGAGGATAAGAGTCATTTCCTTCCTCTGAGATTTGGGAAATCTCTTTGGGGGAAATGTCATTTGGGCTAGGTTTTAAAATATGTGTAGGACTTCAGCAGGCAATAGATATGGAAAGCATTCTAAGCTTCTATAAGGAACAAAGATGGGAAAGTACAGAGTAAGCATGGGTGAAAAGAACAATGCAGTTTGTCTAGGAGAGTACATAATACCAGGAGACAAATAGTATGATAAGATTGGGAAAGTGAGGAAATAGCAAATTGTGTACCATTTCTAAAACCTGAGGACAGATTTTTAACTTTATTCAATAAAGAGGGGAATGAAGAATTTTGACCCAAAGCTAAAACATGGACATACAAGGATAATAATTAGAGGGTCAAGCTTGGAGTCAGGAAGACTTCCGAGTCAAATCTGGCTTCAAATATTATTAGCTATGTGACCCTAGACAAGTCACTCAACCCAGTTTGTCTCAATTTCATCATCTATAAAATCAGCTGGAGAAGATAATTATTGCAATATTTCGACCAAGAAAACCCCCAAATAGGGCCATTGAAGAGTCAGACATGACTGATACTAATGAACAACAAATAACATACCCAGGACTTGGAATAAATAAAGTAGGAAGCACTATGGAACATAGATTAGAGAAGAATGAAACTGAGGGACAAAGATAAGATAGAAAGCTACTAAAACAAATCAAAAGAGTTAGAGTCTGCACTTGGGTAGTAGCAATGGAAATAGTAGGAGAAGCAACAGGAAATCGAAAACCTAAATTCAAATGCCACCTCTGCCATTTGTGGAAGCTTTGCTCTGTATTTCAGTTTATTTATCCACAAAATGAGGGTGTGTGGATGAGTGTGTCTAGAAAACCCTCTAAGATCCCTTTCATATTTACATCTATGATCTGATGTGGATGTACTTAGCACATTTTTGTCTTTTGCCTATAATTGAAGTCAAGGTATGTTAAATATTGTGTGTAAATCATTACTTTGTTAAACATAATCACATTTTACATAGAATTCAGGGAAGACAGTGGAATATATAAGAAAATTCCAAGCTTTCCAGATTTGCTCCCTTGCATCACAAGGTAAATTTAGAGTGGTAAAAACAAATAGGAGTTGGGGCAGAACAGAGGTCCTCCTGAGACAATCAAAAAAGTTCTGAAGGAAAACACTAAGACAAGAGATTTAGCTCCATCAAGTATAAATAGCTCCAGATTAGTTTTACTGAGACAAGAAGCAGTGATCCCTGGGGCTAATTTCACCTTCCATTGTGGAGAATTAAGAGTCTGAGTTGGGAAGTTTGGGGGAACCTCTGCTGATAAGAAATGCCAGGCCCAGCTGTGCTGCTAAAATGTGTCCCTGAGCAAGAAGGAACCAACAAACATCCAAAAGGGCAGAAGCCAGGGAGCAAGGATGCTGCTGGTTGTGGGCATTTACAGGAGGGCAAAGTTCTCCATTTGGGGGTTCTAGGTTAGAGGGAAGAACTGAAGGAAGATCTGATATCAAAGCACCATTCCCAACCCAACTCTAGGACTAGAGGATTATACCAATCATTTGCTACAAATATGAAAAAAAATGAACAGGCAAAGGAGAAAGAATCAAGTATAGAAAATTACTATGGCAATAGAGAAAACCAGGGTTCATCTTCAGAGGAAGATGCTGAAGTAAAAATAGTCTTTCTTATCCCAGAAAGTAAATTAAATGATCATCTGCCCCAAAAGCTATAATGGAAGAACTCAAAAAAAGACTTTAAAAATGAAATGAGAGAGATTGAGTAAGAATTTTTAAAATTAAGAACAATACAAGAAAAACAAGATTATGAAAAGAAAACCAACCAATTAGAAAAAGAGATCCAGAATCTTAAGAAAATGACTCCTTGAAAATTGTAATTGAGCAAGCCAGCTAAGTTATGAGGCCAAGAAATAATAAGACAAAAATAAAAAGAATGAAAAAAGAGAGAATGTGAGACGCCTAATGAGAAAAACAATAGATTTGGAAAACAGATCAAGAAAAGAAAATATAATAATTGGACTACCTGAAAACTATGCTCAAAAATAGAATCTTGATACAAGAAATAATTAAAGAAAATTGTCCTGAAGTGTTAGAAGAAGAGAAAGTGAAAAAAAGGGAAAAAAATACACCTATTACCACCTGAAAGAGATCCTATGAGAAAAACCTACAGGAATATTATAGTTAGATTCTGAAATCCTCAGATCAAAGAAAATACATTCTGAGTAATAAGAAAGCAAAACAACTCAATAAGATGGAGCCACAATTAAAATCACACAAGCCACTAGCAGTAACTACTTTAAAAGACCACAGGTATTGGAACACTATATAAAAGAACAAAAAAGCTAGTGATATGGGCAAAAATATTATATCCAGCAAAGTTAAACATAATTTCAAATAATGTTTTAAAGGGGCATTCAGTGAATTACCAGACTTTCATTATTTTGTTGCAAAATGAACTGAACTTCATAGAAAATTTGACATATGATTCAAGAGAAAAGATTAAAGACTAATTTCAAGTGACTCAATAAGGATAAACTGTTTATGTTTTATACCTGGGAATGAAAATTATATGTCTAAAATCATGTTAGTAATTGGGTAATTTGAAGGAAAGATTGGGATAGAACGGAGTATAATGTGATTCTAAAAAGCGAAACCACGTAGAAAAAGGTAAAAAGAAAAATATTGTAACATGAATGAAGTACAAGAGGAAGAACTGGCACAGAGGAATTAAATGGGGGAGAAGGGCTGGTAGTTCTGGAATCCTATTCACATTGGAAATGGGTTAAAGAGAAAACAATACATAGATCGATGATAGATAGATAGACAGATAGATAAATATAGATATAGATAAAAAATTCTCCTAAATTTATAAATAAATAAAAGGAGAAGGGAATAAAATAAGAAAGGCAGAGGTATAAAAGGGTGTATAGATTAATGGGAATGAGATAAAAAGAGAAGGATCCTTAGAGGTGAGGTAACTTAAGTAATAGCAAGGTAAAGCAGGGGTAGAAGTAAAACAGAGGAGTCAGCAGGGATAGGAAATAAGAATTAAACATAGGAATAATAATAATGATCAATAATAGAATTTATTAGAAAAAACAGGGGTAGTAATCATTGAATTCAGACAAAATTAAAGCTAAAATAGATTTAATCAAAAGAGAAAAATAGGGAAGTATACTATATGTCAGCAGCATTAATATTGTTTGAGACTCTTTGAAGTAACTACAGAGAATATGGTTGGAATATATATAGGAAATTATGTTAGTGGATTTTTCAAAATATGAAAAGACTTAGACTTATAAAAGATGATATCTACCTTCAGAGAAACTGAGATCAAAGAAATATAGTACAGCCTTACATATATATGTGTGTGTGTGTATGTGTATGATTATTGATATCTACATGCATGTATACATATGTAGCTGTGTGTATATTATGTGCATGTGTGGGTTTTGTGTGTACATATATACATCTGTACACATAAAATATATACATTCACACAATATACATACAGCCATATATTTATACATGTGTGTACATATAAATATACCCATGCTTAATTGTAGCCTTCTTAGAAGAGGGAAAGGGAACAGGAGAAAAAAGAATAAAGTAAAAGAGCACAGCATAGAACAAAAGAAAACCTAGAAAGGGGCAAAGAAAAATCTATATCTCTGAAACAATGTGTAATATTAATTATGTAGTCTTTCCTGAAATGGAGATTTACTTTCTCAATTTTTGAATTCTTTTTTATGTTCTACTGTGCACATAGCAATGTTTTCTTTTTCTTTTTTCTACTTTGTATTTGTTTTAAGTAAAATGACAATCACTTAAAATGCAACATTGGAATTTTATATAAAAAAACTAAATGATGTGATAGAAATAGCTTGGGGATTCATTAATTAAGTTCTGCTGCTGAACAGAGATTTAACCATGCATAAGTGAGAGAAGCCTGAAGATCAGTTTTAAACTACATTATGTAGATTTTGGTTGCATAAGCAAGATGGGTTCAATGGAATTTCAAAGAGCAAATAAGGAAAAAAAAATTATCTTTGTTTTTGTAGAAGACTAATGACATAGATAATGTCTTAACTTGTATGTGAATTGGATTTAAGTGAAAGTGAGTCAGAGTTGTGATAAGTCATCAGCTTCATTCTCTTTTCCAGAACTATCAAAGTTCAGAGTCAAGACAAAAGTCAAGATAACTGGCAATGGTCCAGGATTCAGTGGATGAATTTAGCACCTCTGACCATTGAAGAAATTGTTCTCATTTGCCTGTTCTATGAGGAAAAGTCTTCACATACTTGGAGTCTAGACATCCTTCTAATTCCTACAGGGGTTTCAGTCCGGTAGGTTACTCTCAGTCATGTTTAGCTGTCTGCTGAAATAATTTTTGGGGGATGTGGCTGCTATGTATGTCACAGCTTCTTGGAGCCATAGGTAACCATCATTATCATTATATTCCCCAAATCCTCAAGTTTCTGCTTTGTTTTTGTCATTGAAAGACTTCCTATGCTGTTCCATTACTTTCTTTTCATGTGGCTAGAGGCAGAAAAAGTACAGTCAGAAAATTAACTGACAATCTTTTACTGCTAGCTGATGCTGTAGCTGAAGCAAGTAGCATCAGAAGAAGAGCCAAGTCTGTAGAATACCAGAGAAGACGCTGGAGTAATATTATTATATCAGTGAGAGTGAAAGAAATTTGTGAAGGGAGGAGGGAGAAATGGAGGGAGGATGAAAGGAGGGAAGAAGGAGAGAAGGAATGGAGAGAAGAATGGAGGAAATGGGAGGGAGGGAGGAAGTGACATGTCATTTTACTTTGTAAATTGCTTTCTCAAATAGTTACATCATTTCATGGTTCCTCAATAATATATTAGTGTTTCCATCTTCCTACAACCTTTCCAGTATTAACTATTGTCATTTTTTGGTCATTTTTTTTTTGGCTAATTTGCAATGTGTGATGTAAAATCTCAAGGTTATTTTGAATTGAATTTGTCTTATCATTATATTCTTGTGGTTTTGTAGATTAAGGTCTCTCTCAATTCCATTCCTCTCATTCCAGCAATCATTTTTTAAATCATTCTTTTAATAAGCAAATTATTTAAAATAATGTTTATTTCTTTTTTCTTGTCTTTTAAAATGTCCATTGTGTATATATTTTATTCTGCCCATAATACAATAGTATATATTATATACACATATATAGCATATGTATATAGTATATATATGTGTGCATGTATGTATATGTAATTTATATATATATATATATAGTGTGTACATATACAACCGTATTTTATATATGTATGTTATATATACATATATTATACTACACGCACACACACATAAGCATATATATTATGCTCACCTTGAGGGAGCCTGCTTAAAATATTGTATTAATAGATGTGAATGAATAAAAAAAAAAAAGCTTGGAGACTATCCTCCTAGATCAATAAATATTGAATCAGAACTAATGCCTAGTTCATGAGTCACATAAGCTCTAAAAGGTGAGAGTAAGAGAAAAGTAATAAAGGTTTGGAGACTGAGATCATTCTGATAATCAGTGAGGATTCTACACCCTTGTACAAACCTATTCATGAATCTTATAGACATTCTTATTTAACCACTTGGCTTCATCATAAACAACACTTGATGATCAAGTTAAATATTATATATACTTTCTTGTTGATTAATAACTTAATAAAGTAATAAGGTTTTTTATAGACTTACAGAAAAAAAAAGGACACTTACCAGTACAAAATATTGTGGGTCTACACCTCAGATATCAATGGGATACCCATGAATGTCCATAGCTATGCATTTCCAACACTCAAGTTTTTATTTTTTATACCATTTTTTTTTGTTTTTATACCATTGGTTTGGTATGCTAAGGCAAGGCTCTTCTGCCAGATATACTGGCTTATTTTCATCACAGAAATACTAGCCTTTTTACTTTCAAGAAGGAAGAGATACTTCCTGCTTTAGGGATGTGTGCATTCTATCCTTACAATCTTTGATTAATTCTGACTTTTTATAGATGAGAAGTTAGACACAAAACTGGTAACAGTGATATTTGTTATTTACAGACTATTTCTTGATTGGACAAAAAAAAAATGGATATTTAAGTCTGAAAATATGCTTATCCAATTAATGATGGTTGTTTCACAGAAGACAACCCATTTTGAGTAAAGGAACTATAAGGTAAGAAATAAGGATCCAGAATATGTGTCATTGTCTTTATATTTCTCCAGACTTTGTATATTCTGGTAATAGTAACACATTTATCCTGTCTTTATCCTGTCTGTGTTTGCCATAGCAACAGCCTCACACTTCTAGAATGTGGGCTGTTTGTATCCCACAGCAATCACACTTTGGGCCAAACAAAGGGGTTTTGTGAATGTTTCCACTATGAAAAGACATATTTCCATGAATATAATGAAGTGGAAATGTTTACTTAAACATTTAGCCTAATAGCCCCCAAATGACTGCTGGTTTCTGCCAAAATGATAGGGAACAAACATTTCTACTGAAAGCTCCCAGAAGCAGGGCGTTTCTACAGAGTGGCAGGCCAGGCACCAAAAGCATCCTCAGGGAATCAGCCAGGATAAAGAAAATCTCTTTCAACTGTCTGGTCCCTGTCTGGCCCAGATACCTGAATCCTACAGACTTCTGGGATTGATTGAGAGTGCCATAGGTTCTCCGGCAACATTTGCATGAACCCAACCCAGCAGTGGCAAATGTTCCTGAGAGTGCACTTTTGCTTAAAGTCCAGGAAGGAAAAGGAGGCTGAGAATTAGTATATTGAAATAAACAACATAATATGAATACAAGAATATGTATTTGTAAAGAAATTTACAAAGTTTAGAAATGTTTTCTCTATACATGTCCTCTAAGAGTGGTTTGGTCAGTTATTGATAAAGGACTGGTAGCCTTGCAGAAAATTTACTCTTTCATTAAATATATGTTCTTATTCCATAAAGTGTTAACACAGATTATCAAATAACACAGAAACTTTCCCCCAAAGGATAGGCCAGGCTTATCCATTAAAAGCCAAGATGGCAAAGAGAAGCCAAGAAGATACCTGAGAGTTTTGAAATTTTTTGTAGCAATATTCATTAGGGATATTGATCTGTAATTTTCTTTCTCTATTTTGGCTCTTCCTGAATCTGTTTAAGGCTTAATTTAGCATTGTTTCCAACGAAAACTGGGAAGAGCAGGTAAGCAGTTCAGGGTAGATACAGTGCAGTGAGACCCAGGACAGCCCAGGGTGGAAAGACCTCCATACACTGGAGAAATCTACTGGAAGGCCAAAAAACAGCAGCATTGGCTATTCTGTTCTGTTTCAAAATCAGTGGATCAGCAAACTAGCTGTGAGACCTCCAACACAATTTCAGAAGAGAAATAGTGAGCCCCTGAATCCCAGAATAAAGGAGACTTGGCCATGCCCATCCATAATGGAAAGAAAGCCAACAACACTGGGCCCAGAGCAGTGTGAAGCTGCTAGTGCCTATGGAGGAAGTTTGCCTAATTGCAGACCTCAACCTTTAAAAATTAGCAAAAAGACAAAAAGAGCTCTGATCATAGATATACTTTATGGAGAGAGGGAAGAACAAACCTCAAACCTTGAGGACACTAAAGACAAAACATCTTCAGATGAAGCCTCAAATGGTGATATGAATTGGTCTCCATCTCACAAGGCATCAGTCAAACAAAACCAAACAAAATCAAAAACCAAAAAATAGAAGAAAATGTAAACTATATCATCGGAAAAACAACTGACCTGGAAAATAGATCCAGGAGAAACAATCTAAGACTGCCTGGCTGTGAAAAAAATTTATATCCCTATATGGGAAGATGTTATTTTTAAAAATTACATGTAATAAAGGGCCATGGGAAAAGTAGACCAAAAATTAATTGGAAGCTAGATAATCTAATCTTAAAAAATGAAGGGATGAAACCATAAATCACAGACGCAATGATTTCATCCAAGAGAATGACAATAATGAGACAACATACCAAAATTTATAGAATACAGTCAAAGCACTTCTTAGGAGAAGTTTTATATCTCTAGATGCTTATTTGCATAAAATAGAGAAAAAGGTCAATGAAAACCATCAGCAAATATTATATGTAATTGAGGATAAACTAGAAGCATTCCCAATAAGATCAGGGGTGAAACAAGTATGCCTGTTATTACCACTATTATTCAATATTGTACTAGAAATGTTGGCTTTAGCAATAAAAGAAGAAAAAGAAATTGAAAGAATAAAGTAGGTAATAAGGAAACAAACCATTACTCTTTGCAAATGATATGATGGTATACTTAGAGAATCCAAGAGAATCAACAAAAAAGCTACTTGAAATAATTAACAACATTAGCAAAGTGCCAAGATACAAAATATACCCATATACATTACCACCAGTTCTGTATATTACCAACAAAACCCAGCAGCAAGAGGTAGAGAAATTCTATTTAAAATCATTGTAGACAATATAAAATATTTATAATTCTATTTGCTGAGACAAACCCAGGAACTGTATGAATACAATTACAAAATACTTTTCACACAAATGAATTCAAATCTAAATAACTGGGAAAATATCTATTGCTTATGAGCTCACCATGTTAATATATAATAAAAAGGACAATTCCACTTAATCTATTATTCAGTGGTATACTTATCAAACTGCCAAAAATTATTTTGTAGAACTAGAAGAAATAATAAAATTCATCTGGAAGAACAAAAAATCAAGAATATCAAAAGAATTTAATAAAATAAAAATGCAAATAAAAGTGGCCTAGCTCTGCCAGACCTAAAGCTATATTATAAAGTGGCAGTTATCAAAACCATTTGGTACTGACTAAGAAATAGGCAGTGGATCAATAGAATAGGTTGACAATAATCAGTGGCTAGAGTAATCTACTGTTTGATAAACCCCAAAACTCCAGCTTTTGGGATAAGAATGCACTATTTGGGAAAAAAAACCTCTTGAGAAAACTGGAAAATGGTATGGCATAAAGTTGGCATAGATCTATATCTCATACCCCATACCAAGATAAGATCAAAATGAGTTCAAGATTTAGACATAAATGTTGATATTATAAGCAAATTAGAAGAGCAGGGGTTAGTTTACCTGTCAGATCTTTGAAGAAGGGAGAAATTTATGACTCATCAAGAAATAGGGAACATTATGAAATGCAAAGTGGAAATTTTGATCACATTAAAATAAAAAGGTTTTGCACAAACAAAATCAATCCAGCCAAAATTAGAAGGGAAGCAGAAAGCTGGAAAACAATTTTTACCACCAGTATTTCTTATAAAGGATTTATTTTTAAAATTTGTAAGAATACAAGTAATTTTTCAATTGATAAATGGTCTAAGAATAGGAACAGACAATTTTCAGATGAAGAAATTAAAGCCATCCATAGTTATGAGAAGAAAAAAAAAGGCTTTAAATCACTATTGATTGGAAAAATGTAAATTAAAACAACTCTGAGATACCAACTCACATCTACCAGACTGGCTAATTTGACAGGAAATGTTGGTGGAGATATGGGAAAAGTGGGACAGTAATGCATTACTGGTGGGGTAGTGAACTGATCCACCCATTCTGGAGAGCAATTCAAAACTACCAAACTGTTCAGAGCACAAATTACCCTTTTACAGACCACCAAGATAAAACCTAGCTCTCTTCTTCAGTAAATCTCTCATTCTTATTACCTATTCCTATTATCTCTCAAACTATTCCAAAACAAAAATCATGCAACAAAGTCAACTTCAACTATCTCCATATTTTAAAAAAAGGGCAAACAAAACAAAGCCAAAACCAATCAACAGATACTCACTGACCTCACTCAGCACCCCTCTCCCACCTTTCACAGTACTTGCAGAGAGGCAAAATTAACAGACCCAAGGACACAACAGAGGCTTACAACAAATCTCACCCACCTTTCCACCTTTCTACCACCTTTTCAGGGCCATGGAAACCCTGCCTCCAAGTTATGAAAATTTCCCTAGCTGCAACTGACCAGGTAGCTTCCCCCTCATTTTCTGCCCCCTTTTACAGTTGACAGTAAAGAAAGTCCTTGCCTGACATCAAGAAGCTAATCACTTGACAACCTGTAGATAATAATCCCAGAATTCAAAGGTTTTAAGATGTGCAAAATTCTTTATACTGTCTCATTTGATTTTTACATCTCTATGAAGTCAATGTCATAATCAGATTAAATGACTTCCCTAAAGTCACATTGTAAATACAACCCAAAAGAAGATTTGAATTCCTACGCAGTCACTTCTTGATTGTCTGTATCTTTTCCACTGCTAATTGTTTCCATTACCAATGGTTGTCAATCATCCTTACACTAAGAAACTCATGATGTCAGGGCTTACTATGATTTGCCCTGAGATTGTTATTAATTTTTATTAAAGTTCTGTGCCTCGGGGCAGCTAGGTGGCACAGTGGATAGAGCACCAGCCCTGAAGTCAGGAGAACCCGAGTTCAAATCTGGTCTCAGACACTGTCTAGCTGTGTGACCCTGGGCAAGTCACTTAACCCCAATTGCCTCAGCAAAAAAAAAAATAATAAAATAAAGTTCTGTGCCTATGTGTTGGGATTAGGAAAATCAGCAATAAACTGGATTTCAGCCAGGGAAGGGAACTAGCAATAAGGAATTCAGAATGTTTAACCTGGGGGTAAAAAAAAAAAAAAGAATAAGAGACAGGGGAGAACATTTCTCTCTCTCTCTCTCTCTCTCTCTCTCTCTCTCTCTCTCTCTCTCCCCCCCCCCCAATTTGATTCAAAGTTTTCAGAAGAATAAATCTAAACTGTCAGTAGCTAATGGGGGTGGGGGGATGTTTCAAATCACTAATTTAAAAAACATATTAAAATAATTCTGAATTTCTACCTCACATCCATTAGATTAATAAATCTGACAATAAAAGAAAACAACAAAGTAAAAAACATAGGTAAACAACAAAAAATATGTAATTTGAGGGTGAGTATTTTACAATCCAGTAAAGATATCCAGATCATATAGACCCAATTTGATTTCTTCTGACAATAATTCTGGTATAAATTGAATAGAAAAAGTGAACTTTATCAAAATTGCTTTCTAGAATGATTGGATCAGTTCACAATTCCAACAACAATGCATTAGTTGTCCCAGTTTTCCCATATTCCCCCAAATCAGAATTTCTAAGAAAAAAACAGAAAGAAAAAAATATATATATGGGCTCATTTTTTGGTCAAGACTTTCATATGGTCCAATGACTTTAAAATTATCTTTCTTCAGTCTGTTTTCTAGATCAATTATTTTTGCTATGAAATACTTTACATTTTCTCCTATTTTTCATTCTTTAACTTTGTTTTAATATTTCTTGTTGCTTCCTGGTACAATTGATTTCTATTTAGCTTATTATATTTTTCAGAGAAATTGTTGCTCAGACATTTTGTACATCTTTGACTAAATTATTAATCCTCTTTCTAATTGTTTTTATCAACTTTCATTTTTTCTTCCTTTTTTCCTCTAACACTCTCATTTCATTTTTTATTTTAAACTCTCTTAAGATGTCCTATTCATCTTTTCTAAAAATCTGTGCTCAATCTGTATTTTTTTTTTACTCTGCTTATAGAAGTATTGGAAACATTCTCTTTTTCTAGGTTTGTGTTTTTGTAGACTTTATTTAGGGTCAAGGTCTATGCACATCTGAAAAAAAAATGATTAAGTTTGTGTCCTCCTGGATCTAGATACTATTTGCTTGGAGTATTAAGTATTATGTCATTCTAGGCCCTTTAGGATAGCTCAGATTGGGAACCAGCAAATTGTCTATATTCACAAGATTCCCTGATCCAGGACACATTTGATCACCACCCATCTGACCTCTGTAAATTCCTCAACTTGATTTTGTTCTGAACAACATTCCTAAGGACTTGCCATTGGTTAACATTCCAGTATACTTCTGCTGACTTCAGCCATTTGAAAAGCTCTGTTGATTCAGAGTGACAAAACTATAGGCCTCCCTTTGGTGTGGGATTCCTGCCTTTGTTATTAGCTGCAGGATTTAGCCTGGGCTAAAGGATAAAGCTGAGGCACTGCTATACTGGCATCAGAGCCACATTTACTGGATTTCCTGAATTTACTCCTTGCTCATACATAACCTACCCCATATAGACACTCATTGCCCTGGACTGTCACTTTTGGTTTGCAGATTCCCTCCTCTGTTCACTTTTGCTTTGTGATTGACTAGCAAAAGACAGCTGCCTATTGGGCACTTGTTCTTGCATCTTTCACCCTTCACAGATCCCTCTGGATAGTTCTGGAACCCTCTTGCCATGGCCCATGACATGTCCCCAGTCCTTTTTAGGTTCTTTCACTAGAATGTTTCACACAGCTATACCTGACTAGACTCTGTCCCCAGTATGTATAGATTTCTCCATCCATCACCTAATGTTGACCTAAGCTAGAAAAGTGAAACACCGATTTTTAAAAATTGGATTTCTCTGTCAGGAGTCAGTCTGGTGAGTTTTATAGCTCTTTGCAGAGAAGTTGTGAAGGGGAATTCTGCTGTACTTTATCATGGTACTCTCCCCCACAACTATTCTATTTATGTTGAAAGCATCACCATCCTTGTATTCTCTACTCAGAATTATCTTTGACTCAACAAGTATTATCATCCCATTGCCAAATCATCATTTCTATCTCTATAACATCTCTTGGCACATGCCTTTCTCTCTTTGCACATAGCCCATCACAATAGTTTATCACTTTTTCTTTTGTACTATTGTAATAGCTGCCTAATTGATCTTTTTGTTTCCCATTCCAATTCCAACTTGGAACTACAAATGTGATTTTCCTAAAATGCATTTCTGATCATGACATTATCCTATTTAATAATTTCCAATGGTTCCATATTACCTTTAGGACAAAAATATAACGTCCTCATTTTGGCATTCAAAGCTCCTCATAATTTGATCCCAATCTACCTTTCCATCTTTACTGTGTAATATTCTTCCCTCAATTTCTAAACCAGGAAAACTTCTTGCTAATCATATTATACCCATCTTTGTGTACTGGATGTCTCCCATACTTGGAATGCCTCTTAGAATTCTTTATTCTCTTCAAGACTCAGCTTCTAAATTAAGCCTTTCCTGAATCCATGGCTGTTCCCTTCCCAAAATATCTTTCAAATATTTGTCATATATATTTATATACATGTTCATGTTGTCTTCTTCATTTGAATGTGAGCTCCTTAAAGGGAAAGATCTTTATCTTGGCATCCCCAGGACTAGACACAATGCCTGACACAGAGTAGATGCTTAATAAACGTTTGTTGTTAAATCTGAATAGAGATGATAATTAAGCTTATAAAATCTCAGAAAAGGAGGGTATAGAGACAATGGACAGGGACTTGGGGAAACACAGTTAAAGGGCAAGATCCAAATGATAACTGAGCAAAAAAAAAAAGAGAGAGAGAGAGACAGAGAGAGAGAGAGAGAGAGAGAGAGAGAGAGAGAGAGAGAAGAGAGAGAGAGAGAATAAGAAGCCACATTAAAAAGAGGAGAGCCAAAAAATGTAATGTTTTTAAAAAGAAAAGTAATGTTTTTTAATTAGAATACACAAACACAGCTTACCTCAGGTCAGTCAAATTTGGGACTGAAATGCAGTGCAACATTAGAGTATTGTATAATGCAATAAAACAACTTTATTTAAAATAAGTTTTGAAATAATACATTTCCTTGTTGATAAAATAAAATGCTATTTTTCTCAGCCCCTCCATATGTCCATTACAACAATGGTAATGACAATACTAATTCAATGTCTCTTCAGGGTACTAAAAATTATTATTACTTTAAACCTCTGAACCAATGACATGCCTCTTAATTTATCTACTATCCTAGACCAATTAAGACCCTATGCTAGCCTCCTTGCCTCTTAAAATGAAAACTTTCTCCCATTTATATAAAATGAATATTGTTCTTACCATCCAACCAAACACTAAAATAGAGATTTTAACCTAATTCTGAATTCAGTTCCAGCACTGCATCTATTACGACTCACTACTTTTGAAGAAGAAAAATAATGTTCGTAAGAGTAAACTCTGAAATCCTACTGATTTGCTCTCGTAATTTGAGTAGTCTACTCTGTCAAGTTTCCTCCTCACTAATAAGAAATGTGTACTTGGAGACTACAGGTCACATCCAGTACAATTCTAGACATATATAACTATTCATAAAGCCAAATAAGTATTCAGATAAAGAAAAGGATAAAAGGTTCAGGCACAGGCCTGCCAAAACTTGACAATGATACATGTATTCCAGAAAAGAAACAATGGTTTCCTTTATTCTATATTGACAGAATATATTTAAGGTCTTCCTTGGACAAAACTTAATAGTGCTTATCATCTACATGGTACAAGGAGAAATGATTAATATATGACTCTACCTGCATTTTTAAGATTCTTTTAAAATGAATAAGAAAATATAAATGATATGTGAGAGTGATTAATGTTTTTAGGGAGAAAGGTCTAACCCAAATCTAAAAATTAGCATTATGTTTATTTTGAACACTTTGTTTTCTCTGACATTGTTATACAACATTTTATTAACCCACGTAAAAGAACCCATGTATAATCAAAGGACTGGTGTGGCAAGTTCATAAAATTCAATGCAATCTCTAAGTGATGAGTTCCTGCTTGGAATAAAATACATTGATGTGGCCAGTCAGCATAATCAGCCCTTTCTGACCATTGTGAAAACCAAGATTATAGTTTGAAAGTTTAAGGTGAACCCAAGGCAACATTCCTGAACCCTGTTTCTCTGCTTAGATCCCTAAGAAAAGTAAAATATAGCAAGCCCAGTCATCTCCAGAATAGCTTCTCATATTATTCTCCTCCACCAGACAAACTATTTGGTGCTGGGCAAATCAAATAACCTCTCTCTGCCTTAGTTTCTTTCTTAATGCGGATAATAAAAGCATCTATTTCATAGCTTGCCAGTGAAGATCAAATGAGAAAACATGTATGTAATGAATAAAATCTATTCTCCCTTTCCTTCCCATTTTAAAAGGGCTTTTACATATGGAAAAGGTGAGGTAAAACTTAAAATGTTTTATAAATGCAAGCTACTATCATTTCATTGGAATCATCTTGAAATGTAATCTCTGACTTTGGGAAATAGAGTTGTGAAAAGGAAACTAGAAAAAAAATTCATTTCATTTCAGATATGATTCATAATTTCTGATGACCTTCCATTTTCAACCAATAGAATTAAGGGACCAGAGATGAGCTGAGTAGCTAAAGCTAGATCACAGTAAAAGAAAATATCAATTTCCATTCTTTCCTATCTCTATTGTTAGAGAGAATCTTAATGTTACTCCTTCACTAAGTTAAAATCAGAGAATTTGCAACCTCAGCGGTAGTTTTGGGACAATATTTCAAGCCAAAATTTATATAACTGATGATACCAAACAAACAAATTAATAAATGTATGATGGAATAAATAAGTGAATAAACAGATATAGAAGACAGGTAAGTTAATAGAATAAAGAGTAAGGGCACCTTCATACATGAGCTGTTGCTGAGTAAAGTAAGCAGAACTTGAACATTGTATACAGTGATGGCAATATTGTGCTATAATCAACTATGATTAACTTAGATCTTCTCAGAAATATCATGAATGAAGCCTATTCTAAGATTCATAATAAAAAATGTTATCCACATCCAGAGAAAGAACTATGGAGTTTGAATGCAGATTAAAAGATAATATTTTCACTTTTTTTGCGTGTGTGTATGGTTTTTCCCTTTTGTTCTGTTTCTTCTTTTATAACATAACTAATGTGAAAGTGTTTAACATAATTGTACATGTATAACCTATATCAGATTGCTTGCTGCCTTGGGGAGGAGAAAAGGGAGAGAGGGAGAATGAAAATTTTAAACTAAAAAATCTCATAAAAAATTAATGGTGATTTTTACATGTGATTATAAAGATACCTTAATGTAACCCATATACTTATCCAAAATTGAACTTAGATTGTAGGCAAAATATAGAGCTCCTGCAACTGGTAAAAAAAAAAAAATCATATGGAAGCATGTAAAAGAAGAAATGGGGATCACTGATTTGCCCCAAATTATACAAATGCTTCATGTCCACATCCCCCTACTCCTTAGGAAACCTCTAAAAAGGGGATTCTTAACCTTTTTTGTGTGTAATGGATCCCTTTGATGTGGTAAAATTATTTTTAAAAAGCCTTTTCAGAGTAATATTTTTAATATTAAAGATAAAAATAATGAGGATTGCACAGGAAACAAATTATATTTAAATATATTATTTATCTACACATACACATTAAACCAAGTTCATGGACCTGGAATTAAGTATCCTAACCAAGTCTGAATTTATACACATATGTACATAGCACATGTTATACACACATATGTGTGTACACATATATACATGCATGCATATATACATATACATGTGTGTATATATATTATGTATGTAGGTATATATTGTCAAAGCATTCTTTTCCCTCAGAAATGAGTGTAAAAGGTAAAGAAACCAGAAAGAAGGGGGATGAGAGCCAAGAAAGGAGGGGTGGGACCTTTTCCTGAAAAATCTGTTTCTTTTTCTGTCAACAGAATAAAGAGAATCTATTGAACATTTGATTTGGGGCATAGGAAATGCTTGGGCTATTGATCAAAGGGGAATAAAAATAAATAAAACTAGGTTGTTTTGTTTGTTTTCTCCTCTAGAACTTTCCCCATAGTTAATTCAGTGTCTGCACTGGCTTGCAAACTCTATAGTTATGTGCATCTAAGTGGATTAGGCTAGAAAATAAACAGAACTGTACCTGTTTCCTCAGACACTTACATGAATGAGTATTTTGAAAAAAAAAATGAGTCATTCAAAAATAAACAGTCAAAAGCCACATTCACATTTGTCTGGGAATTCATGTTGGGGAATGGCTTTTTGGATATGTAACAATGAAATGATACATTTCGATCTCTTTAATCATCATTCATAAATCTCTTAATGGTTTTTGCCAAAGTAAATATATTAGCTGCAGTCTAAAACATATCCATTTTTGTACTTTGAAATATTGTTTTCCTTTTCAAATAGCCAGATAATCAACACACAAGAATTTGAGCACAACACAGTATGTCCCAGACAGGCTATAAACTATTTTATGTTTTGAATTAAGCAAAGAATTAGAAATAAGAAGCAAAATGAATTAAAGTGGAAAGAACCAAAATGTCTTGAGGTATGATAGGAACTATCATCACCTGCCAGGTGGGCAAATAAAAATAGATAAATAGTTAAAAGGCTGAAGAAAAATATCAGGAATTTAGAAGAACTCTACTAGGTCTCTCAAATATATTCCCTTCTCTCTATTCACATACTAATCACCCTACTTCACCCTCATCACCCTCTTCTCTGAACTATTGCAATGCCTCCTACAACAATGACTTTTCAAGTCGTTTCCTATTCTATTCCATCCTTTACACAGCTCCCAAAGTATGTATCTTAAAGACTAATTATGTCACTTCTCTGTTTAATAAAATCCACTGATACACTGTTAAATCTAGGAATAAAAATAAACTCCTCAGAGTTCTTCAAAATTTGCCCTACCCTTTTCTAGTCATCTTTCTCTTCATATACTCCAAAGCTGATCATACAGGACTAAATGCTGCCCTTCACAGGATGTTCCACCTAGGATCCACCAGGTGCCATGGCAGTTGAAATACCAGAATTGGTGTTGAAAAGATCAGAGTTCAAATCTGATATGAGATACTTATTAGCTCTATGACCCCAGGCCTTCACATAATCTCGGGTTCCTCAATTTTAAAATGATAATAATAATAGCACCTACTTGACAGGATTGTTGTGAGGATCAAATGAGATAATATTTGTAAAAAGCCCTTATCACAGGGCCTAGTACATAGTAGCCACTACATAAACACTTGTTCTCTTTCTTCCTCTTTCCCAACCCCATCTACAATCTAGATTCTTTGGCAATGATCATTACCCAAGCTGGATATGTTCTTCCCTCTTCATCTCTAGTTCTTCAAATCCCTGGCTTCATTCAAAACTTAACTCAAGCACACCTTGTGCAGGAGGCCTTTAATGCTCTCCAGCTACCAACTCTTTCCTCTAAAGTTACCTCATTTCTATTTTGTATGTATCTTGCATATTCACAAATGTCCATATTGTCTCCTCCATTCGAATATAAGCTCCTTTAGTGTAGGAGCTGTTTCCTTTTAGTTTTTTTGTCTTTATAGTAAGTACTTAATAAATGCCTAATTACTTATTAATTTGATTGAATTCAGAAACTATAGTAGGGGTTGGAAATGCAAAGACAAGAAACTAAGTAGTCACTATCTTCAAATAATTTACTTTCTATTGAAAGCAGGAATAACATAAAAAATTAGGTAAACATAAACTATGTAGACAGTAAAGAGAGGCAGGATGGTACAATTGATAGAGAACAAGTTTACTGGAGTCAAGGAGAATTTGATTAAAGATGCAGGTGTAACCCTTAAAGGCCATATGAACCCAAATAAGCACATCAGATAATCTTTGTGTCCCAACCAATTCCCCAACGCTATTAACTGCAAAGCAGTGATAATCTACATGGGTAGAGATAGCTTTCTCATGGAAGATTTCCTCTCTAGGAAATCTGGCAAAAAAAAAAAAAATGTGTACCAAATAGATATAAATTAACTGTGAGGATAAATAGGAAAGTCCTAACCACTAAGAGGCTCAGGAAAGGACCCTTGAAGGAGATAATGCATGAGCTGAGCCTTGAAGATGGTAGAGATGTCAAACAGCTTTGAGAGGGGAAAGTATTCCAGGTACAGGGCATGAACATAGGAGATGAATGCTGGGTTTGGGAGTATGTAAGGGAAAACAATATAATATCAATCTCACCAGATAGATTTGGTGCCAAATTATAAAAGGTTTTAAAGGTCAGACAAAGGGCTTTGTATTTGGTTCTAAAAGCAATAAGAAATCTCTGAAGTTGAGTAAGGAAGAAAGGTGATCAGACCTATGGGCTTCAGGAAGATCAATTCGGCAGCTGTGCAAAGGAATTGAAGAGGTATAAAATCAGAAAGTGCTCTCCCATGCTCCAGATGAGTTTTTCAAAGACTTTGCATTGGCACACCTAGGTGGTGCAGTGGATAGAGCACCAGCCCTGAAGTCAGGAGGACTTGAATTCAAATCTGACCTCAGACACATAACACTTCTTAGCTGTGTGATCATGGGCAAGTCACTTAACCCCAATAGCCTCAGCAAAAACAGACAGACAAAAAAAATTATGTGTTAAATGTTGAATAATATTTCTCCTTAGTTCTTCTCAGCAATATATTGATCCAAGACAATTCCAATATACTTGGAATAGAAAATGCCATCTGCATCCACAGAAAGAACTGTGACTTTGAATATGGATTGAAGCATACTATTTTCACTTTTCTGTTGTTTGCTCTTTTTTCTTATGGTTTTTCCCCTTTGCTCTGATTTTTCAGATAAATGTGAAATGTTATGTGCACTTTTCGAATGTTATGGTATTCTTAGTTTAATTTAAGTTTTCCTTTGTTACAAAAGATATCCCCTGCCCCAAATGACAGTAATAGATAAATGTCTATTACATAAAAACAAAGTATATCAATAAAAAAATTTCAAAGAGACAATATGGAAAAGTAAGACAAATAGGTGGAAACACAAATTATCATGAAACTGGGATTTACTATTCATTTTAATGGAATGATTTTCCTTCCCTCATTTTGATCCATCATTAATCATTCTTTAAAACTATTGGTTTTATTGTATTCCAATATCATCACAAAAGTGTGCATTAAATGTTTGATGAATAAGTGAGTGAGTGACTGAATAAATAAATGGAAAAGCATTTATTAAATACCTACTGTGTGCCAGGCACTGTACTGGGAAGTTTATATCCTACTGAAGTAAAACATTTATATTTATATTGTAATATTGTTGTTGTTCAGTCATTTCTGTTGTGTCTGACTCTTCACAACTCCATTTGTGCTTTTCTTGGCAAAGATACTAGAGTAGTTTGCAATTTCTTTTTCTAAACTATTTTACAGTTGAGGAAACTGAAGCAAACAGGATTCAATTACTTGACCAGGATCATATAATTAATAAGAATCTGAGGCCAGATTTGAACTAAGGCCTTCCTAATTACAAGCCCATACTTAACTACTGTACCATCTAGTATATATTTGCATTTATTGTCATATGCATTATATATAAATATATTTTGCTAAGGGTTCTGATATGAACACAGATAAGTGAATCCAAATTATATGTAAAATTTTAAAAATCATTTGAAGAAGGGAATATTAACAGTGTGCAGTACTAACAGATGCAGTTGGGGGCTGGAGCACAGACAGCATTGCAAAAAAGGAAATGAGAAGAGGCTCTGGGTGGCAATAACACCTGAGCTTAAAGGGAGAAGTAGAAATAAAGGAAGAAGTTCATTCCATAAATGAAAATCTATCTGCACAAAAGCATGGAAATAAGTAGATTTTATGAGGAATAGCTACCAAGTCAGGTGGACCAGAATGGAGAATGCATGAAGAGGAGTAATATGAAGTAAGACTGAGTGACTAAATGGTAGCTCAATTATAGAAGGCTTTTAATGCCACATTTAATTTACCTGGGGGATATGCCAACTATTCCCCCTAAATTAATAATATGCCAACTATGCTACAGAACTCAAGGTCTCTCCTATAATCTATCATTGGAGCAATAGTTTTCAAAGTGTGGTCCAAAGAATCTGGAGGTCACTGAAACCTTTTCAGAGGGTCTACAAATTCAAAATTAGTTTTTATTTCCAATAGCTATAAATATAATCCATATAAACAAAACCTATTTGGACAGAAAATCAATAATTTTAATAGTATAAAAAGATATTGAGAA
This sequence comes from Antechinus flavipes, assembly GCF_016432865.1. NCBI lineage: Eukaryota > Metazoa > Chordata > Mammalia > Dasyuromorphia > Dasyuridae > Antechinus > Antechinus flavipes. The sequence continues at coordinate 288,775,954 of NC_067400.1, read as the reverse complement.
CAAAATTTTGAGAATCACTGTTTTAAAGATTCCTGGAAAGGAAACATAGTTGTTGTTGGTATATTTATTTTGCCTTCTCTATGAGTGGTAAGCACTGTCCAAAACTATACCAGAAGGTAAGATTATGGGGCACAATAAACTGAGAAAAATTTTTCTAATGCATAATTATTAAAACCAGTGATTAGCTCTTCCTTTGGAATGATAAAATCAGAACCTGAGCATCATCAAAAGAAATGTTTAAGATGCAAGAAAATGCCCTATTTAAAAATCATTTCATGAAATATTAGACATATGAATATAAGTTGGAGAGGGGGAAGAGCTTGTTTCTGTGTGTGATGAAGGGGCTCTCAGAGGAATAGAAAGAAGAAAAACTAAATCATGGAAAAGATAGAATGACAGCATGGGAACCAAAGGGGAAAATATACTTCTGGGGAAGAGATAGATCAAAAAAAGAATGCGGCCAAAAAAGGAAAAGAGATACAATATACTAAGGAGAAATCACAAGTTCTATTGTGTGTAAAACAATAGTAAGAGCCAAGTGTCAGTCAACAGCTTAGAAACCAGATTCAAAATGGAAATCTATAATAGAAAAAAAAAAAAAAAAAAGGAGAGGCAAAGAAGACCTGATCCTATAATTAGAAGAGCAATAGCAACAATTTAGCTAATATTGCTGTAACATATTAAGGTTTACAGAATGCTCCATATGTTATCTCATTCCATCTTTATAGCAATACTGTGGGATAAGTGTTATCATTATCCCATTTTAGAGATGAAGGAACTGAGGAAAAACCCTGCCTGTGTTCATTATCACTGCCATAGTACCTGGAAATACTACCAATAGCATTACTCCCTTGGAAACAGGTATTATCTGAAGACTGCTTCTGTGCTGTGATGAAGCAATATGGTGTAGACAGAATTAGACTGTCAGGAAAACTGAATTCAAGTCCTGCCTTTGACAACTATATGGCAGAGAAGATGCCAGCCTGCATTAGTGGAGAGAGCTTCTTCATCAGGGAATTTTCTATACTAATGAAATATATTGTTCAAACATATCCCTATGCTATTGAAAGAACAACTTATTACCTGGGAAGACAAATGAAAGAAAGCTATTAGCAGTAATATGGATTGGTTTATCAGGTTAGTTAGTCATGGCTATGATAAACAAAAAGAACCATGCTATAAAAATATGACTGTAGGAGACTGAAATTTTGATGAGGATCTAGAGAAGAGGTAGGTGGGCAGGAAATGTTCAGAGTTTAAGGTGCTGTCTAGCAAAGGCAAAAGCAAAGGGGGGGAATATGGGGAAGGACTTGACCAATGAACATTTGGAATAAGATACTAAAAGGAAAAGAGTATCAAAGGCAGATCTCAAAACCTTGCCTCTGCATTCTAGTCCATTGGTTATTTTTCTTCAAGAATGAAAAATAAATAGTCATTCCCACTTAGGATACTTGGGGACCTTTGAGATGAAATATGATCCATATTACTACTCATTTCTGTCTTTGCTACAGAATTCCAATGGCTCTAGCCACCGAATGATGAAATGAGTGCTCTCAAAAACCAATTCTTTATGTATAAAAATAACAAACATATTTGGGCAAATTACATTGTCCACTACACTCATCATCCAGCAACTCCAGCAGCTGTCTTGTATTCAGGACCTCCCAAAAAAGCTTAATTATTTATAGATCTGAGTCAAGTGGAACATTTTAAAACAACAATAAGAGTTACAAAGTTGTGTTTTCATCGGCTTCCTCAGAATTGAAAGGGGGAGAAATGTTTTGTCAATCACAGAGTTTATCTTAATCCCACAACCACAGAATTTGGATCCCATATCCTAGTACAAATGATCTCTCTGCCTGCCTATATTGTCCCACAAATCTCAAAATATTTGTCCTATGATGCCTTCTATTCCCTTTTCTTCCTTCTTGCCAATGAAATGTAAGAACTTTAGTTTTGTTTTTGTCTTTTAACTCTAGCATAGTTTACTGGGCCTTTCTGAGAGGCAGAGATGAGGCTGGAGTGTGCCCTATACTTGTGATTCATTGATGATAGTTCCCTCTGACAATGAAGATGAGCACCTTTTCTCCACTGTAGTAATGGAAATCATGTCCAGGGGCTTCAGAGTGTTAGTGATTTGTCCAGCTTCAAACAGCTAAGATGTATCAGAGCCCAGATGTGAATTTAGGTCTTCCTGACACAAGTTGTTGAGATAAGACAAGAGGGAGACAGCTAGACAGACAGAGAGGGACACACACACGCACACACATGCACACACGCACACACACACACAGAGACTCTTACCAAACAGATCTAACATAGAGATCATTTAAAAAATGATAGCAATTGTTGAAGTCATACCATAGTTAGGGAAAAATATCTAAATGACATGAACCTAAAAGGAGAATTAAAGGGACTCAGTGTAGAACTACATTTTCTATCAGATTTGAAATCATCATCATTAAGAAAATAATGAAAGTAAGTAAAGTAATCACTTCATACCATGAGTTCTTAATCTGGAATTATTGAACCTGGTTTTTAAAAATATTTTGATTTATTTATAGATTGTGCATTCACTTTTTTCTTTTACATACTGATAATTTCATTTTCTTTTTTAAAAAAATCATTTTTTCTATTTCATTGTTTTCCCTAAAAATTATGTCCCAGTTTTATGTATTAATCATGTTTTTTATTTCAATTTTATTAGTCACTCTTTTTATTTTTAGGGTTTCAGTTTTGATGTGTAATTAAGTTCTTAAATTTTTTTTTCTTTTTTCTAGGGTTTTTTTTTTTTGTTGTTGTTGTTATAGATCCGGATTGTTGATCTACTCTTTTTCTTTAATTGTTGTAAGAATTTAGAGATAAAGTTTTTCCCCCTAAGTACTGCTTTGGTTGCATCTCACAAATTTTGGTATATATGTTGTCTCATCATGATCCTCAATGAAACAGATTGTTTTGTAATTTGTTTTTTTGACCTATTCATTCTTTAGGATTATATTGTTAGTTCCTAATTAATTTTAATCTATGCTTCAAAGACCCTTTAATTGAACATAATTTTTACTGCATTATGGTCCAAATGGGGATATATTTAATATTTCTGCTTTTCTGCATCAGTTTATAAGGTTTTTATGCCCTAATGAATGGTCCATTCTTATGAAAGTATCAGATGCAGCTGAGGAAAAGGGATATTCCTTTCTATTCCCATTTAATTTTCTCCAGAAATTTAATTTCTTCTATCTACTTTAACACCTATAATTCTATTCATCTCCTTAACTTATTTCTTGTTTATTTTGTGTTTTAATTTATCTAGGCCTAAAAGGGGTAAATTAAAGTCTTCTATTAGTATTTTTCCTATAATTTAACTTTTCCTTTAAAAATTTGGATGCTATAGCATTTTGTGCATATACATTTAGTCTTGATAGTAATTCATTATCTATGGTATCTTTTAGCAAAATATTATTTCTCTTTAATTGGATCACTTTTTTTTTTTTACTTTTAACTTTGTCTGAGATTAAGATTGCTACTCCTGCCTCTTTTTTTTTTTTAAACTTTGGCTGAAACATAATAGATTTTGCCGCAATCCATTATTTCAATTCTGTGTTCTTCTTTTTCAATTACGTCCACTATAAACAACATATTGTTGAATTCTGTATTGTAATCTATTCTGCTATCCTCTTCTGTTTTGTGGGTGAGTTCATTTGATTCACATTCCCAGTTATGATTGTTGTATATTCCCTCTTACTTTTCTTTTTTTTTTTTACTGTGTTCCTCTTTAAAAGTCTGATTTTTCATCTGACCAATAATTCTTTTAATCTAACCACTCGCTTATTACTCTTTTTTCTTTGCCCCTCCCCCTCTGATTTTCTTGTTGGGTATGGCAAATTTTTATATTTAACTCCAACCAATTTTCCCCCTCCATTGTAAAAACTCTTCCTTACATACCTTTTCTCATTCTTTTCATATTTCCTCCTCCCAGTGCATCCCTCTTTTTCACCTTTCCATTTTTCTTTTGAGATCATTCAAACATAATTGGCTCATTCATGTCTATGCCCCCTCTCTAAGTAGATTCCTTCTAACTGCCTAATGATGATAAAGTTCTTAGGGATTACATGTATTATCGTCCCATGTAGAACATAAATATTTTAACTTTATTAAGTCTCTTATAATTTCTCTTTCATATTTAGCTTTTTATGTTTCTATTTAGTCTTGTATTTAACTGTCAAATTGCTTATTAATTTCTTGTCTTTTCATCAGGAATGCTTGAAAATTCTCAATTTTATTAAATGCCTATTTTTGCCCTTATAGAATTATATTTGTTTTTTATGAATAGGTTATTATTCATGGTTATGATCCTAGCTCCATTGCTTTCTGGGATATCCTATTCCAAGATCTTTACTACTATGCTGCTAAATATTGTGTGATCCTGACTTTGATTCTACAATATTTGAATCATTTGGTGGGGGGATGCCTGCAGTATTTTCTCCTAGATCTCAGAGCTCATGAATTTGGTTATAATACTGCTTGAAGTTTTCATTTAGAGATTTCTTTCAGGGGTTGATTTGCGGATTCTTCCATTTTCCAATTTGCTCTCTGGTTCTAAGACATCTTGAGAGCTCTCCTTTATAATTTTTTTGATATCTAGTTTCTAAGTTTTATTTTTGAGCATTCTTCTAGGTAGACCAATGATTCTTAATTTATCTCCCTTTAATTTATTTATCAGATCTGTAATTATTCCTATTAGATATTTATAATTTGCTTCTTTCTTGTTTTTAATTTTTTTATTTTGTTTTGTTTATTGATGTCTCATGGAATCATTATCTTCCACTTGAGCAATTCTAATTTTTAAGGAGTTATTTTCTTCAGTAATTTTTGAACCTTTTCTATTTCTTATTTTAAAGTTATTTTCATCAGTATATTTTGTAGCTTTAAAAAATTATTGATTCTATTTTCATGATTTTCTTGCATTGTTCTCATCTATCTTACCAATTTTCTTCTAAATTATGTGATTAAAAATTTTTTTTGCTCTTTTTTAAACTTCTAGAAATTCTTCTTAGATTTTATATATCCTACTTTTTTCTTTTTCTTTTTCTTTTTTTTTCTTTAAGGCTTTGATTGTAGATGTTTTCAAGTCATTGTCTCCTTTTGAGTTTTGTATCTTTAGCTTCCTTGCCACTATAGTGAATTTTTATGATCAAATTTTCTTGTTGCTGTTGTTGTTGATTGCTCATTTTCCCAGACTACTTCTTGACTTTGGGCTATATTAGAGTTGAGCTCAGTTTACCTCTAGGAGTGGAGAGATTGATTGTTCTGAGCTTCTATCTTTTATGAGTTTCTGTTGCATTTACAACTCAGTAGCTGTCTGTAAATTTTCAGTGTTTCCAAAGTGGTATAATCCCAAGAGAGGCTTGGTCACTGCCCTCCTGCTCTGCTCCCCATACAAATTGGAGCCCTGCTCCCTCATGACAATTATCATTCCTTCACTGCCCTAGAACTTTAATGTGGAACTGAGCAATGGGCAGCAGAAATGACAAATAGCACATCATACTACACCCAGGGCTGGTACAGGAATCCCCTAGATTCTCCTTTTGACCAAGTTTTCAGACCGTTTACTTTGTCTGTGCCTTTGGCTATTCCCCATGAACCCTGTAGTCTACTGCTGTGATTATTTCTGCTATGTCATACCACATTCCTGTCCAGTTTTCATCCCAATGTGCTCCTAGGCTGTTGTGGAAAAACTCACTTTCAGTTTATTCTCCCCACATAGTAGAGGGATACTATAGAAAAGCTTAACAAAATTACTGACTTTACATTATTCCACTTTACTTCATATATGTATGTGACCATCACCATCACTCCTCCATCCCCCCCCCCAAAAAAAAATAGAGACATGCTGTCTTGATCTCTAGCAATGAGGAGCAAGTCTCATACTAATGGGCTTTGAGACTCAAATTACATTCCTTCTTGAGCCAAAACTTGTTATAGTCTCTTGAATATATCACCTGGGATAAGGCCAAAACCTCTAACTGCAGTACAAACATAATGCTTTGAAATTCAAGGATGACTTTCTTTGCATCCCAGGCAACCAACTGCCAGTACCACTGAAATTAAAATAAAACAAATGCACATTAACAATACATGCAGTAGACATGGCAACACACAGTGCATTAAATGGAAGTCTACCACTGTGAAAAGATATCTAAATACATACAGGACATAACACATGTACATTTCAAAAGTACATGCAGATTCATAGCCCACAGCAATTAAAAACAATAGGCATGACTGATTAACAAAGTAATTAAGCTATATCAAAATACAGCTTAAATCTAAACATTAGCATAAATGCAAAACAATTAGTAAAATAGCATTGTTATTGCATGGACATAGCACAAAACATAGTCAAATGAATATGAGAGCAAAATAAGCATACTCAAACATGCACCAATTCACATGTATACCAAAAGACTAAGTAAGAAATGAAGCAAAGGAAATTGCCTCAATATTTACTATCACAAAAACTAGGTCTAGAAAAAAAATTCTCTTATTTGAACTCTTTCCAAGCCAGCAAAAGTATTAACACACCTAAAACAGGGGGCCAGGTAAAAAACAAAGATAGCTCTTGAGTGGACATTAAAAAAAAAAAAAAACAAAAACAAAAACAAAAAAACAAAAAACCTTGGATGAATGATTTGAACTAAAAAGGTGAACTCAAGTTGTTCTACTTAGAAATTTTTAATGCAAAAGCCCCAACCATTTCTTATGAGAATTAGTGACCAAAAATAGGGTCTCTATGGACAGAGTCTTTACACTTAGTGAAGTAGTCTCCCATATATGATATGGATGTGTCCTATGTGTCTGAGGTGGGGTTGGGGGCAACAGAATAGGTTTCCCTGGATTCTTCTGACCACACTCTTTTCCAAAGGAGACTTGATTTCCTTTCAGGAAAAGAAGTAAGAGGTTGAGGATGGAAACGTGACTGTTCTGCTTAACTCAGAGAGAGGGAGTCCCAGGCTAGAATTACACGTCTGCTCATTTAAATATTAATCATTTAGGAGATAAGTTTTCAGATTCAAGCTAAACTTTTGATAGCTATTTCTTCATGGCAGGGGGGTGGAGGGGAGGGGGAAGCAGGACTACAAACTTTGCATGCAAGACTTGACTTCTCACCCACCAAATACTAGTTCCACAATTAACATACATAAAGTAAATAGCAAAGAAACCTGTTTGTCTAAGTCAATACCAAAAATGGACATCAAGAAAATATAGATAGGAGAATTCATACCAGATAAGACAGATGGAAGAAGTTTTTCTGTTGTGAGTATGATAAACCAGTTAGACAGACAGACAAATGTTGGAGACTGACAGCTTTTCTTACATTGATTTCTTCCCAGAATCTTTTCCTTCAACAACCTGAAGTAGACTTGACATTATCTAACTTTTCTCTCAAAGTTAAAGGCCAGCAACCCATGAAGTGCCTGTAGATCACAAAGAGACTTAACAGACTCAAAGAAGACTTAAGTCAGAAGACATTCTTCTCTCTCCTCTCCAACTTTGCCTGCTTTACAGGTAGGCATGGGGCATTGATCTCCATTAATGGGGATTTAGTCCTGTGTTGATGGGCTTTGGGATTAGGATTATATAAACAACACTAAATACTCTTCCCAGAAAGTAATATAATAGTGCTTTTACCTCATGTCATTCTTACAGTTGATTCTCATATATCTTTCTAAAAGATGGCTTTTCCTTTCTTTCTTTTCCTGAGAGCTTTAGCTCCCCAAATTGGTAAGCAAGCCTGTAATATAAGCCTGTAAGAAATATATTTTTGGACAATATCCCATATGAGATTGCATATTGTGACAAGGGTTATATTTTGGTTTGATTTGTTTTCAATTGGAGGGGGTGAAAAATAAATGTATATTGAGTCTAGATGAAAGTTAGTCCTCAGTCTTTAGACATAAAAAAATCATTATTCTACCTAACAAAAATTGGGGAAGATGGTAAAGAAAGAATATAAACCCTTCGAAGAGAAGAAATTTCAGGTAACAGCTTCCTTTCTTTAAAAAAATTTCTCTCGCAATCTGGAATTATGCCCAAAAAGTTATCAAATTGTGCATACCCTTTGATTCAGCAGTGTTTCTATTGGGCTTATATCCCAAAGAAATACAAAAGGGAAAGGGATCTGTATGTGCCAAAATGTTTGTGGCAGCCCTGTTTGTAGTGGCTAGAAACTGGAAATTGAATGGATGCCCATCAATTGGAGAATGGCTGGGTAAATTGTGGTATATGAATGTTATGGAATATTATTGTTCTGTAAGAAATGACCAGCAGGATGAATACAGAGAGGCTTGGAGAGACTTACATGAACTGATGCTAAGTGAAAGGAGCAGAACCAGGATATCATTATACACTTCGACAACAATATTGTATGAGGATGTATTTTGATGGAAGTGGATTTCTTTGACAAAGAAACCTAACTGAGTTTCAATTGATAAATGATGGACAGAAGCAGCTACACCCACAGAAAGAACACTGGGAAACGAATGTGAACTATTTGCATTTTTGTTTTTCTTCCCGGGGTATTTTTACCTTCTGAATCCAATTCTCCCTGTTCAACAAGAGAACTGTTCGGTTCTGCAAACATATATTGTATCTAGGATATACTGTAACCTATTTAACATATAAAGGACTGCTTGCCATCTAGGGGAGGAGGTGGATGGAGGGAGGGGTAAAATCGGAACAGAAGCGAGTGCAAGGGATAATGTAAAAAAATTACCCTGGCATGGATTCTGTCAATATAAAGTTATTATAAAATAAAATAAAATATTTTTTTAAAAATTTCTCTCTTTTTTCAGTTAACAAAAATATATTATTTCTCCCTCCTTTTCTTACTTCTCCTGACCCAACTTTCCCTTTCCCTGGAGGTAAATGCCAGCACCCACAGACCCCACGCCATGTATACATCTCTTCCAAGGGAAAGGTCTGAAGGACTCCAAGGTAACCTTATAAAAGCCTTCGTGTTAACCAAGAAAGGAGTAGGGGGAAACTCTCTGTGTGGTTTGGTTTGATTTCTTAAACTGGGCTTAGATATATAGGTGGGGAACCTGTGGCTGAGCAATGCCAAGTACATAGTCTCATAGAGTATAAATAACTCTGGCAAGGACATACAGCACCCTGGCAGGATATATTTTGCTTCTGAAAATATAAAGCCAAGGTAATAAAGAACCTAAACAGCAGGAAAACACACAATTGTACCTCTAGAGTCCTGCTTTACACCATGAGGGCCTATCTAGGTGAGTGTTGCCTTCCAGAAGCCTAAAATCAGGTCTCATTCCATGGATCTGGGTAGCCTGCTTTAAACATTGTATGACCACTCAGGATCACCCCCTTTCCAGGATCAATGGAAGACTTTACTTGGCCAGAATTTCACAGAAGAGAGTAGATTTTAAGAAGGTAATTCATCTGAACCATAGGAAATAAAATCGAGAGGGGTGACATTAATTCATCAACAGAAAGGGAGATTTCATACTAGAAAGAAGATTCTTCCATCTCTGGTTAAGGAGATCCATGACAGGAATATTTCCTAAGACATACTTTTATGTGATTGGAGTCAGCCAAGAGAAAGAATTCTCTCCTTTTGTTTAGTATTACAAGAATTGTTAGGTAAATTATTAGATAAAGATTACTTTTCTTCCATTAAAAATATTATGAACATTAGTTGGAATGCTTTACTAAGTAAAGCATTTTTAAAATTGCCTTTAGGGACAATATTGTAGGTTTAGAAAGAGAACTGTGATCTGATCAATGGTCAATTGCTTTCCATATAGGCATGAGGCTTATAACCTTTGACCTATCTAAATGAACTCATTTAGTAAGTTCATGATAAATATACTACTTTTGACTTTCAGTTTAAAAATTGAGCCTCCTTATGAGGTTTTAAATTTCTTGGGATTAGGGACTGAATTTTACACTTTTTTGTATCCTCCCCAAACCTTCTAGCACAATACCTTATAACTAATGATAAAAATAAATATTCCTCATAGAAAATAAAGGACTTAGCTGCATTCATAGGTCAATAAATCAAAATGACAATAGGATTTTAAGGTTAAGAGCTGAAAAGGAATTTAGAAGCCACTTAATTTAATAATCCCCAAATTTTACAGATGAGGAAACTAGTCCTGAATGCTAAAGAGATTAGTTTAAGGACATATGGATAGCAAGTAACAGAGCTGGGATATTGTAATGTCCAGGCTAGCTTTCTCAAGGATCTTTCTGGAGTATGGAATCTGAGATCAAGCTCCAGCACACTCTCACTTGAGTCTCTCTCTCTCTCTCTCTCTCTCTCTCTCTGTCTCTCTCTCTCTGTCTCTGTGTCTCTCTCATCTGTTTATTTCAAGACCTCTCTGCCCTTATATACTTTAGTACAATTACATCATTACAACACACTGAGCATATGTCAACTGTAGAACCATTACATCACCATACTAAGTACTAAGTATATGTAAAGTAGAAAATCAACATCTCATTAATCACATTGAGTTAACACCCTGTTGTAAGTGTTCTTGTTTCAAGTATACTTTTCCAGAGTTCTGACCTCTGTAGGGTCTAAACTAAGATCCTCTGACTCCATATGCAGTACTTTTAATGCTACAATACAATGTCCTGCCTTGGACATTTAATACCTGTGTGACTTTGAGCAAGTTGTTTAATCTCTGTGGACTTCAATTTCCTCATCTATAAAATGAGAACATTGGGCTGAATGGCCTCTAAGTTCCTCTTTTGGCCCTATACCTGTAATCTCACATTGAATATATGACTGTCACTTCCAGATTTTCCTTTGATGCCATGAGACACACATGATGCTGAAGACTTCTCAACCTTTTGTGAACCAGTATATACCATGATTCCCTTAGGATGGAGGGAGGAGAAATAATGGTTAGGAGCATTATTCTACCTTCAATAATATTAAGAATCAGAAATATGTGAATGAGTGTAAGTACATTAATGTCTGTGTGAACTGTATATGGACTGATCATCATCTCTTATTCACTGTGATTACCTCTACCTTCCATCTTTCTAGTCAAATGTTAACAAACAGAAACCCAAGATGGTATTCTTCATGATACATGAACAGACCCATTGCATAGGCTGAAGCAAAGTACTTTGGAGAAAGGATACCAGATGAATATGTAGTACTAAGCATATCCATTATAAAAACAAATTAAAATAAAATTTACAAAGTTAGGAGATTATTAATGTAACTCAGATTTTCCTAGTCATGCCTAGTTCTCATGTGGAGATACTCTTTTAAGTATATCCATTTTGCCTAACATGCCCCTCATACTTTGTGGATAGAGTAGCCTCCTTTGGTTGACTGCCTCTATTTTAAAACTGGCCAGATTGAGCTAATGCTCTTTCTGGTTCCACTGTTTGCTGCCACCCTCTACTTACTACACTTTTGTTGGAAATTTTTATCTACTATGCCCAGCATGGACATCATGAACTATACTGATGAGAAGGAAAGGATTGTCTTTCCCCTGCCCTTCCTCTCATCCTGACTTCTAGAAATGGACTTGAAAATGTTTGTTTCTGTTCTGTGTTGTTTGTCCTCAGTTTCAAGTGCTGAAATGACACCTCTAGAGACCAGGAAATCAAGCCAGAATGGTGGGGTAGAGCAAACCAGCCTGTTATGGAAGCCCTGAGAAGGTAGGATGCTTTGGACTTGAATTCAAGGGGAGTTTGGGATTTGAAACTGGGACTGTGCTCTATAAGAAGCAAACTAAACCTATTTCCCTTTTCCTCCCCAGAGACAGAGAGGAGGGGGGAGGGAGGAGATGAACGAGGAGAAGGATTATGCATCTCACATGTTAATAGAATAAGTTTCTTTGTTGTTTTATTATACTTTTTGAAGTAAATACTCCTTTGTAAAAGCTTATATTAATGGTAACAATTAATGATGCATCAGTATTATAATGGTAAAGCTAATAACTTTGAAAGGTACCACAGAATTTCATGCAAATGATATAAGGAAGAGAAGGAAGGAGAGAAGTAGAGAAAAAAGGAAGGAATTAAATTTGTATTATGCAGCTCCTATCTACTAAGCATTGTGCTAAGCAATTTACAAATATTATCTCATTTGATCCTCACAACAACCCTAGGTTGTGGGTACTACTACCATTTCCATTTGTAGATGAGGGAATTGAGGCAGAGGGATTTGCCAGCATTATTTAGGGAAGTGTCTGAGTACAGATTTGAACTGAGGTTTTTCTGACTCTGGGCTCAATTCTCTTCTGCCTCCAAAAAAAGATACTAGTATATAATTCTAGAGTCAATAATATAATCTACTTATTGCTTCTCACATATGACATTTTATCTCTTGCTTCCATGACTTTCCACAAACTGTCCCCCATGTCTGCAATGCTGATTCCTCCTTATGTGAGCCCTATATCCCTTCAAGGATCATCTCAAGTCACCTTCTACAGATAAAAAAGAAAAAAAAAGAAAAGAAAAAGGTCTTTCTGCCATCTCCAGCAGTACTTCCTCTTCCCTTAAGTTACTTTGTATTTAGTTTATATGCATCTTATCTTTGATTATCTGTGCTCATGTTTGTATCTTTCCAGGAGAATATAAACTCCTTGAGAGCAGAAAAGGTTTTCATTTTTGTCTTTGTATCCTCAATGGCTTTTGCACAATGCAATCAAATAGAAGTGAAAAGAATTAAAGCGAAAGCATGGTGAAAGGCATATTATTCCTCTGGGCTCTGTATGAGAATAAAACAAAACAAAACATTGTATCCAGACACACTTGAAATGAACCATATCCCATTTATTTCTCACTAGCTAAGCTAAAAAACAGAATCCTTTCAATTCCTTATGTTGGCAAAGACTGGCTATGCTGGCGATTCTATCCTACAGATGGGTTTCCAATTGTTTAAAAAAAGAAAAGAAAAGAAAAACTTTTAAAGATATTATGTCAGTTTACCAGCCTGTTTTCTCAATTGAAAATTAAGGCTCACGCTAGATCTAAACATCATCTTACCTGAACAGGACATCCATGTTTTCTTAACTCCTCCTCATGATTTCTCAGTTCAATGAATCATCTCTTATAAGAAATATATGGAGCATAAAAACAGGTCGTAGCTGAAGGTGTGATTGCTCCAAGTCCTCTGTGAGGACTTTTTTAAATTGGGGGAGAAATCACAGAAAGACAGAGCGAGGAATAGACAAAGTAGAAAGAAAAAGGGAGAGAGGAAAGAGAAAGAGACACATAGAGAGACAGAGAAACAGAGAGAGAGACAGAGACAGAGACAGAGACAGACACACACACACACACACACATACAGAGAGAGAGAGAGAGAGAGAGAGAGAGAGAGAGAGAGAGAGAGAGAAACAAAGAAAAAAGAGAGAGAGAGAGAGAGAGAGAGATTCTTAATCTAAAAACAAAGAAATGACTATGTTTTGGAATTCTCACAAGTCACATGATTGTTTTTTATTCCTGAGTAAATTATAATAGAGTAACTTATACTATAGGGGGAAAGCCTTTTTTGTCACAAAACTTGGCCTTTGTACATTTCTATTTGAAACTCAAACATTGAATAATTTTAGGTTGTTGCCTTGAATTTCCTCCCTCACAAACAATTTAAGAGAGAGAAAAGAAATAATATATATTTAGGATGGAATCATATTCCATTTCTAAGCCCTCTCCATTATTTCCATTACCTAGGTATTCTAGTTCAGTCTTCTAATTTTTTCACCTCAAAGAAGTTCACTTCTCTTGAGCCCTTATTGTTCAGCCCAAAGCACTTTTGTTGAAATCAGTTCATTGCTTTCCTTTTTAGGAGATTGTTTTCATGGTAACAATAACTTTATTAATAACTAATAAATTCCTCACAGAGAACTCAACACCTGTGAAATTTCAACTTATAAACTCTTGCCATGAACAACCCACACTAAGGAATTTTAAATCTTTTAACAATGGTAAAGAATACTTTTTTTCACCTGCTCCTAACTCAAACACTGTGTAGGAGATTCTGTTCCACTTTCCCAATAGAAATGCACTTTGGATAAAACCCAGATGTGGAACATTTATGCCGAAAGGATAACTTTCCACAAAATTACATGCAAATAAAAATGGGGTTAGGAAAAAGAGACTGAATTTGTCTTTGCTAGAAAATAATAGAAGCATATGAATGGGAGAGATTAAAAAAAAAAGTGAGAGCCCAATTTAAACCTATAGGAAGAGTTGACTCAAAGTCATTTGAACTGTATTATTAGGCATTTGGGAGGTATTTTATATGGGATTATCCAAATATGTATAAGAGATATTCTGGATCATTTAGACTCTATTTGGACACCTCTAGTGTCCATTTTTGGAGCCTCAGATTATTAGGAAGTTCTTACAACTATTGAATTGAAATCTGCTTTGCTGAACCCTGTATCCATTGGTTATGTGTTCCTAGAATCTTAGCATTGGAAAGCACTTCAGAGGTCCGCTAGTCTAGTTCCCACCTGATTCATGGATATTTCTATCATAATCCTAGCAAGTGAATAAACAACAATCCTATAAATATTCCTACTAATAGAGAATTCACTACATCTCAAATTACCCCATTTCCACAACTCTGACTGTGCAGGTCTTTCTTCAGGAAGTTAGTCTGTGCTTAGCAACAGAAATACAAAGAACAAAAGATAGTTCCTGCTCTCACAGAGTTAAAAAACTAATGGAAGAGAGAATATGCAAATAACTATTTACAAACAAGCTGTATACAGGATAAAATAGGCATAATGAACAGAAGGAAAGAACTAGATCAAAGGGCATCAAGAAAGACTTCCTATAAAAGTTAGGATTTTGTATGGAAATTGAAAGAAATCAGAAAAGTCAGAAGGTAAAGATGAAGATATGAGGGAGATAAAGTATCTTCTGTAAGGAACAACAATGAAGCCAGTGTGACTTGACTGCAGGGTATGTTGGAAGTGGAGGGTAGGAGTATATGAGACATAAGAAAACTAGAAAGGTAGGGGAGGAGGTTATGTTATGTTTGAATGCCAAACAAAGAGTTTTCTATTTGATCTTGGAAGTTTTAGGAAGCCACTGGAGTTTATTGAGGAGTGCATTTTAGAAAGATCACTTTGGCAGCTAAGTGGAGGATGGATTAGAGAGAGACTTGAGATAATTCCTTAAATATATGGGTCTCTAAGTCTTTTTTTTTTCCAAGCTAAGTGCTATTTATTTATTATAACTATATTATTATTATATTATATATATATATATTACTATAGTATATGTTATTAATACTATTTCAAGCTAAATACTAAATATATTAGTTCTGTCAGCCTCCATAGAACTTTAGGATTTAAAGTCATTCAATAAAAGACCATTTCCTGATTACTATATGTCAGTGACTGTGTTAGGCATTACAGACAGAAACACAAAGGATAAAATAATCCCAATTCTCAAATAGCTTACTTTTTTTTTTTTTTTTTTTGCTGAGGCAGTTGAGGTTAAGTGACTTGCCCAGGGTCACACAGCTAGGAAGTGTTAAGTGTCTGAGACCAGATTTGAACTCAGGTCCTCCTAACTTCAGAGCTGATGCTCTATCCACTGCATTACATAGCTGCCCCAAATAGCTTACATTTTAATATGAAAGTCAAGTACACACACACACACACACACACACACACACACACACACGAGAGACAGACATACAGACAATAAATATAAGGAGAATAACTATAAAGAGTTAAAAACAAGTTTTAGAAGAAAGGTTCTGGTGGATGGAGGGTTCAGGAATGGCTTTATATAGTAAAATTAGTTCCTGAGCTACATAGTGAAAAGAGAAGGATTCTGAGGCAGAGTGAAAGAGAAAGTAAGTTCTAAAAATGGAGCACAGAGAATTCAGTAACACAAAGATGAGAAATATCATGCCATATGAGAGGAACTTTCAAGAAAGAAGCCAAGTTTGGCTAGATCATAGCATATGATGAACAATGTAGAATAGGGTTACGAAGATAGATTGGTGCCAATGTTGTAAGGCAAAATCAAGGAGTTTATATTTTATCCTTAAGTTAATATTGTATAACAGAAGTTTATTGATTAGGGAATGTGGGGATCTATACTTAAGAAAAATCGTTTTGGTATTTGTGTGGAAGCTGGAAGGCAGTATGAAAGAACCAGTTAGACAGAGAAATCAATTAAAAAATCATAGCAATAATCTCGGAGAATGACCTGAACTAATGTAGTAGCTACATAACTATAAAAAATGAAGAAGCAGCTGTGAGAAGTGTTGTGGAAGTTGAAATAACAAAATTTGGTAAATTATTGGATGTATGAGACGTGAGACAGTGAAATCTCAAGGATAACACCATAATTAAGAACATGGGAACCTGGAGAAATGGTGATGTCTTTAACAGAAATAAGAAATTATGAAAGAATGTATTTTGCTGGGAAAGATAATGGGTTCTGTTTTAGACAATGCTTAGTTTGAGATATTTCAGATACACAATTTCAAGTGCATCAAGTGTATTTTTTTTCTGTGAGGCTGAACCTCCTTGGAGGTATATTCTGCAGTATACTCTTCACAGAGCTGTTACAGGAAAGATGCCTTTTAATATATAAGCTATTGCTCTTTTTTTCACAGGATAGCCAAGAAAACCTAAGCCATAACTTCTGACAATTATGTCCAGAGTTTCCTTTGTTAAGAAAACTAAATTAAGAGTGAATAACAAAGACAAGCACAGTGTCTATTAAATTACTTTTAGGTCTGATATTCAGCGTGCTTTTAGGAATGAGATTCAGTCTCTTCATACTCTAGGTCCATGTGCCAATGCTATTTCCATGGTTCAATTACTTCTTCATATAAGGGTGGAACTGTTCAAATTTACATTAAGTTACTTTTTCATATATTCTATGCACTGTTGCATTTTATGTGTAGGGCGCCAGATAACCTACAGTTAGAGCTTACTTTTCCCTTAAGATAATCAAGCATAACTTTTTATTTAAAACAAATGAAGACAACGGAACTCCCCAAGCTCAGCCTTCGTCACCAGGCTGTTACTTGGCAGATTTGTAAAATCCACATATGCTATCAATTTTAATGTTTGTGTTAATCAACTAATATAAGACATGTTTGTCAGTCTTGAATGCATTTGTCATTAATTATTTAATGTTTGTAGGACACTAATGCAGTAGGAGTGATGGTTGACTACAAAAAGTATCTGAGATTTTGTCTGCAGAGGGAATTCCTAGTGTGGTAACTCCCTCCACCAACATAAATCAGATTTCCTCTGTGACCTACTAGATAATATCCTAGGGAGTTGTCTGAAACATAGAATTTAAAGGCTTGTCTGGGTCAAGCAATTAATAAATGTCAGAGGTAGGATTTGATTCTCGTTCTTCTTAACTTCAAACTCAGCGTGTTATCCATGCCAGATTGCCTTTTTTTATTCTCGGAGTGCTAGGAAATTTTTTTCCTTTAACATTATTTTCACCTTTTGTAATAATTTCAAACCTACTACCAAAAAAAAAAAACCTGACAATGATACTTTTTTATGAAAAAAAAAAAGTTTTCCTAAAATTACTTAGCAGAGAATCAAATGAATTTATAATATAACAAAAACCAATCAATAAAGTTGTTGTTACAAGATCTCACCATCTAGATCTCCCCTTCTATGTTAGATTCTTCTAAAGAAGACAAGAGGAGTAAGATATCAAAACCTCTGCCCTCAAGGAGCTTACAGTCTAGATGAGAAGATTTCTGGCCTACCTGAAACTCTTACTCTTAATTCTACAAAGTGATCTCAAGCATAAATTACTTCATAAAATGAAATGAAGCAATCATCAGTACTTCCTAGGCTGGGCAATTTACTGAACATACTGCCTTAATTTCCTCATCTGTAAAATGGTAATAATGATTGCAAATTTGTGAGGTAAAAATTAAATGGTATCTATAAAGCACTTGGCAACCCATGAAGTACTATATAAATTCTAGTTATTATCATTATTATTACAAATGACCACCAAAAAAAAATTAGGTAACATATTAGGTAACATATATTAATTCATATTGAACTAACAGTACACTAAAATTCCTGTCTTTTTTTTTACATGAAAAAGCTGTATTTTATAACCCTAAAAATGGACTTCATGCATAAAATGAACTTATCAATGAGAAGCAACATAGCAGAATTCCAGAGTGGGAAATCTGACTTCAAGCTCTGGTTTTGACATATTAACTAGTTCATATGACCATGGATAAGTCATTCAATCTTTCAGGGAACCCAGACAATTCTCCAGCACTATAAGGTACAGATGAATTTCCATTCTGTATCAATGTACAAGGAATTCTGGATGGATGAAATTAAGGGTCAGAGTATGGTGGGGAGTGGAGGGGAAACTACTTTTTTATACATTCCTAAGTATATACAAATGAACAGGCACATAGACATGCACATCCTGCCAGATGAATACATTTTTTTATATCTTTCCATACAATGGAATACATACATATGTATTTCCATACAAATAGCCTAGTGTAGGCTCTCATTACTTCTTACCTGGCCTATTGTAAACAAAAATAACAAACAAAATAACAAAGCCTTGGCTTGTAGAGTTTGCCAAATTATAAGTTACAAATATTTACACTGAAAATTTAACAATTGATTTTCATGGTTCACGTTGGCTCTAACACACGTTTGTATGTATTCAAGAGGGATATCATTTCATTCCAATGGTTTGTAAGTTGGATTTGGAATCAGAAGAATCTGAGTTCAAATTTAGTCCCAGATACTTAATAGCTATGTGACCTTGGTCAGGTGAATTAAACTTTGTCTAACTTAGTTTCCTCAGCTATGAGATAGGAATAATAACATGATTTAACTCAAAAAATTGTTGTGAGGAACAAATTAGGTAACATATATTAATTCATATTGAACTAAGAGTACACTAAAATTCCTATGTCTTTTTTTTTACATGAATCACTGTGGTCTATTGATTTCTCTTCCATCGTGTTTTTTTGTATTTGTTTAATTTTTAACTGAAAAATAGGATCTTAATTTTTTAAATTTCTTTTTAGTAAATTTATTCCAAGGGTCTAGTTCTTTGAAATGTATTTAGATCAGAAGAAATAATGATTATGCTCATTACCTATAGTGAATGAGATTATGATAATAGAAAATTAAAAGAAAAAGACTTAAAAAAAGAAATATATTTAGATCTATATTCTGCTGGTCAAAATGTTTGTCATTTCCCCCAGTTGGTTTAATTTGAAGATTTGATCCTATTTTTCAAAAGACATAGGAATTTTAGCATACTGTTAGTTCAATAAGAATTAATATGTTACCTAATAAATATCAACTTCACTAACATTGTATTAGTGTCCTACTTTCCCCATATCCCCACCAACATCTTACATTTTTCTTTTCAAAAAATATTTGAATATGATTTCTTTGCCATGGCATTTGATTCTTAAACAATGACATGAATATCTTTGATATTTATACAAATGAAGAATTTTTAGGATCATATTATTCAGTCATTTTCAATTGTCTGATTCTTTGTGATGCCTTTGGAGTTTTCTTGTTGAAGAAACTAGAGTGGTTTGCCATCTCCTTCTCCAGCTTATTTTGTAATTGAGGAAAGTGAGGCAAACAGACCTAAGTGACTCGCCCAGGGTCACACAGCTAATAAGTTCCTGAAGTCAGATTTGGACTCAGGAAGATGAGTCTTTCTAACCACAGGTACTCTATTCTCTTAGCATCATAGCATTAAAGATATGAAGTTGGAAGTAACCTTACCAATCAGTGAATCACCAAATATTTATTAAATGCCTACATGCTAGATACTAGAGATATAAGTACAAGGAATTAAATAATTATAGCTCAGGAAGAGTTTACATTGTAATGCCTTTATTCCAACCAACATAAAGAGATACCAAAGAGATTAAATGGTTTATCTGGAAATATTTAGGTGGTAAGTGACAGAGGTAGGAATTATAACAGATAGAAAGGAGAGGAAATAAAGAAAATATTTATTATATGATTAGCCATGGGAAGCTGTAGTCTTCATGCCTCTGTATAATTTGCTTTTCTCTAAGTCTTGCCAAAAGGTATGACGATCTCACTGAAAGTAGGTGGTGATGTTGAGCCCAAAATTTAAAGAAAGATACCATTGCTTGGCTGAATGGCTGTTTCATACACAGCCCTGAAAACCAGCCACTCTGGGCTTAGATGAATGGAGAAAGGAAGGAAACTTCATGGCAGATGGCCACAAAAACGTTCTGTCTTCAAGCTGGAGGTATCCTAGCATTTGTTACCTGTGGCAGTGTTAAATAAGGGAAAAGGCAAAATCTGTAAGGTCATTGGGGCCCAAGTCCAACAAGAAACAGAAAAAGCAGTTACTTCTTTTTATAAGAGGAAATTCACAAAACATATCTTTGTTTCCACTTTTGCTGAATGTAGTCTGAAGTACTGCCTGGCTATATAGTCCATCAACATCCTGCTTGGCCAAGGGGAAGCCTCAAGGGAAAGCAGAATACATTTATGTCCTTGTGGATGCAAAGAGCCACCTTCTTATTTAAGTCAGAAACAACCAGTAATCACGGAACAAATTAACTGTAAAATCAGTTTAGAAAGCCAATCTGTTTCTCGATTCAAATTGAGTCACTGCTGGGCTCTTTCCCACATATCAAACTTTTGCCATGTTATTTCAAAGGAGTCCCTGCTGTTTAAAAAAAAGGCTTTATTTTTCCTTTCCTGTTTTAATTTTTCTGTAAGTCTAAAAGATGAATCTGGTCAGTTTGGTACACATGGAGAATTATAAGAATTATGGCTTTAATGGAATAGAACAGTAGGAAGGGAAAATGTGAAAAGTATGTAAAAGAGAGAGCAAGACACATAAATCCTGGATTAACATGGTTTAAACCAGAAGTGTTGAGCACATGGCCTGCTGGCCATATGCAGCCCGTAATATTCCTGAATGCCTAACCAGATTAAATGTAATTGGGAAATAATTAATAAAATAAAATAAAATGAAACATGGATAACATTTTAAAACTAAGTCAGTCTGCACACAGGGAGCCTTACATACAATTTATGTTTCTATTTGAATTTGACACCACTGGTCTAGACACTCAGGAACAAGGTTAGAGGGAAGGGAGAGGTATACGTTATAAAGCTTTAGGTTTAGTTACTTGGGTATTTTTATAGATTGATACAAGTGACACAAGCACTCTGTGGACAGATTCCTTCCTTAGCTGGAGAGGGTTAGACTAAATCACTAAAAAATTTTCTATCTTTTCCATTTTTTTTTCAAAATGACTTTTGAATCTCAGTTTAAAACAACATCAAGGTTCTGTTTGGAACCTTTTTTAAAATTTTTTTTCTTAATTTATGTAATCAAAATTGTGCATTTTTGTCTTCTAGCCCTTTGTCACTCATGAATTTTTCCCCAGATTCATAGATATGAAAGGTGATTTTTTCCCCCATATTCTTCCAATTAGTTTATGATGAGACCTTTTACATTTAAGTCATGTACCTATTTGAAGTTTATCTTACTATATGGTATGAAAGGTTGATCTATAGCTAATTTCTGCTAGACCAGTACCAGACAACTGATGATACCAGAGAAATGTCTCTAACTCGATGGAGAGGTAGTGGGCTCAATATTCAGAAGGAGATACAGTTTTGGGACATGCCAATGTGAGAATTCATTTTGCTTGATAATGGATTTTTGATACAAGAGCGTTTTTTTTTTTCCTTTTCTTTTCCATCAGGGAATGAGGACAAGTGGGAAGGAAAGAATATAAATTATTTTTTTTTAATTTAATCTTAAAAAATGATCCTCAAGGGCAATGTCAAGGCAGCTCAGAAGTCACAAAATAGAATTATGCTTCTGGAATGGAAGATTTAATTTAAATGAATCCCAGATTGTTGTTGTTGTATGTTATGTGTGTTTTGATAAGAGCTCTTTTCTCTCCTCATCCCCTGAGTGCCTAAGTAGCCAAGGGAGTTGTCAAAGAAAGCTAAACCTGGACTATCATATCTGTTTTGTCTTAGCTCTGTCTCTGACCTCAAAAAGGGGAAAGAGCAGAAGCAAGAAGATCAATTAGAGGCTATGGCAATAGCCCTGTGGATAAATGATAAGGCCAGCTAGGGCCAAAAAGAGATAGATGCAAGATATATTGTAGAGGTTAAAATCCACAAGATTTGACAACAGATTAACCAAGGAAGGTTTTTAAAAAAATGCAAAAGTTTGTGGTTACACCAAGATTATAAACCTACATATGACCTAAAAGTTTGTGGTTATAATATAGGGATGTTGGGAATAGAGAATTATGTAAAGGAACACAGAGATCTATTTGAGATAAACTCAGGATCTCAGGCTTCAAAGTAATAAAACCAGGCAATCTTATAAACAGCAATGCAATGGAATTTTTCAGGGTATCCATGTAGGATGTTAGGATTCAGAATTCCAGGGATTTTTCTAAAATTGCAGGAGACAAAGATTAATTTTTTTCCATATTAAAACTGGGGAAATCATACAAAAACAGGCTTCCTCTGCTTTATCTGTACTCTCTGCAGTTGACTGTTCCCCAGCCAATCCTTCAGTGACATTTCTTTACATCAAACTTTTAAATCTCCACCTCCTGTTCTCACACTCCACCCCCAAAATAGCACTGATTCTTTGGACATTCTGTCCCCTTTCAGCTTGGACAACTAATAAAACTCTGACAGAAAGCTTCATTCGCAGTAATTTCCCTCAAAACTTAGACTAATTAACAACAACAAAAAAAAAACTTTTAAATGGTGAATTTGAACACTATGAACTCTCAAGCTAACCCAAAAGTAAAAATATTGCAACCCTTTGGAAGCAATATTGAGACTGAGAGTCCATAATAGAGATAGTAGCAATTATAAAAGTCTACTATTACAGTGATCAAACTTTTGCCATGTTATTTCAAAGGAGTCCCTGCTGTTTAAAAAAAAGGCTTTATTTTTCCTTTCCTGTTTTAATTTTTCTGTAAGTCTAAAAGATGAATCTGGTCAGTTTGGTACACATGGAGAATTATAAGAATTATGGCTTTAATGGAATAGAACAGTAGGAAGGGAAAATGTGAAAAGTATGTAAAAGAGAGAGCAAGACACATAAATCCTGGATTAACATGGTTTAAACCAGAAGTGTTGAGCACATGGCCTGCTGGCCATATGCAGCCCATAATATTCCTGAATGCCTAACCAGATTAAATGTAATTGGGAAATAATTAATAAAATAAAATAAAATGAAACATGGATAACATTTTAAAACTAAGTCAGTCTGCACACAGGGAGCCTTACATACAATTTATGTTTCTATTTGAATTTGACACCACTGGTCTAGACACTCAGGAACAAGGTTAGAGGGAAGGGAGAGGTATACGTTATAAAGCTTTAGGTTTAGTTACTTGGGTATTTTTATAGATTGATACAAGTGACACAAGCACTCTGTGGACAGATTCCTTCCTTAGCTGGAGAGGGTTAGACTAAATCACTAAAAAATTTTCTATCTTTTCCATTTTTTTTTCAAAATGACTTTTGAATCTCAGTTTAAAACAACATCAAGGTTCTGTTTGGAACCTTTTTTAAAATTTTTTTTCTTAATTTATGTAATCAAAATTGTGCATTTTTGTCTTCTAGCCCTTTGTCACTCATGAATTTTTCCCCAGATTCATAGATATGAAAGGTGATTTTTTCCCCCATATTCTTCCAATTAGTTTATGATGAGACCTTTTACATTTAAGTCATGTACCTATTTGAAGTTTATCTTACTATATGGTATGAAAGGTTGATCTATAGCTAATTTCTGCTAGACCAGTACCAGACAACTGATGATACCAGAGAAATGTCTCTAACTCGATGGAGAGGTAGTGGGCTCAATATTCAGAAGGAGATACAGTTTTGGGACATGCCAATGTGAGAACTCATTTTGCTTGATAATGGATTTTTGATACAAGAGCGTTTTTTTTTTTCCTTTTCTTTTCCATCAGGGAATGAGGACAAGTGGGAAGGAAAGAATATAAATTATTTTTTTTAATTTAATCTTAAAAAATGATCCTCAAGGGCAATGTCAAGGCAGCTCAGAAGTCACAAAATAGAATTATGCTTCTGGAATGGAAGATTTAATTTAAATGAATCCCAGATTGTTGTTGTTGTATGTTATGTGTGTTTTGATAAGAGCTCTTTTCTCTCCTCATCCCCTGAGTGCCTAAGTAGCCAAGGGAGTTGTCAAAGAAAGCTAAACCTGGACTATCATATCTGTTTTGTCTTAGCTCTGTCTCTGACCTCAAAAAGGGGAAAGAGCAGAAGCAAGAAGATCAATTAGAGGCTATGGCAATAGCCCTGTGGATAAATGATAAGGCCAGCTAGGGCCAAAAAGAGATAGATGCAAGATATATTGTAGAGGTTAAAATCCACAAGATTTGACAACAGATTAACCAAGGAAGGTTTTTAAAAAAATGCAAAAGTTTGTGGTTACACCAAGATTATAAACCTACATATGACCTAAAAGTTTGTGGTTATAATATAGGGATGTTGGGAATAGAGAATTATGTAAAGGAACACAGAGATCTATTTGAGATAAACTCAGGATCTCAGGCTTCAAAGTAATAAAACCAGGCAATCTTATAAACAGCAATGCAATGGAATTTTTCAGGGTATCCATGTAGGATGTTAGGATTCAGAATTCCAGGGATTTTTCTAAAATTGCAGGAGACAAAGATTAATTTTTTTCCATATTAAAACTGGGGAAATCATACAAAAACAGGCTTCCTCTGCTTTATCTGTACTCTCTGCAGTTGACTGTTCCCCAGCCAATCCTTCAGTGACATTTCTTTTTACATCAAACTTTTAAATCTCCACCTCCTGTTCTCACACTCCACCCCCAAAATAGCACTGATTCTTTGGACATTCTGTCCCCTTTCAGCTTGGACAACTAATAAAACTCTGACAGAAAGCTTCATTCGCAGTAATTTCCCTCAAAACTTAGACTAATTAACAACAACAAAAAAAAACTTTTAAATGGTGAATTTGAACACTATGAACTCTCAAGCTAACCCAAAAGTAAAAATATTGCAACCCTTTGGAAGCAATATTGAGACTGAGAGTCCATAATAGAGATAGTAGCAATTATAAAAGTCTACTATTACAGTGATCAATACTAATAAGACTTGACTCATTCCATTTTTAACAAAATTGGCTGCACAAGGTTCAATATTAAAAACTTGACCCTAAATCTATGTTTTTAAATGAAAACCATCTCTGGGGCCCTGTGCCAATGTACCAACTCTACATTATTCTGACCTTTTTCTTAGATAGGGACTTAGATCAGAAGGATATTTTCCCAAACTGAAGAAAGTTCAGTATTGCAAGTATTTTTATTTTAGCCAATTAAAGGGATATAATTAAAAGAATCCCAGAGTTAAAGTCAGACAGTTGGGCAGAAAACATTTCTCTGATACTGTGTGACTTTGAGAAAGTGATTTAACCTCTCTGATTCTTATTTCATGTCTTCAAAATGAAGTTGTGGGAACAGATGCCTTCAAAGGTCCCATTCAGATCTAGATCTATGATTCCATAATTTCTATAGCATGAAATACAAATATTCAAACTATACTTACATTTTAATTGGCGTGTTTATCTATGAATAATAATAATAACAAGAATTTGTGTGGTGCTCAAAGATTTTATGAGATGCTTCATTTTCATTGAAGCATTTAGCTATGGTTTTATGAGATTTCCATATGGTATTTTATTTGATCTGCCCTGAAAGGTAGGAGTAAATATGAGGACTCTACATGAATAGCTATAAAATATAACCAATCAAAATTTGTTCAAGAGAAACAAATAAGAAATTATAAGGAACTAGGATAACTTCATTAATAATAAGCATAATAGCAGTTAAGAGTTGCACAGTTAAGATCAGCAAAAAACTTTGTACATATTATCTCATTTGATCTTTACAACAATCCTGCCATTTAGTTTTTTTTTTTTTACCTCAATTTTACAGAAACTGAGAGACATCAAATGATTTTTCCAAGTTCACACACAGCTAATAAGGGTTTGAGAACAGAATTTGAATTCAATTCTTTCTGGCCTCAGGTCTCATAATCTATACAATGTCTCACTGAGCTTCCTAAGGACAAGTAATGCCAAAATAAACCCATTTCCCAAGATAACTAAGCTAGTAGATAAAGGGGGTGCTATGGACATAATTTACATAGATTTGAGGAAAGTAAAGAAAGCTTTTTTTTTTTTTTTTGGTGCTGTGTACATTTTAGATTTCCTGAACCAAATCATGTCAAACTCAGCCTAAAAGTTGGTAATAACCCCTATTCTTTGACTGCCTCATCATAGTAAAATGGAAAGAGCCCTGGATTAGGATTTAGAATCCTTAGGCTCTGCCACAGTCAGCCATGTATCTCCTTATACAACCAACTCCAGTAGCACTTAATTGCCTTTTATCAAACAGAAACTCTTCTGTTTGGCTTTTAAATCTCTACACCTTAGTTGGGTGTATGTACCTTAGTTGGGGAATGATTGAATAAGTTATGGTATATAAAGATAGCAGAATATTATTGTTATATAAGAAACAATGAGCAGATTGATTTCAGAAAAGCCAGGAAAGACTTACATAAACTGGTGTAGAGTGAAGCAAGCAGAACCAAGAGAACATTGTACACAGTTAACAAGAAGATTATATGATCAATTGTGATGGACTTGGCTTTTCTTAAGAATGTGATGACTCAAGGCAATTCCAATAAACTTGGGATGGAAAATACCAATCACATCCAGGGAGAAAACTGTGGAAAATGAATTTGGATCAAAGAATAATATTTTTACTTTTTTCTTTCTTTCTTTTCCTTGTTTTTTCCCCTTTTAGTCAGATTTTTCTTGCACAACATGACAATTATGGAATTATGTTTTAAAAGATTTCATATATTTAACCTATATCACATTCCTTGCTGTCTTAGGGAGGGGGAAATTAGAAGAGAGAGAGGAAAAAAATTAGAACACAAAGTTTTGTAAAAATAAATGTTGAAGGAATAGATAATGATGAATGTTGGAGGGGATGTGGGAAAATTGGGACACTGATACATTGTTGGCGGAATTATGAATACATCCAGCCATTCTGGAGAGCAACCTGGAACAATGCTCAAAAAGTTATCAAACTGTGCATACTCTTTGACCTAGCAGTGTTTCTTCTGGGCCTATATTACAAAGAGATCTTAGAGGGAAAGGTACCCACATGTGCAAAAATGTTTGTGGCAGCCCATTTTGTAGTGGCAAGAAACTAGAAACTGAGTGGATGCCCATCGATTGGAGAATGGCTGAATAAATTGTGTTATATGAATGCGATGGAATATTATTGTCCTATAAGAAATGACTAGCAGGATTTCAGAGAGGCCTGACATGAACTAATGCTAAGTGAAATGAGCAAAGCCAGGAGATGATTATACATGGTAACAACAAGATTAAATGATGATCAATTCTGATTGACATGGCGCTCTTCAACAATGAGATGATTCAAGCCAATTCTAATTGTTCAGTGATGAAGAGAGCCATCTACACCCAAAGAGAGGACCATGGGACCTGAGTGTGGATCACAACATAGCTTTCTCATTCTTTCTGTTGTTTGCTTGCATTTTCTTTCCCAGTTTTTTTTTCCTTCTTGATCTAATTTTTCTTGTGCAGCAAGATAACTGTATATATACATACATATGTATATATATTGGATTTAAGATATGTTTTAACATATTTAACATATATTGGACTACCTGCAGCCAGGGGAGGGAGTGGGGGGGGAGGGGAAAAGTTGGAACAGAAGGCTTTGCAAAGGTCAATGTTGTAAAATTACCCATGATATGTCTTGTAAATAAAAAGTTTTCATTAAAGAAAAGAACATTGAAAACTGTCTATACATGTATATGGAAAAATAAAATATTATCAGAAAAAAAAATCTACACAATCTGACCCCAACTATCTTTCTGGCTTTGTTGGATGTTACTCTCCTATTACTCCCACACTCTGCAATATAACAATATTGGCTTTCTCTCTGATCATTACTAGTGAAAATCTACCTCCTTTCTCCTTGTCTTGCCCTGCACAGCCTGTATTTGTTTAATGCATTCCCTTTTTCTCTACACTTCTTTTCCTTTAAGATAGGCATCATCTTTCTGTAGGAAACCTTTCCCAATTATAGTAAGTACTAGTGAATTGTTTTCCAAAATATTTTGCATTTAATTATTTGTGTATGGGTATGTGTAAAGTAGTTCGAGAGGGAGAGTACTGGCAGTTAAGCAAAAAAATCTTGCCTTCTATAGGAGGTCTTTCCCAGTCCTCCCATCTGCTAGTGCCTTCTTATTCTCTTAAGATTGCCTTCCATCTCTTCTGTATTGTTTATCCTCATTCTTAAAGACCATCATGACACCAGGTAGGCAATGCCATGACATGCAAGTGAATTGGATTTTTAGGAAGGGAGGTCTGTGTAAGGTCTCTCCCTTTAAAATATAAACAATGACTTTTTTTTGCCTTTCTTTAATCCTCAGACTTTAGCAGAGTTCCTGACACATAATAGACACTTAAATAAGACTTGTTGATTGTCTAACCAACCTTCAGGTGAAGTTCTATAATTCCACACTTCTGGAGATAAAAGAAGAGCAGCATGAGAAATGTGGGAAAGGGAAAGATGGAAAGAGGGAGCAATAATCCACAGTTCAAAGTAACTGTAATGTTCTCTTTAACACAGGGTTGGATTTACAAGGGGAAGGAAATCCACTCCATGGGGTTTGAATTAAAGGACCTTAAGAAGATCTCCATGTTACAGTAGGTGCTTAACAAATGTTTATTTATCAATTGAGAGATAAAAATATGTAGTGGACTTGAAGCCAAGAATTTAAGGTTTCAAAGCTTGTCTTGTGATCAATGGCTAAGGTAAAAAACAAAGAACAACCTCTCTGAGCTTCAGTTTCCTTATCTGTTAATTCAGTATAATAATATTTGGAGTACTTAGCTTACAAGATTATTGTGAGGAAGTATGTATACAAATTTCTTTGCAAATTTTAGAAGTATTAGATAGCTAGAATTTATAAAGGACCTACTATGTAAGAGGTGTGGAATTACATGCTGGGGAATACAAAGAAAGGATAAGGTGCTCCATAAAGGTTTTAAGTGCCACCTCTGACAAATATTGGCTATGTGACCCTGGGTAAATCATTTAATCTCTCCATGCCCTGGATCAGTTATGTCAAACTCAAACAGAAATGGATCCTTGTGGAGACATATTGACTTAAAAAACTACAAATGAACAAAACTACAAAATAACAATTATATATTATTTTTTTCTCTATTTTGTTAACCATTTCCCAATTAAAATGTAATTGGGTCAGAGTTTTGCAGAATTTTTTCCTTTCCCACCTCTAGGTGAATCTGACACCTAAAAGTTGCTGATCTTCATTGGTAAAGGGGTCTTCCTCCTCTGTAAGAGCCACCAGTTGGATGGTCAAAAATAGAATGTTTCATTTCCAGTCCTTCTCAGCCCTTATATATTTTAGTACAATTACATGATTACAAATATTTAATATGTGTGAACTAGAGAACTATTATATCACCATACTAAGTACTAAGTATATATGTGAACTAGAGAACCATCATCTCATCTATTCCACTGAGTTAACACCTTGTTTCAAGTATACTTCTCCAGAATTCTGGCCTGCTATATCTCCTGCTTTCTTTTGTTTTAGAACACAAACTGTCACACCCTTCCTGACTTCTCAGGAAGGTGAGAACACCAAACTAGATATTGTTAGTGAGTTTCCTCTGGATTGAAGGGTCTTACTTGAAACAGGTATACATAAATCCATCAGCATTCCAAGTCCATTCTCTCTCCTCTATACACCATCATAGCATGCTCTCTCTCTAGCTAAGCTTGTAATATTTAGATATTCCATGCTTTTGAGCCTCCAGAGTCACT
The DNA here is from genome assembly GCF_016432865.1 of Antechinus flavipes. NCBI lineage: Eukaryota > Metazoa > Chordata > Mammalia > Dasyuromorphia > Dasyuridae > Antechinus > Antechinus flavipes. The sequence goes on along the minus strand of NC_067400.1, from coordinate 288,745,960 downwards.
GATCTATAATTTGATTTTTATTTTGTGTTGTTTTGTTTGTTTTGTTTTGGTGAGATAATTGAGTTGCCCAGGGTCATGCAGCTAGGGTTAAGTGTCTAAATCCATATTTGAACTCAGGTCCTCCTGAGTTTAGGGCCAGTTCTCTATCCACTGCATCATCTAGCTGTCTGTACAATTTGATTCTTAGTATAGAAACAGCCCTGGTATAGTGAAGAGAGAACTGACCTTGAAGTCAGAAGTACCTGCCTTCAAATCTTACTCTGACATACATTGGCTGGGCAAATCATGCAATCCTTGTATTTTAGGCAACTAAGATTTTAAGTGGCAAATAAGATACCTACCTGCCTTAGAAAAGGGTACATCATCATATTGGACTGTACCTTATCATTTGGGTAGTTTTGGGCCTCCAGATGAAAATAATAGCAGTTAAGTTTCCAAAACCTTTCCTAATGATAGTTTGTTTTATTATATATATGATCATCATTTTACAGATAACAAAGCAGAGTCTTATAAAGTTAAAGTGAGGTGCTCAAGTTTTCATGACTATTCTGATAGGTAGCCCTGAAATTAAACCCCAAGACTTCAATTAAGAATTCACAGATGTGTATATATAAGGAATGTTGGAGGGCCCTGAATGTGGAGTCAGATCTACCTATGGTGAAGGTCTGACATAGTATGTGGCTTAAAACGAGGTAGAATAGACACTTCTCGCCTCTTTTCTCCCCACCCTTCTCCAATTTCATTCCTGCCAGGAGAAGCTGGGACTGGAGGCCATTATGCTTTCCTCAGAGAGGAAGTACCAAGCTGGAGGTATATCTACCTGTTTCCTGTAAATATTGTTTATCTAGTAGGTATGATCAGGTTCCAAATCATAACAAAACAAATCAGATAAGGTATACATAGGAGAGCATAACCAGACAATTCATAATGAAGGGGCTCTTCCATTGAGAGTGAGATGACTCTGCTAAACAAGAGTGTCCATGATTTCACTCAGAAAGACATCCAGATCTCTAGAGTAACAAGTTGGGAATAGGAACATGATGGAAGCCATTCTTTTCTTTCATGACTTTTTCTTCAGTGAAGCTGGCATCTTTCATCTTCACTCTCAAAGCTGGAAGCCAGAAATACCCTTCTGATATGTTCCCAAAAGGAGAATGGTTGAGAACTGAAGCTTTTGCCTCTTGCCATCTCTGCCCTGTCCTTTTCGTAGGGCAGACCCTCAATCTCTACCAATAAGCCCAAAGAGTTTGGGCTTTGCAATAGGAATGACATATGCAACGTTCATTGACCAAGTTAATGAACTTGGCAGATGCAATTTTTATTATCAAATCATATTTCTGTTTCACAATTATAATTATAATTTAGTACAAGGCATAAGTCTAACTATTTCACTCTTTTGCTCAAGAAGATGTAATACCTCCCAATTGCCTATAGGATAAAATATAAATTCCTCTGTTCTACATTGAAAGCTCTTGCCATTCTGGTTGTAGCCAGCTTGTTCAACATTCCCTTCCTTCATATACTCTGTGTACCACTCAAACTAAACTACTTGCCAATCCCCATTCATGGCATTCAGTTTCGTGTCTCTTCACCTTTGGAAAGGCTGTCCCCTCTTCCTAGAATATACTTGGTCTTCTCCTCTGCCTGTTAGAATTCCTAGTTTCTTTCAAAACTCAACTTAGGTGCTACCTCCTACATGAAGCTTTTCATATCAAGTGGTAGAGAGAAATCACTTTGCGTTTATCTCCTTAAAATTTTGTATTTATCCATTTCTCCATTTCCTTCCATAGAATGTAAGCTCTTCGAGGACAAGGACTGTTTCATGGTTGTTGATGTATCACCAGGAACTGTAACATAGTTCTTTTATTTATTTTTGTTGTTTGATTGATGGAATTTTAGATGAAAGAAACTCAGAATGAGGATAGTAAGAAAGCAAAAAGTACTTATACTCTATAAATATATATAAACAATCCTTTCTTGCTGTACTTTGTTTGACCATTCATTCATCACTAGCTTAAAAATGCTTGTAATTATTTTTTATCTCTAACCTTCTCATTAATCTATTTCCAGCAGATCTAAGGAAAAAAATAAAAACTTAGCACTCACTGATAACATTTTCTCTTACTGGCAATGCAGGATCTCCATCTTGTGGTTGATGGGATAAGTACAGGTTTTCTAAACTACTGAGAGAAACCATCTTTCATGCATTCCTGACTAATGCACGAATGCATTGTAGAGCAAATTCAAGAGCCCCTATTTTGGTTCTGTGTTAGGAAAAGGATTATGTGGTACAAAAAGCACTGAGTCTGGCATAAGAAGATTTCAGTTCATTTTCCATATCATGAAGTAATAGATTTAGAACTAGAAGGAAACCTTAGAGGCTTTGAAGATCATCAACCCTCTCATTTTACACATGAGCAAAATGAGGACTCACAGTCATCCAGATAGTGAATGTCTGGAGTGGCATTTGAATTCATTCTTTCTTGACTCTAAATCCTATATTCTAACTACAATAGCATGCTACCTATACCACTTACTGATTTTTATATACCTGAGTCAGTCATAGGTTGATAGAATCACACCTACAAAGCCATAAAGAGGTTTGGAAGTCATTAGATTCAAACTTTTCATTTGATACATGGGTAAACTGAGGCTTAGGGATATATCCAAGATTGTGCAGTTAGTGAATAGTTTAATGGATTCAAAATTAGAGCTTTCTAATTCCAAGACTATCATTCTCTCTCCTGCACCATTCTATCTCAGAAATCCTCAGTTTCCCCATTTCTAGCATGAAGCTAAAAATACTTGTACTTTCTATCTCAGTGAGTCATTTTGAGGATTAAATGTATGCATAATGTTTTATAACCAGAAAGTATGGTATGTAAGCAGGATTTTTTATCATCAGAATTTAAAGTGACTTCAAAGTTTCCAATTGTGCTTGTGCTTTGCAACTATATCCATTGTTTTCCTGCCAACTGAAGTTTATTATCCATGATGATAGTATTCAACTCTCGTTGACCAAACTATGACTATCCTTTTTATTGTTATTCAGTCATTTCAGTCATGTCCAACTCTTTGTGACCCCATTTAAGATTTTCTTGGCAAAGATACTAGAAGGGTTTGCCATTTTATTTTCCAGTTCATTTTACAGATGAGAAAATAAAGGCAAACAGAGTTAAGAGAAGAGTCTTCTTGACTTCAGCCCTGGCACTCTATCCACTATGCCACCTAGCTGCCCATGACTACCTATAACTACATGCAACTACAGAAACATAACACCACTTTTATATTCCAGTAGATCCTTTTTAAGCCAAAATGTAGAGAAGAGATAACTTACATTTAATCTATCTTAGCTCTTTGATGATTTATGGGTATTTGGAAATATGAAAGCATAGTTCTGTCTATTCTTTTCTTGTTTCATTTCCTGTTCATTCTTATTCTTCTTTCAGCTCTGAACCTTATTGCTGTCAAAGCCAATGGTTAAACAATGTTATTAGCTAATCATTGGCCTCTCTATTCAAATGAAGTTTCATGTCAAATTCAGAGCTTCCCTGTGGTTTCCTTGGAAACCACAAAATGTCTATAAAATTAACCTTCTGTTAATATCTTTTTTCAAATCTGTTTCTTTCAAGTTTAAAACATGTAATCAATAGATCCAGCTTTTAAGAAATTACAAGTTTACCACCACCACCATTACTTTACTAGATTAAAGAAAAGGTAAAAAGGGCACAAAAAACCAAACAATTTTATCTTTTTCCTAATTGCCCTGCCTTTGCATTCTTTGCCTTTTAATTTTTGTTCTGAAGCTAAAAGATCACCACAAAAATATCAAAAAATGTACTCAAATTAAATACCTTTGACTATATCTTCTGCCTTATCTCTAGCCTCCCCTACTTTAACTCAGTTTCTAATAACAATTGTGATTTAAATCTTCAATGACTAGCTTATTTTCGAAGGTCTTATTTCAAAAGATGTCTTAAAAGCCAAGAACAGAATTTCCAAATTAATCAGAAACTCATATAATGCAAAATAAGCAGAGTCAAATCCATAATATGTCAGACTACTCTACAGAAAGACATAGGTGTATGTATGTATAATGCACATGAAGGCATGGATAGATTATATTTAGTGTTACTAGATATTGCATGAAAATTAAGGGGATCAAATCCATGGAAATATCAAAGCATAGTCCATAGATGGATGTGGAAGGGAAAGGAACTTCAGGTGGGTAATACAATGGACAGAGTTTTGGACTTGGAGTTAGGAAGAACTGAATTTGAAATGTGTCTCAGATTCTTACTAGTTATGTGATCCTGGAGGAGATATTTATCTTTTCTCTTTTTTTTCTGAAGCAATTGGGATTAAATGACTTGCCCAGAGTCACACAGCTAGGAAGTGTTAAGTGACTGAAGTCAAATTTGAACTCAGGTACTCTGACTTCAGGGCTGATGTTCTATCCACTGTGCTACTTAGCTGCCCCACATTTATCTTTTCTCAGCCTTGGTTTTTCCATCTATAAAATGGAAATAATAAAAATTTCAAACTCAAAGAAGTATTGAGATGCTCAAGTGAGATAACAAAAGTAACCTTATAGAGTTATCCAAATGCTAGCTATTACTATAAGCCTATGCAGTGGGGTCTTTATTATGGTAACACTGCAACTCTACTCTCATCTCCTTCCAATAAAGGAAAGTAGTATCGGCAGCTGGTATTTATGTGCTAGCACATTCCATAAGTAACAGGACTCTGTGTTGGGAGACAGAAAGTTATTTGGGAGGTGGTTTATTTATGTCTCAGACTTACAAAGATGGATTAATCACTCAGAATAAAATATGGAACTAGCCATAAGTAGCCATGAGTGATAATACCCTTTCCATCTCACATAGTAGCAAATCTTAGGTGTACAGTCCTTTCACCCTATAACCAGATAGCTTGATGGCTGGTGTTCATTTCTCTCAGTGCAGCAGCAAGCAGTAGCAGCAGCAAGTTTGGGGATCCCTAGATTTCTCACTCAACAATGAAAAGGAAAGCCCTACTACATATCTCATTATCTCAGGGTCACTGCCTTTTCTGATATCTGTATGTCGATGTCCTAGAATGGACTAGATAATATGATCATGATCTTTTAAGCTTTATGATCCTGTTTAAGCTTCCTCTAAAATTCTTTTCAAAAATTTCTATATTTCAAAGTAGCATCCATTTATATGGTTATTATAGCTAAAAGTAGGATGATGTTATCATAGTTATGCTATGGATCTACTTACCTTTCAGGATTATGAGAGTGCTTTTTCATTGAAGTTTCAGATTAGTTAAAAAGCTCCCTCTTCCTTTGTTTTTATAACATAGTATGATTACAAAAAAAGATGACTGCACATGAAACTATTAATCTATTGTATTCAATTTGCTATTCCTTTTAAATGCATAATAAAATAATTATGGAAATTTCTTTTTCCTTCCTCATCTCAGAGATAATTAATCCATTACACTAGTGTGTGTGTGTGTGTGTGTGTGTATGTGTGTGTGTGTGAAAAATCATGCTACACATATATCTACCAGTTCTTTCTGTGGATGCAGATGGTGTCTTCCTTCGTATGTCCTTTATAGTTATTTGGAGAATTTATAATAGTCAGAATGACTTATTTACTCAAAAGTGTTGTTAAAACAATTTTAAGGTTTTTTTAAACTGTATATTATATACTCATTCTTTTCTTATCATTCTGCTGAAACTTATCTCTTCAAAGTTATGAATGATCTCTTAATCATCAAATTCATAAGTCTTGATTAAGCAAAAGATAGAAGTGACCATAGAAACTTTTAAAAATAATTTTGCTTATATAAAATTAAAAAGCTTTAATGTTAACAAATCAATACAACTAAAGCTAGAAGAAAAATGAACTAGAAAGGCTTTTCAGTGAATATCTGCTTGGTTAACTATTTAACTGGTAGAGCTATTCTGAAAAACAATTTAGAATTATTCTTTAAAAGTTCCCAAGTGCATAAATTTTCTGACCCCTTGATATTACTATTGGATGTACAGCCTAATAAAATTAATGACAAAAGTAAAGATTCCATAAATATAAAAATACTTATGGCATTTTGCAATATATTTTGCATTTGCAATTTTGCAATAATAAAGGACTAGAGGAAAATGGGTTCTCACAATGTTATGCCACAGTTCTCTTTTATTGTCCTGACTCAGTTTCCCTAATTGTCCTCAGTTTCCTGAAATTGTCCTGCCTCAGTTTCCCTGAATTGTTCTGCCTCAGTTCCTAATTGTTCTGCAACACTACCCCTTCCCCCAATCATGATGATCCAGATAAGAAGAAAGATCTTCTATTTTAGATATCATGACCTCAGCCCTTCCCTACTTATCAGAATGCCTCCCCCGACCCTGTCATAGCCGGATTGATGATAGTCCTGTTCCCACTCTCAGCACTTTGCCTCTGCCCTTGCCTTCTACCCCTGTAGCTGAGCCACGTATGTGTGTATATCTGTGTGTGTGTGTGTGTGTGTGTGTGTGTGTGTGTATGTATGTCATTGAGAATTTCAGGAGCAAACTCCTATTCCTTTTGCTTTCTAATCCAATAAACATTTAATAAATGACTACAATATGGCAGATACTTTACTAACACAAACAAAAAGAAAAAGTCCTTTTCCCTCCAGGAGCCTACAATCTAAAACATCTTTTGCTTCAAGAGATCAGTAGAACAATATCTTTTAACTTGGGAAAATTGGGCTAAATTTTTAACTTCAAGGTTAGTCTGTCCTTTTCTTTCATTTTCTAGAAGATTCAACAAATTCAATTCAACAATCATTTATTAAGAATTCATTATGTGCAAACCTCTGTTCTAAGATACTGGAGATAGAAAGACAAAAATAAAACAATTATTGACAGAGGTATACTAAAGACAGCTCTAATATGGAAAAGCAGAGATCATTGTAAAAAAGTTCAATGTGACTATTTACACCTGAGAAATTGGTAATCACTCAAATGAATGCTTTATTTATGGTTTTGTTGATTGTCTAAATTTAAGAAAGTATTAATAATGAAAATTAAACTTAGAGGTACTCATACAATATCCACCATAGTCTGGTTGTTAAATATTTACTATTACACTCCTATTTTTCTATAACTGTCCCTTGGGCTTAGGAGGAAAGCAGTAGAAGGCTCAGGAAATGAAGTCATCTCCATTTGAGAAGATTATTAAAAGAATCAAGAAAAAGGAGGAAGAAAAAAGGAGAAACAAGAGGGGGAAAAAAAGAAGAGGAGGAGAAGGAAAAGGAGGAGGAGAAGCTGGTACCTCAAAGCTTGCAAAATGTTTATATCTATTATCTCATTTGATCCTCACAATCTCAAAAGACTTACATAGAAGAGGGCTTTAGGATTTGGTATCAAGGAAAACTTCATTGAAGACATAGAAACTGGTAAAGATTTGAAGGACATAGTCAGATTTGGGATCAAGGAAAATCATTTTGCCTGCTATATAGAAGACAGATTGCAGAAGAGAAAGATCAGAGGCAAGGAGCTCAATTAAGACATCATTATGGTAGCATGAGAAAGAGATGATAAGGACCTAAATGAAGGCAGTGGCAGCTTAAGTTGACAGAAAGGGAGAAATGTGAGAAATGTAGAATGGATAAAATGTGGCAATTGTTTGAAAAGGGGAAAGGGAGGAGGGAAGAGAAAAGGAAGAGCCCATAATTGCTGTAAGGCTAGCAACTTGGAAGTAACCAGAAGAGTAGTATCCTTAACAGAAACAGGAAGTTTGCAAGGATTACTTTTCTTTTCGTTGTTAAAAAAAAAAACAAACAAAAACTACCTTCTTTATATAAAATGCTTAATCCCTTTCTTTGATCTTTAACACATAAAGTGAAGAATAAAGATTCAAACTGAGTTGGAATGTTTTTAAATGAAAAAAAAAATCCATAGGATTATAAAGGAAACAAATTCTACTAAAGACAATTACCAATTTTTCTGCAGGCTCTCATCACCTCATACCTAGATAGCTGACTAGTTGGTCTCCATGGTATAAATGAGCTGTATCACCCCTCTATGCAATAACTTTTGTGATTCCCTGCCACCTCTAGGTGATTTGATACCATCTCTAGTATCAAATATGAAATCCTGTGTGGCATTCACAGCCCTTCATAACCTACTCACTTCTTTCCAGTTTTCTTATGCCTTACAATCCTCCAGTTCCCCTGCAATCCAATATCACTGACCTCCTTGATGTTCCTCTAAGATATTTCATACCTGGACTCTATGCATTTTCATTGACTGTTCCTCATGACTGGAATATCTCCCTATTTTCTCTGCATCTTGACTTCTGATTCCCAGCTAAAATTCTACCTTTTATTGCCCCATTTCATAAACTCTGATACTACATTTTTTATTATTTCCAGTTAGTTCTGAATATTATTTGATTATATATAGTTGGTTGTCTATTGCCTCCTTAATGGACTATGAACTCTTTGAGAACACAAGCTTTCTTTTACCTTTTTTGTATCCCCAGAACTTGGCAGAGTGCCTGACATATGGTAGGTACACAATGTGTGTTTCTTGATTTACTTTGTTATCAACCTCCTACATTTAGCATCCTTTGGGCTGAAGTCCAGCTTGCCTGCCCCAGTTAGAATGCAGCCATTAGTAATGATGGTAGCAGCAGATATCCAAACACAACACTAACATATGTACATTCCATTAAAAGATAGCTTCTTACCCTGGGATTCATGAATTTTAAGAAAAATTGATAATCATCTTTTAATAGAATTTTTCCCTTCACAATCCTATAGATTTTAATTTTTTGCATTTAAAAACATTCATCTGAGAAGTCTTCAATAAATTGCCAAAAGAGCCCTAGAGACAAAACAAACAAACAGAAAAACAAAAAATGGTGAAGAATACTTGGTTTAGAAGTAAACTGGCAACCAAAATCTTTGAAAGAAGAAACATAAATTGAGGTACTAGTCCACAAAAAAAGAGAGTAGACATATTCCCCTTGATAGGACAAAACATTTACAATGTGAAAATTCTAGAGTACAAAGTAATCCAGAGCTTTCTGTTACAATCCTACTCTGATGCCTCATTGTAGTGTAGGGTGACCCTGGGTTCTTGCATCCATGCCAGTGAAATTAAAAAAAAAAAATGGCAGTTTTTACCAAGCTGGAAAGGCTTCAAATATGAGTCTGGCAACAGACACATAATCCGTCATTTGAGGTCCAGCCTAGAGAACTTCAGAAAAGCTCCTTGTCAAATTCATAAACCTTGTTGTTGAGAGGGAATGGAAATGGAGAATGGCTTAGTGGCATCCCCAAAACTAGGGAAGTTAGCATAAATTTATATTATGGAGGCATTCAATATGTATCAGTGAGCTGGTAGCTATGTCTTAAGCAGTTTTCCCATAGAAGAAGCATTCTGTTAGTACAACAACCTGCTACCCACAAGTCCACTTCACTGTTACACCTGTGGTCCTAGACATTCATCACCAGAAGGCTGGCCACCAGGAATGAATTTCTCTGCTCAGAGCAACTTACAAAATTTGTCTCCTAAACCCTATCAAGGTAACAATAGATATCTCCTGAGGAATAGAATATCCAAACTCAAGAAAGTATTAATCTTTAAAAATAATTGGTAAGTGGGATGATTTCAGAAAGGCCTGGAGAGACTTGCATGAACTGATGCTGAGTGAAATGAGCAGGACCAGGAGATCATCATATACTTCAACAACTACTATATGATGATCAATTCTGATGGATGTGGCTCTCTTCAACAATGTGATGAACCAAATCAGTTCCAACAGAGCAGTAATGGATTGAACCAGCTACACCCAGCGAAAGAACTCAGGGAGATGATTATGAACCATTACATAAAATTCCCAATCCTTCTATTTTTGTCTGCCTGCATTTTTTATTTCCTTCACAGATTAATTATACACTATTTCAAAATCTGATTCTTTTTGTACAGCAAAATAACCATATGGACATGTATACATATATTGTATTTAACTTATACTTTAACATATTTTACGTGTATTGGTCAACGTGCCATCTATGGGAGGGGGTAGGGGGAAGGAGGGGAAAAATTGGAACAAAAGGTTTTACAATGATTAATGTTGAAAAATTACCCATGCATATATCTTATAAATAAAAAGCTGTAATTAAAAATAATAATAATAATTGGTAAGATGAATTGTGGAACTTGCCTGAAACTGGTGCTACTGGGAAAGGCTGGCATCTAAAGCTAAATTGGGTAGTGATGCTAAGTCCAATGAACTGGGGAAATGAGAATATATTAGTCTGCCTAAGAAGGAGCAAACTAGCATGGGTCAGAAGGTAAAAGTTCCCATGTCAGTTAGTAATGGGATTAGTCAAGAATGGCAGCCATACTTCAAGTCTCAACTAGAGGGGGCGTCCTAGTCTCAAAAGATAATAATAATAAACATAATAATAGATGGGCTTGTCCCCTTTGCAGAGAAAGGTATAAAACATTTCCTATGCTATTAGACTCTACTGATATGTCAACTGGTTGTTGTTTATTTCTTTTTAAAATAGATGACTTTCTGGGGGAGACACTGAAGAGGAAAATATTCAGAAATGAAAGTGATACAAAACCAAAAGATAATAATTTCTTCAATTAAAAAACAAATTGGTGACAAAAGGGGAAAAATGAAGGTTTTATAAGGTATATTATGTATAAAAGTTATACAGAAAGATCCTTGGAGAAGAATATATTTTAATTTTATACAAGGCAAAATTTCAGAAAACATCAGAGGACCCCTAGATTATTATTAGGTACAGTGATACAAGCAATACTGCTTGATTCTAACCTAGATTTGCAGTCTATCATCATCTCACTCACTGAGCCCAACTACTTAGGCTGAAGCAGAAGTTACAAAAACCTCATATCAAGGCAATCAGAAAGAGTTACAACATGTTGCTCATGTGTTTTGGGGGAACCAAAAAATTATTATAAAGCCTCTGAGTACCCCTAGGTGCACCAACTATTACTGTCCATATAGCAGTGAACTAAATTCAAATCCATCCTCATATATTTATTTACTAGTTGTGTGATCCTGAACAAATCACTTTAACTTCTCTCTGTTTTAGTTTCTTTATCTATAAAATAAGGATAATAAAGCATCTACTTCCCAGGGTTGTTATGAAGGCAAATTGCAAACTTAAAGCACTCTACAAATGTTAGCTAATATTATTTTTTAAATCTTTAGCTCCAAAAAGTTTTATACCTATGTTGTATATAGACTAATGAACATATCTTGCACATATATGTATTACCATTTTCCAAGCAGTTTCTGATTTGTAGATGCTGCTGAAATTAATAAAATATGATTTAGTTAAAACATATCATATTCACTTTGTTTTTCTCAGAAATACAATGATCCAAGACTACTCTGAAGGACTTATGATGAAAGATGTTACCCATACCCAGAGAGAAAACTGATTGTGTTTGAATATAGATTAAATGAAGCATACTTTTTTTTTTTTTTGCCAGAGGGTTGAGGGGGTGATCCAGGTTTTCTTTTCTAATATGACTTTTATGGAAATGTTTTGCATAACTTCACAGGTGCCTGTGGCATATGTTCTGTGAAATATGTTTTTCTCTAAAGATCTTTCTGGATAACTTTTATACAAAACTCTATACAATAACATATCTCATAAAATCTTTGCTTTTTTCTCTTATTACCAACTCAATTTTTAATTAAAGAAATGATTGTTTGGTTTTGGTTTTGTATCGCTTTGTTTTCTGAATATTTTCCTCCTTGGTGTCTCCCTGAAAAATCAATAATAGGGTGGAGAGAGAGGGAGGGAGAAAATCTGGAACTTAAAATTTTAAAAATTTAAATGTTAAAAGATTATTTTATATGTAACTGAGGAAAAATAAAATAAAAATATTAAATAAAAAAGTATTGCATTCTAAGAAGTTTTTTATTATATATTATCTCAATCAATAGATATTAATATATATATCTATGATTTTATTTGAAAAAAAGAATTCTCCTGCTCAAAAAGTTCAGAACTATTGAATTAGAAAAAAGCATCTGATTAATCTTGACAAATTGAATGGTAACATACTAGGAAACAGAATTTCCGAAGCTGGCACAAAGATATTATTTCATTCTACAATGAGGAAAAGCCTAGTTTCTTTGTGTTTTACTCTTAACTTTAAACCCCCAAATCCTAGAACACTGCCTTGTACATAAACACTGTAAGTCCTGAAGACGTGTCTGTTGAGATTTAGCTCTTTTCAGATATGCAAAGATCTAAGACATTCCAGGGTACTCACGATGGAAAATACTATCTATAACCAGAAAGAGAACTATAGAGTCTTGTTATGGGCCAGAACTCTGAACTTGAAACAAAGGTTTCTTCAAGTACTAAATCTGTGGAATTGAGAGATAATAATTATTTAGCATGGTGCTTAACAGTTCTCTAGTTCAGTACATGTACTTAGTACTTAATATAGTTCCACAAGATTCACATCTATGATAAGAGAGCATATAAACTCGGACAAACACAGCCAGAATCAGAACTGGAAAACAGAGACCATGGTGGTAGTCCTCCTGCCTCCCTCACAGAAATCAAGACACATTCAGGAGGATCTCGAGAAACTGGCAGAAGCAGAGAAAACAAAGGACTGGCAGCAGGAGCTTAAGCTCTCTGACCGAAGGGGAGAAATTCAATTCCATCTTCGATCTTCCTGGTGGCTGGCCTGTACTCCTTAACTTCCCCCACTAAGGCCAAGGCCAGACTGAAAGACTTTCCAGAAAGCTGCCCAGCCCTAGGAAGGAGATAATAAAAGATCTTACTATAAGAAAACTAACTGGGCGCCAGGAAAGGAGAGAGGACTTTGAAAGAGATAATAAAGGATTTGGACTTTAACACCTGGCTGTACTTGCGGTGATTACTGAACTGAAACGAAGACTGCCTCCAGAGACCCCAGGAAAACTGAACTGAAAAGAACATTACAGAGTCTGAGTGCAGATTGAAGCATACTATTTTCACTTTTTGTTGTTTTTTCTTTCATATGGTTTTTCCCTTTTGTTCTGATTCTTCTTTCATAACATAATTAATGTGCAAATATGTTTACTAGGATTGCACATGTATAACCTATATCAGAGTGCTTGCCATCTTGGGCAGGAAAGAGGGAGAAAAATTGGAACGCAAATGTAATAAAAATGAATGTTGAAAACTATCTGTACATGTAGTTGGAAAAAATAAAATGCTGTCTAGTGAGAAAAAATAAAAATAAATTTAGAAAAATAAGTGACTGCTGAATTGAATAGAATGAAAGGCAAAATCCATATCTCTGAGATTCATCCCCTCCCAGCTATTTCTTTAATTTGTACATAGAATAAGAAATTGCTTTAGTGGGGTAAGGACAAATAATTTCTATTTAGGCTATTGATTTGCTTTGTTTCATGTTTTCATGTGAAAGTGGGGTATGTGTATAAGATGGAGAGGAACTGGGAATTTCATTAATGAGGGAACCCTGATATGGAAACTTACTCTCCCAATTAATCAATCAATCAAATAATTATTACTGT